>NC_135426.1:11160000-11512500 GCF_051991245.1 Festucalex cinctus
TCCAGAAGTGCATCTTAATGCCACATGACTGAGCCACCTCATCTGGCTCATCAAAACTTGGGGGAGCAGCGGCTCAACTCTGACTACCTCCGGGGTGACCAAGTTTAACATCTATATAAACCCATTATAGTGGATGGATGACAGCCACTAAAATTCCAAAGATTTTTTGTTTCCCCAAATATGCATAGAACATGGTGGCCTGTTGATTTTGAATATCTGCAAACAAAAGAGCTAAGATTAGGATTGTGCAATTAAAAGAAATTGAATTACTATTTTGATTATTACAGAAGGCAACTGTGTTTGTAAGCACAGGAGGCCGACTGGATTCACTTTCCGCCTGGGGGACCTCCTTTGTGTGTGATTGTGTGTAAAAATAAATAAATAAACTGTTTGCTAAGCATGTAGTGTGTTGTACAATGGCATGGTTACGGCCGACAATAACCGTTGCAAAATGGCATTAAATAATCGCTTGGCCTGCTGGCTGGTCAAATGTTACAATATGCATTTGTATGATGCAAGCTTGAGGCATTAAAAGACACAATTTATTTATTTTTTTTCTTTGTTCTTTGTACGGCAAATGAAAAACGCCTTCCGGCCATAAAATGCAGAGGAATCTCCGAACCAATACCAGCTGCAGCGACACCCCCGACTTAGAGTTAAACTGCAGCACATTTTCAAAACAACTCGATGTGTATTGCGCACAAGTAAGAAGGCAAACGCATGAGTGGCACTCCGCCGTATCGTCTCCGCCGTTACCTCCTGCAGAAGTATATAACGAGGCCTTTAGTGTATTAGTTTTAAAATTAAAACATTTATCCCCATGCCTATCTATATAGGACATACTGTATTTGTCCATGAAATCTTGTAGGCACTCTACAGAGCTGATGTTTCAATATGCTCTCTCGCTGACATGCATGTTCAATTTAGTTTTGCTTCCGTGTAAGAAGAAAAACAACATGATTTACCACAGGCGATGAATAGAAGTGCTTCTCATGTGAGATGCTTTCAATTAAGAATCTGCTCGTATGCCATCACATCTGATGCAAAGTCATATCTGATGCAGTCATATCTCACCAACGTCTTAATGGCAAGAAGTGAAGTCAGCCATTCGGTTGACCTACAGCCAAATATTTTAGGAAGAATTATCGTTTTTATATTATATTTACTCCAGTGGAAAGTGTCACTATTAAGCAGATGATTAGTTTATGAAGACTTTGACTCGTGCTTATTTTGGTTACTTACGAAACCTTCATCCGTGCCAGGTCGACATGCACCTAGTGCGGGAAGCAGCTGCATCATCATCATCATCATCATCATCATCATCATCATCATCATCAATCACCACCACCATCAACAGATTATTGAGTTTCATTCCCACTGAATCAGTTGCTCCCACCACTTTGCCATTCTATTTTCCCCTCATATAGCAAGGAATGGCGTTAACAAGGAACAATGCAGGATCACAGCATGGTTCATTATATTTTAGATTTACACTTATGCGCACAGTAGAGTGTAGCCTGATTTACGTCCAGTGGCACCTGGGATAGGCACAAGCTCCACACAATCCTAACCAGTATAAGATGTGTTAAAAATCGATGGCTGGATGGATTTCTTCTTGAGTGTAAAATGTACTTTTTTTTTTACTTTTTTTTTTTTTTTTTTTTTTTTTGCAAGACGAAAACCAAAACACCTGACCTCATCCCCAGTGGGATCACAGCCACAGCGGGACATATTTTCACAGTATCTGGGATTTCCTATATGTTGAGAAATGTTAACCAGCATTTGTGAACAATTGTGTTAAATTCTCATCTTCTCTCGATTCATGTCACAAGTGTGTGTTTCAGAAGAAGCTGTAACTGCACTTCCAATGAATACTGCGGAGAGGTAGAGGTTACAGGACAAATTAGTTAATATATCAACACTTAACAGTTGACCAAATTTAGCCTAACAGGATAGATTTCCTACAACCTTTTTTTGTTCCTGTCTCTCAGGCGAGCTAGCATGTGCGTCACGGCCCACAGTAAAAACAAACGTCTATTATCCCCCTGAGATGATAATCAAATCCTACAAAAGCCCACTCCAAGCTGTTGGAAATGCAGGTTCGGCTGTGGCACGTCTCGGCTTGCCAAACCGAAAAGCTTTTGACAAATAAAGTCGTTACCTTTGTTACACAAATGGCCATAAGAAATGTGTTCCTGAAGTTTTTATTAATTTATTTAACCATCCACAGGTCCAATAAGCTGTTTGTATGTAGTCTTTTTTTGTAATTGACTTTTGAAAATGTCATAGATGAGAGCCATGGTTAGACATTTTAAGCAAAACTAGATATCGAAAGGCCTTGGGAAAATAACGTTCTCTTTCTAAGGGCAACTGTTTTGAACAAAGGGCGACTATACCGCCAAGTGACTTCATATGTGCTCTACAAAGCTGTCTGGAATGTTCATAGTCACTGTTCGAACTACAAAACTTACCATTTTTAACTCTTTAAAGGTCGTCATGCGAAAACTTTCCCACAGTAACGAGTTGTTCTTCACCCCCTCCTCCACACGGCTCTGTTCTGTTGTGGTTTTTGTCAGCTGTTCTCTACTACATCAAGCCTCTGACACTATTGGTCGGGGCGGGCAGAAAGTGGACCAATGGGAGGCCAGTTGCTAGGCAGTCTGCACCATGTTGGGACGCGGTCACACAAACGCATACAGCTGTTCCATTGAAAAGCAGCGGGAGGTCATAACAAAGCCCTGTCGCAGCGAACACAAACACACGGACACAGAGTTTTATATTTTGTGGTTTAAAACGTAATGTCGATTATATAGTTTCCATGCTTTTTCAACCAAACCCCACGTGTTTCTTCAACTATCATGTTTTTACTGAAATCACTTCCGGGTTTCAAAGAAACCAAGTGATAGACGAGAAAGAATAAGAACTACGATATATATATATATATATATATATATATATATATATATATATATATATATATATATATATATATATATATATATATATGTATATATACATGTGTGTATATATGTGTGTGTGTTTTTACAAGATTGAGGGATTCAGGGGGATTTGATATGTTGTGCTTAATGACAAATTCAGTGACCCAAATCAGCAAGCCAACTTTGCTCATCTGCTCCTGAGACAATACAAGCTTTACACTATGCATTTCTGCACATGCCTTTCACACTTGTTGCATGTCTGCAAATTGCAAATAGCTCAATACATGCACAATATT
This sequence comes from Festucalex cinctus, assembly GCF_051991245.1. Taxonomy (NCBI): domain Eukaryota; kingdom Metazoa; phylum Chordata; class Actinopteri; order Syngnathiformes; family Syngnathidae; genus Festucalex; species Festucalex cinctus. Next base: position 11,163,236 of record NC_135426.1, read on the forward strand.
TACAGAGCCGTAAAATGTCGTAATAGATAACATAAACTCAGAGAATGTGACATTTATTCTAGTTATGCATAGAGCATTTATAGCTCCATCTTTTACGTCCATATTCCGGCCTGTAGCCTCTGCACCATTTCCACAAATTTGTGTCCACTTAGCCAATTTCTGTTGTTTGGATCAGCCTGTTCCGTGGCTGGATGTCATGTAATCAGGACACAATGACCCACCATGTTGTTAACCTTCATTACCAAAGAAGCAAGCACTTGTGCTTGCAAGGCCGTGAGGTGAAATCCAGAGAACTGCAAACAAATGGCCCAGAAAAGCTTCTCATCCCCCTCCAAAAAAAAAAAAAAATCGTACTTCAAGCGTGAATGTTTCCCACATGCCCCTCGTATACGAAAACACAAGTTGCATTTGGTTGGGAGTGTGACAGGTATTCTGGGCAGGGTAAAAACAACATGGTGAGTCCTTGCTGTTTCACTGGGACTGCGAGCGGAAAAATATTCGGCTTTGCATGCATGGTAAAGATTTATCCTCTGGTTCCTCAAACGTAAACACAATTTTCTCTTCTAACATGAAAAATGTTCCACACAAAAAAAGAATTGTGATTGACTACTAGAACATCTTGAATATTCTAGTCACTTCTCTCCTTAGTCTGCATATGTTATGTGCATAGAATTATGAATTGGAGTTGGAGATTTAAAAATAAAAGCAAAATTAAAACTACAACCATGATGCATATCCCACTGGGCACCAGCAGCCCTTCATTTGCTGCTTTAAGTCACCTCAAATAAAAGTGTTCCAGAAATCGAGATGACATGTCACAACATGCTGAAAAATGAAAAATATCTTTTGTTCATTTGGAATGTGGAGTAGCAGGAAAGTAAAAAAGCTCATTGTGTGTGCTCACACTCGTGTAGAGGCAACACTTTTAGCCAACAAAATAGATCACAGTCTGCAACCCTTGGCCCTTGTCAACCTCGCCAGAGCTGCTTCGGCCAGCAGGCAAGCGGGTGGACATGAAGAAGGGGCTACACAGGTCTTGGCTATGTTAGGAGGTGTCAATCAAATGCCCGAAGAAGTCATCATTTGATTATTGTGTTGACATCATACTATTCATATTTGTTTTCCTGAGCTACCTTTTCCAAAAAATGTTTTTCTTCGTGTTTCTGATATGTCATTATTCTTTACTTCACTGTATAATATATGTGTGTTTTTTTGTTTAAACATTTATAATAAAAAGCTATTTAATTTATAATGTTTTGCCAGTGCCACAATGTGTTATGCAATGCAAAGTCTACTCAAGTGAATCTCCTTTGTAAGCCTCTGCTTCTCTCTGGTGGACTATAATAAAACTTCATTTTCTGTTTTGTCGTCTTGCATTGGGGACGTTTTACGCTAGAGGGCAGGATTGAGTACCTTTTGTGACCTCAACTTCTTGTTTTTTTTTTGTTTGTTTTTTTGGGGGACAAATTCTCAAACTTGAATCAGGGTGTTTATAACAGCAAACGAATTGATTTAGTTTGACATGGTTTAATTTATCTTTAATTTATTGTGACTTTGCTTTTTTTCATTTAACAAATTAATTTATTACAGCATTTTTGTCAAAAATGCCATGAAATTATTCCATGTTCATTTTGCTTTGTAACTTCTCGTTTGTTTACTGTAACAAACAATGCCTTTTCACAGTATTTTTTAGCCAAGAAGCAACATTCATATTTTATTTGATTGTAACTTCAACTGGTCCAAAAATTGCATTAAAATTATCTAATTCTTTTTCCACTTTCTCACAAATAATCCACCACCTGATTTTTGTCCTTTAATCTTTTTATGCCAGAATAAATACTACTAATAATAATTTACATGACCTTGGTTTTACACACATAATGTAAGGCAAAGCAAGGCAATTGTATAGCACATTTCATACACAAGGCAACTCAATGTGCTTTACACAAGGAACGACAATACATAAGCACCAACAAACAGTAGTTAACATTCAGAGGAAGAAGAGAAAATAAAAGTAGGTTACAAAATTTACTTAAAAAAAAAATGTATACAATTCTAGTCAAACACAACCCTTGATAAAACTTGTTAGCAATGGTCCAGACTTCCTGAAAGAGCACAGAGGTCAAAGGCTGCAGACAGGGTCATCTACACACTAGGATGCTAACGTCCAAGCAGCAGCCCCTGTAAAAATAAATAAATTAATACATAAAAATCAACTGTCCCCTCTGACCTCCTGTACGGGTTTCCCGTCATTGATCTTAGATTGAGGGTACGTGAGACAATCCACTTCCTAAAAAGGCATTTGTAGTGTGAGCGTGGATCATTTAGATGATCTGCAGGCTTGTAGGGGGGGGGGTCATTGTTGATGGTTCAAAGGTTGGTTCAGGATGGGTTTTGCAAGGAAAACACACACCCACATAGGCAGGGACAGGCTCAAATGGCAGCTGAGCTTGGACACACAAGGAGTTAAATATCAGGTAGGCTATTGTTATTTTTTACTTCTCATGTTTTCAATCCAACTATCTTCTATAATTGTCTGTAAGACTCATACAAGAAGCCATATTTGGCCCTTTACCCTCATTATGAGGCAATGGAACATGTGATTTTCAGCCAATAAGCAAAGAAAAGGAAGTGAAAATACCCAACTGCTGCAAAATAGTTGCATTCATTTTTTACCAGTAAAAAGTAAAATATAATGGTCAACAGGTCTTTAGTGTACTATTCCAGTAATTGTTTAAACAAAATACTATATTTAATTGTTTAATTTTAATTATTTATTTTTGTCTCTATTAATAAAATGCTAATATAAATCTAATGCAAAAAAATATTATCTTGGTATTCAATATGCCATTTAAGTGTGTAGATTAAAAACAAACAAAATTTCCAACAGAATTTCATTTGCAGATAAAGTGCAATCAATGACCAAACATAAACAGCACAACCATTCATGAATTTGTGTTATGCTATAAACAATGTGTATATCCAATCAGAATGCTAAAACATACTATTTTAACATGTGTTTTTTAATGATTTGTTTTAATTATTTCACATTTCATCACCCTCATTCATTATTCTGATGCCCACAGATGAAATGGAAGTTCTCGCACTCCTGCTGCTACTCTTCATAGTGCCTTTACATTTGTCCATCCTGCAACCAAGTAAGTACCAGAAACAAGGAAAATAACCCATCCGTGCTCAAGAAAATCTTCCTGAATGTTTTAATCTTGTGATTTTAGAACAAGAAGCTTTAGATGTGCATGAAGACACTGAACACTTCACAAAGATAAAAGAGGAGCGCAAAGATGCCAAGCGAGATGTACTGAAAGAAGAGCGAGAGCGCATGCCGGTGGCAGGGATTATCCCTCACGAGATGACACAAAACAAATCAAATATTGTGCCTCGTGATACTCAATTTTACACGTTTTCCAATCCAGAAGCCCTGAGCCTCTTCTCAACTGTAACTCCCAGGCACCACAAGTCCGTCTCACTGATGGAAGATGTCATCACCGAGGTGCTGCGGAGTCCGGGACATTTTTCTGAGCACATTAGTCCAGATGTGGATGTCCAACCTGTGAGGAACGCCATAGACACAATAACAACAAACACGATCATTGAAAGAAGAGAGGACAGCCAGAATAGAGTGACCAAGCCTTCAGTTAAACTACACAAGATCAAAAGTGACAAAACCACCACTATTCAAAATCGCAAGCGAAATGGAAAGAGACTGAATGTTAAAAAGCAAACAAAAGAAATTAAGAAGACTAAAAAGATGGAGGATTTTCCTTACTTCATGGATAACTACTGTCCTCCGGATTGTGCCTGCTATGGAGGGTAAGACAAGATGCTTGCGAATGTTGTCATCCATCCCGATCATTTCATTTTCAGAGAATTGAATGTATCACAAGTGGACTGATGTGGCTGTCTTAGAAGACATTTCCCTCTCATCGAAGCAGGCTTCATCTATTCATTTAACAAGGCTTGGTTACGACTGGACCAGCCTCAATAACCCAACAATTTATGCTCCAAATTGGAGACATGCCCCAACCATGAATGGTATCATTCTTTTGGAATGCAAAACAATACAGTAATTGTTACCTTGCAGAGATGCCTCTGGCAATAGTCGTTGGGGGAAAATTCCCTTGTTAATATTCATTCAGTTGTAAAATGCTGGTGGAGAAATTAGAAATAGCGTTTTAGCCTCTTTGGTTAGTTGTCAAGCTGCACAATGTAAATTGTGTCGTAGTATAACCCATTGAAAAAATGGTCCAACTGAGGATATGAGTTCAAAATGACCACTATTACATTCAGTTTTGAATATACTGTACAAAGTAGTGTTCCGATACCGTTATTTGGCCCTCGATACCGATTCCGACACCCAGCTTTGCAGTATCGGCCGATACCGATACCATACCGATACCTAAGTTTTTTTTTTCCTCAATATGAAAAAGCTGTCCTGCCATTGGTTCAGAGCATTCAAGGGCCAATAGGATATCTTAGATTGGCATGCAGTGAGCATGTCACATATCAGTGAATGTCGTGCATCCAAAACCCTATATTAGCTTTGGAATTAATGGTATCGGCATGTTACTTGTAGTCACCGATACCGTTACCACTGTTTTAATGCTGTATTGGCGCCTCTGCCGATACCAGTATCAACACTAGTACAAAGAAAGATAAACAGAAGCAGTTCATGTCATCCCTCCGCCTGTTTTCCAGGGTGGTCCAGTGTTCAGACAAATCGGTGGACAAGATCCCGTATGGCATCCCCTACAGCTCCCGTTACATCCTCCTGATGAACAACCACATCAATAGCATCCAGCTGGACCTCCTCCGGGGATACGCCTCCATGGAGTTCCTGGTCCTGAGCAAAAACCATCTCACAGACGGCTCGTTGGAGGGGGCATTCGAGGGCATCCTGGCCCTGAAGCGTCTATACCTGGATCACAACCTGCTGGCAAGCATACCGACGGACCTTCCGGCTTCCCTTGAGGAGCTTCGCATGGACGACAACCGCGTGAGTGTAATGTCAAAGTCATCTTGGGCTCGCTGTCCTGGCCTTTTGGTTTTAAGCCTCAGCAACAACAATCTGGGTGACGGATCGGGATCTCTTCCGGATGCTGTGCTGTCTCCCTTGCACCACTTGAAGACTTTGAACTTGGATCACAACCAACTGGTGTCTGTTCCCCTTGGGTTGCCTCTGTCTGTCAAGGAACTGTACCTCAGAGGGAATCTCATCGAGCAATTCAGTGGCAAAGCATTCAGTGAGAAATCCCAGGTAGTGATTTTGGACCTGAGTGCCAACAGACTGAGCAACAAGGGCTTGCCCAAAGATGCTCTCCTCAAAGCCATGCACCTGGAGAGCCTCAACCTGGAGGGCAACCGATTCAAAAAAGTACCCCGACATCTTCCCTTGTCCATCAAAACATTAAACCTCGAAGGAAACCTCATCTCTACAGTTAGAAAAGTTGCTTTCAACTCCTTGCAGAACCTAGAAAATCTGGGACTGGCCCGTAACAAGATCTCCAAGCTAGCCCCGGGCGCATTCTTAAGTTTGCCCGCACTGCACCAGTTGGACCTTTGCCATAACGCCTTGCGCCAGGTGCCCAGACAGCTACCGCGGGGCCTCCACTCGGTGGCACTCACTCACAACAAGATCCAGTCGGTGCCCCGGGATGCCTTCTGCTGGGGTAAAGCGGGATCCACCCTCAGCAGGCTGGTCCGGGTGCAGTTAGGAAACAACTTGATGGACATGGGAAAGCTGGACTCCAAGGCTTTCAGGTGCTTAAGGGGATTTCAGGTTGTACATTTCTACTGAAACAAAGGTAAAGGAGAACAGGCAAATGGCTCCTTTATTGTTTTAGTTTGGTGTACAAAAACCGGGACTCACTTATGGTCATGCTATAATTTTTAGAAAACAAAAAAAACAAAAACTCAGCATGTGTCCAGTTTCACCAAAAATTCCGGGAATATTTCTTTAATTCCTCGTTCACTACCATTATAACAATTTGGCATCAAGGAGTATAAGTACAAATAGGTTCATCTCTGCCAATTCAATTATCATGGAAAACTAAATCTCTTCAAGTTGTTTAACTTCAAAAGTGAAATTATTTAGATTCACTACACACAGAGCGGACTACTTGGGCTGTGTTATCATCCCAAGAAATTAGAATATTACGTTTAAAAAAAAAAAAAAAAAAAAAGAATATTACGTGAGAAACAATCCAAATTGTTTGAATATATATATATATATATATATATATGTATATATACATATGTATATATATATATATATATATATATATATATATATATATATATATATATATATATATATATATATATATATATATATAAACTGTATCCATAAAGGGATTTAAATGATTATATTTCTGTGATTGAATGATTATTTAATTTGTCATGGTATTGCGTAATTTTGGGAGAGGAAACAAATGCTACTTTCTCAGTTTTATATTGTTTAAATTAATATTTAAATCATATTCATTATATATGCAATCAGTTCAATGTTTAGGACACTTTGATTCAAAATGAAATGTAATTTTACAGTTAATTGTCTATTTAGACATTTTCTTTCCAGGGGAGCAAAATGACAACAATTGGGTGGAATGGCCCATAATAAACCATATTATGTTTCATGCTTTATATTCAACTACTGAACTAAATAAACTTTTCTACGGCAGTCTAAATGTTTACCTGCAAGTATAGGGTTGGGGGGTGGTATGGGGAGATATATTTATGACAATATGTGCTGTGTATTCAATCTACCTCAGTTCTTCTATAAATAGGAAACATTTTTTTGCTCTTTAATACCAAATAGTCTTCCCCCCAAAAATGTTCTTTCCATAAAATGTTTATTAAAGAATGTAAATATGTGCTAGTATTTCAAGGTGACTGTATTTGCTGATGTTCCAAATATAAATAAAGCTCAGTAGCTACTGTACTGCTTCAGTCAACAAAACTTGCTTCTTTGAGCAAAATGCCCACTAGATGGCAGTAGAATACAGGGACAATATCGCATGTGAGCGTTGCCAGAATCTTTGCACTAAACTGTCCATTGAGGCAAACATATGCATGAGGAAGTTTACCCCGTGGGTTCAATTGCTAACTGCAAAGATTTCTCTGAGGAAGCGAATGACGTTGAGGAGCCGAATGCTACGCTACCAGCTAATGTATGTTTTGCATCACTTGATGAAATTCTTCTCAACAACGTGGCACCGCACCCACAAAGGCCCCGGGAATGAGGATGAGGAGGGAGGGGGGGAGTGACGAAGAAGAAGAAAGAGAGGAAGGAAGGAGGGATGATGGGGGGAGGATGGATCCAGGCGCTGTTGGCTTGGTGTCCGGGAAAGGAAGAGCTGTGGCCGGGGAAACGGCTCTCCAGCACCTCCCTACAGTCCAACAGGACCCTGACCCAAATCACAAGTACCTGGAATCACCCCCACAATCCTGTCTTTTACATTATTGTTATTTCCAGTGCAGAGTTAAGAATGCAATCAGTTGCAGCCAAATCAACCTTTTGTACATTTTGGTGTCGGAAGCAGGATCCACTTTTTGCCATTTTCTAAGAAAATGCTGCAGTGTTTTACTCAAGTGTTTCCAGATGAAGCAATCTTTTCACCACTTGATCAGCCATTAACATTGTTGTTATTTACCCAAGCTCTTGAAGCACGTCCATGTGTTGTGGTTCTCACCACAGCCAGCTTGACTGGAAGTCCAACCACATATTAAGTGGCTGTTTTGTAAACACTTGAAGGCCTCTTTTCTTAAAGGGAAAATACCTGGGAAAAGACTAAATGGAGGTCCTCTTAAAATGTTTCCCTAACTATAGTGTTGACTATTAACGCAAGAGGTGACAGGATGGACATATGTGATCATTTGTTGTACTCTTTTGAATAATAAGGAAATGGGGCCCTGGTGAAGGGTTAACTGACACCTCACATCCACAGCAGAGTGCGATTGCATGCGAGGGAAAGGAGGTGGCGCTTGAGCTAGTAGAGAGAGGAGCGGAGGGAAGGAGGGGAACCATGGGAGCCAGAGGGACCTCGGAATGAACACCGCCACACATGCATGTGGCCTATAACGCACGCACCATCCACGTTCCACGGCATGCTCCTGCTCACCACATTTTGCCTTTTAAAAAGTAAAAGTAATTTCTATTTAAGTGTTGAGTAAGGCCGCATCCCCCTGGAATACCTCTACAAGAGGGCCTGTGGGGGTCCAATACAGCAGCAGCTAGTGGCCTGTAAACACTTGCAAGAGAAAGTAAGGATAATGAGAGAAATAATGAACAAAGGAGCCCAAAATGGATGCTAAATAATGATAATGCAGCTGCTGGTGTGTGATCAATAAAGTGTTAGGAAGTGTCATCTAGTGAAAGGTGGTGGAGTCCAAATAGAGTGGTGCCTTGAGACTCAACTCAACTCAACTCAACTCAACTTTAGTTATAAAGCGCTTTAAGAACAAGCGTTGCTGTATACAAAGTGCTGTACATAAGTACATCAGTTTTGCAGTAAACAAGAGCAAAGCAAACATTTTGAAGTGTGAATAAAGGTTTTTTTTTTTACAAGTAAATACATACGTCAGTGAACAAATAAGAAGTATTTCACAACAAGCTATAGTTTGATGGAGTGAACAATTCCTCATAAAAAAAAAGTTTTTTTTATTGCTATACCCAGTCAAAGTTTATTGTCCAATAAAGAGAGAATTATATTTAAAACAAACATAACTTTTTGTCTCATGCTAAACCATATGCCAAAGAAGAGAGCTGTGTTTTAAGATGGGTTTTAAAAGTGGATGAAGAGGGCGATTGAATTAATAATATTTATCGGAAGGTCGTTCTAAAGGTAGGGCTTGATCCCTTCTGAGCCTATGCTTAGTTGTCGGTACCTCCAGTTGTGTCTGGTCCACTGACCTGAGGCACCGGGCAGGTGTGGAGGGGTGGGGAAGCTCAGACAGGTAAGGTGGGGAAAGACCATAATATGACAATACTCACAGGCAAGTATTGTGTTAGGATTATCCACTGTGAAGAACACCGAATATATCCACAAGTCTGTACTCTACTGCCTCCAGGTGGCCAAGTTGCACAAATCAGTAGGAGCAGCACAGTGTTCATTGAATTGAAGGAAAAATGTGTCATAAATTTTTTGTATTTACATTCTGTTTAATTATGTCATTACTGTATGTTTTTAAGTTCAATTAAATGGAATAAAAATATAAAAGGTATATAAAAGGTATTAGAGTTCTATTATTTTATTTTGTTTACAAAAAAAACACATTACAAATGTTAGTTACAATTGTGGTGACAATGGCAATGTTTTCTGTAAGTTCGCCGTTTGAAAGACGAGATGCCAAAAATGCAACTAGCGACGAGTCCACATCAAGCTTTGAATGTCAATGTGGATTTATTAAGTCAACTTGTCGATTAGTCGACAACCTGTACTTCATACACCAAAACTGAACTGTCAGTATGTCAGTAGATTGTTTTATTCTGGTGTGCGAAATAAAGTCCCACAGCAACCACAGTGGAGAGGTTCATTTGTCAGGCTTCTGTCTGTCCCCAGATGTGCACTGTAAAGGACTGGCGACCAGTCCAGGGTGAGTAAGATCCATCGCACAATACTGAACACGATAAGCGGTGTCGAAAATGAATGCATGCAAGTTGGAACCACTTTTTGGTTGTTTCTTAATATTGAAAATGTCAACTAAATTTAGAGTGTTGAGTTTCACCATAAATTCAGACATTCTTCATGCAACAACTGATCCACCTGAACTTTTCGACGTCTTTCTAGCTAATTTGGTTGGAGTGGGCCGCACTTCGGACACCCCTGGTTTCAAACTTCAGGTGCAGTGCAGATTGAGAGGGAAAAACAAGACCATAAACAATAATGGCATACTGACCCATCTGTGGAACTGCATCGCTTTGATGACTTGAGCAGACTTGATAATGAGTTTTTTTTTGTCGAAATACTTCAATTCCATCATCCAGTGCGGATTTTAATGACACCATTGTTGACTCATCAGACTCATGGCGCGACACGCACGCACACACACAGGTGGCCTTGTAAAATTCCCTTCAGCCATCTGCCGGCCTCGGGGAGCGAAACTATAAAGCAGGTCACCGCAGGAAGCGCTTGCCCTTTTGCTTCCAGTGTCCAGCCTTAGTCGCAGTCTAGACAGCCAAGCGAATACCAAAACATCGTCGCTGGAGTGTGCAAAAAGTCAGGGAATTGCCACTGAGCAGTTTTCCAACGCCGGGAGCAGACGTTACCTAAGCCGTTACCTTCTTGGAGACGCCTCAAGTGAACAAAACCAAGTGTAGGCGACTCTGTGGCAGTCAGCAAAGTGCCCAATTAGACATTTTGAGTCATTTGACACAGAAAGTGTTGCCGTTCTTGCTCAGGTCTCTCATTTTTTAGCAGCTGTAAAAGGGATTTGGGGACACTGAGATGTGAGTGTGTGTTAATGTGACCAATCATCACAAATGGGCTTAAAAAAAAATATTTGGAGTGACATTTGGGCACACATTCAGACTGTATGTTATGTTACCTCACTTTTGATGACTTATTCTGAAATCAAAAGTGCTAAACGTTCAAATGACATGTAATTACCTCGCCATTTGTAAAAGAATTTACACAGAGTTGACATCTAAATAAGCGTCTCATTTGGGGTGGCATGCTATTACCTTCCACATGACAAACACTTTATGGTTGAGGAGTAAAATGCTACTTCGCTTGCGTTTCTCATGAGAGTGTGACCGTGCAGGATACTACAAACATAGCTGCTTCATTCACAACATCAAACCAGAGAAGAGGAGGGTATCCTCATTCTCCTCAAACAAAAACGGGTGATCATCTCAGCCCCGTACCAACCCCAAATTTCCGGAAAAGAAGTGGCTTTGGACAGCGATGATGTGGTATTAAAATTGTTAATTAATCTATTATGGCTGACAGTAGACGTCGGATCCAAAAATAAACATGTCAGTTCCACGTGTCTCGACACCGAACCCTTGGAAAATACCGGCAGCACATTGCTCCTGAGGGCTCATTGACGTGTTGAGGCTGAAATTGGATGCTCTCATCATCCGCGTGTGTCCTAATTTTAGTTCTAACCTCCTCCACTCAGGTCCAATATCATCCTCGGCCGTGAGAGAAAGTGTTAAACTGCGTCCCTGTGCATTACTACCCAAGTCTGACCAAGTAGGAGGACCATGACACAAAGTTGGATGTGGTGATGGGACGTTTGTGGTGCAGACGCTGGAGTAAACTGGGAGCAATCCAAAAGAAACAAACTGATTGACTGCTGAGCGCAGAGAAATCCAGATGTACGCCATCAGTCGGACAGGCCTAATGAGTAAAAAATACTACAGCAGCAGCAGATGCGTGGATGAGGAACACCAGTGGAATACTTCATTTCATCCATACAATTATGACGTGTGTAAAAAGTCTATTCACTTGTGATGAAACTCGATTTACGGCCGTCGGCAGCCAGTCCACATCCGTGTCACAGCTTTAAATGGGTCAACGTACGGTGTCATTACTTTGATTGCAGTACACTAGAAGAAACAAAGGAACTGTTTCGGCTGCAGACGCTACCGCACTTCGTCACTTGCAAAATTAGAGCAGCAGGAAAAGGAACATGTGATCGCTTAAGCGCTAAATTTTAATTTGGCGTAACTACCTACGACTGCCCAGTTAGTATGCTAGAGAGATGCCAATGAAGTCATGAGCATAAATGGTTGTACAAGACATCCCTGTGTCCAATCAGAAAGAGCCCCGGAAATAAATCCATCCCGCCAGATTAAGACATGAATACTTTTTGGCTGTCGATGCTATGATACAGTCCTCACCTGCATGTCAAAATTTGCATTGCGGCAACAGAAACATGTAATCACTTACGACCAAAAACTGGTTTTGGTGCTGGTAACTTTGACTGCAAATTCGTGACTGTATACACACCAACACCACATAGCTTAGTGAACCGACAGCAGCAGGAACAGAAACAACAACAGCAATATATTGTTCCAGGCAAGACAACCGGTACACTACTGTGTTCAACAAAGGTGAGCTCCAGAGACCAATCCAGACACAAATGAGTTGATTTTGCTGTAAATGCTACAAAACGGCATGGCTTTGTCACAGAGGTCAACACTAGAGCAAGTGGGAAAAGGAACAAGCAGAACCTGTTCCAGAAGAGCCAACGTCACTATGTTCAGACAGGAAGAGCTCCAGAGACCAAGCCGTCCTATGTAAATGGATTTGTCATCTCGTGCAAATCTAAATTAGAACAGCAGGACAAGAGCGTGATCACAAATTTAAGTTTAGTAGTGGATACCTTTGATCGCACCTTTGATTCCCCGAATGACGACATCCCAGTAAAGCATGATTTTTGTGAATGTATACAAGACATCACTTTGTACTGCCGGGGACATGCAGTTCCAGAACAGGTTCCGACCGCACGGCTGAAGAAATAAACCAAAAAGTTAAAACTAGACATTGACTGATCAATGCGGTCGGAGGAGGGGGACCGTTCTGTCTGTCTCATCCCTTCGAGCCAGAATTAGGAAGTTTAGTGCGTAGTGAGCGGAATAACCAGCATCACTGTGTTCAATCAGCATGAGCCCCGGAGACCAATTGGGCCTGCCAAGGGTGTGGATGATGGACTAAACCATCGGGGCGCCAAATCCCTGATTTCCGCGACAGAAGAGTCCAGGCAGGCGCTTGCAGTAAAAGCAGCGGGAATACGTCTTAAGTCGTTTCATCAGGCGACGAGCTGATGTTGGCTGATTTGTTCCTGCTCTGGGCTCGGATAGCAGCCCCCCTGTCCCCCCGCCACCACCACTACCACCGACGCCCCTACCACCATCCCCACCACCTCCACTGGCAACATTTTCCATGTTGTTGTCAAACGTTTCAAGATGTTTGGTAGGAAATTTCCATCAGATACGCTGCCACTTTTTACCAAACATGGCCAAGAATTTTTCCAAGAAGAATCAATGGAGCGGACGCTGCTGGTCTGCTTGCAATAAGAAGGCACACACACACACATACACACACACACCCCCACACACGCACACACCCACACACACATCGACTTTTGCACGCATTTTATAGTCCAGATTAAATAAACTGAAGTCCCGACAACATTCCTGATGATTGGGAAACGGCCGCCATTGTGGTTCTATGCTTCAGGGAGAAACAGAAAAACACAAGGGGTCCAGAATCAAAACGATGCAAATTGATATTCTATAATAATAATAATAATAATAATAATAATAATAATAATAATAATAATAATAATAATAAAAATCATGAAATTTACAAACATATTAGAACCAAAACACCGGACCTTGTAAACGTTCATGGATTAATAGTCATAGTATTTTTTAATTTTTTTTATTATTTTGCTTGTTGATTTTATTAATAAATTATATTAAAATAATTGATTTGAATCTATATTTTGTGGTTGTTAATTCTTTGTGGGGAAAACTGAAATAAAATAGACAAAATGGACACAAAATTTTACAAACAAATAAATAAATAAATAAATAAATAAATAACATCAGTATACCATGGTTAAGATTTTCAAAAAGAAACAAAGATTAATATATTTTTTACGGTAATAATGACCACGAATGAAATTACATTTTTGTGCTTGTGGTGGTGATTATAAAAACAAAATCTGAACTCAATATTCCTAAAAAAAAAATATATAACATTAAAAAATGCTTTGTTTCTTTTTTTTTAAATACAGAATTAAAAACAAAAAAACAAAACGGTGTTAAAACAAATTATATATATATATATATATATATATATATATATATATATATATATATATATATATATATATATATATATATATATATATATATATATATATACGTACAACATCTGGAGATGCATGCATATAATAATAATCATAAAAACAAAAATACATTTTGCATGCATACATCGTTTCGCAACCTCAAAGTGCATGTGATTAAAATATCAACTTGAGTGTGTCTGCTGACATACACGATCCCCGCAGGCCAAATAAAAGAAAAAAATTCACTGACTGGCTCTGAATGTGTCCTGTCACGTTATTGTCCAGATTCCATTAATACAACGTCTGAACACGCACAAGTAATACGAACAAAAATAATTACCTAACATGCCAGAAAGGAAGCGAGAAAATTACGTTTAATTGTTGTTTCAGCCATGGGTGTCGTCTGATGCGATTTCAAGGCAGGACATGTTCAACTAACAAGCCCTTTAACTTAACAGCATTTACGACGCAATTACAATCATTTACAACAATTAAATCTCATGTAAAAAACTCAAAAGGAGTCTTTGAAGCCTTTACATGCACACAGCATATTATATGCCACCATGCAACTATATGGCCTCACCCATAGGAACTGTGAGTGGCAACACATCGGAGAAATCTAATTGGAAGCAGATGTGATACACCGGCATTTCCCCCACATTGTCAGTTTTCTTCCATATTGTGAAAGCTATTTGTTTTGGGGCTGAGAAAACTAATAGCTCATTTGTCTACAACAAGATGTTCATTTTGCTGTTAAAAACTTGCGAATCGGTTGAGTTACGGCGATGCTATTACAAGACGTTTGTTGGGTTTGTACAGTGGTTGGACTCTCTGTGTGTGATTCATTTTGTTTGGAAGACATCTAACAAGAAGCCGGAGGAGGAAAATGTCCATATGACTTTCAAAGACTTTTTTTTTTTTTTTCTTCATTTAAAGACTTGGAGTCTGACACGCAAAAAGGATTCTGGGAGAGAGTTGCACCTCTCTGGCAAAGTTTTTTGGCTGCTCACCTCACTAGCGAGCCAATCAAAACTCAAGTCGTGATGGAAAGAGAGGAAAGCCCGGTCAATCCAGAAGATACGTAGGATTCATTACAGCTCCTCGGTAGCCGCTAAACACTTGTTGCTAATACAGATTTATGGCAGAAGACTCTGGCTATGAGAAAGGAATGATGGATGGGGGGAAAATCAGATCGCACACAAAGTGTTTGTGTATAGTTTAGCTTGGTATACAAGAGTATACAGTATAGAGAGATGGCCACTGTTGCTGTGTAGGGGATGGATGATGGCTGAGCAATCAGACTGGATGATAAGCAAGTAGCCTTCCAGCCATGGCTTAGGGTTGAGGTTAGGTTTAGTGTTAGTGTACCCTAACTCAGGACATCAATACTTTTTGGCCGGGGAAGGTGCAACTATGAACAGGCTAAAAAACAATAATCATAATAATAGTAGTCATCAGAAAATAGAGTGAATTACGTAACTTTATCCTTATTTATTAAACCACAAAAATGTCATCTGATTTAATTTTATGAATAGAATTAATTTTGAAATTTTAAATATTGTGTTTTCCATATTATTAATATAAAATGAACCCAAATAATAATAATATCATTGAGAAAAAAAAAGAATAAATGGAAATATATTAAATTAAACTGAATTGCATATTAATTAGGCGGCACGGTGGTCGAGTGGTTAGCACGTCGGCCTCCCAGTTCTGAGGACTCCTGTTCGAGTCCAGGCTCCGGCCTTCCTGGGTGGAGTTTGCATGTTCTCCCCGTGCCCGCGTGGGTCTTCTCTGGGTACTCCGGTCTCCTCCCACATTCCAAAGACATGCATGGCAGGTTAATTGGGTGCTCCAAATTGTCCCTAGGTGTGCTTGTGAGTGTGCATGGTTGTTCGTCTCTATGTGCCCTGCGATTGGCTGGCAACCAGTCCAGGGTGTCCCCCGCCTACTGCCCAGAGCCAGCTGAGATAGGCGCCAGCACCCCCCGCAACCCTTGTGTGGAATAAGAGGTCAAGAAAATGGATGGATGGATGGATGCATATTAATTAACTACAAAAATTTTTTTGTTCCCATCATGGTGTAAGCATATGGAAGCTAGTTGTCTTTGGCACTTAGTTTAATAACTGTTTGTGGTTGTGGTCATATATATATACACGTCGTGAATTTTGTGAGGCCTCTAATTCGAAATAAACCATTTTTAAAGAAAAGACACTGTTGTGATGTGGAACTCATTCAAGCACTTTAACAAGCTTGGAAACTAATACACATAAAATGACAACCCACCACATTTGAACATTTACATGCTTCCTCCTGGAAATGACTGATGTGAAAATCAAATCAACATGGAATTCGTTCACAGCTACAGAATACATTCCAAAAGTCGTCTTCTTACCTGTCTTACTTACAAACACAAAGTGCCGACCTCAGCACATACTTGCTGCAACCACTCCGAATTACAGCCTTTCTTCTAATCAAGAGCTTGATCCCACTTCCCAGTTGGAAAAACCATGTCGCCATATTAAATTGGTGCTCTAATGCTCGTAATATTACCTCACAGGCAGCCGTGTTTGGCCTGCGATTTGATTCTTCATCTACTATTCTGCTAAAGCTTCTTGGTGTAATAACTTGTAAATCCAGCAAATCACAATTAATTGAATCGTTGGGCTAGCTGCCACGCTGGTAGGCTGCTGTGTTTGCCAGCATTAGCATATCCTAGCTTTTGTGCCACGACAGAAATGTTCCCTCGGCCGGTTACCCAGGAGACGGCACAGACTTGAGCATTAGATTTCTTAAACAGTAAGTATAAACTAATGCATAATGCATTCATTGCAATGGAAAGACGCTGAAATCTGATCGGAATGTCTTGGTGAAGCAGCATGTGGCTCATCAGCCAATGTGCCTTTTTTTTTTTCTGCAGTTGACTGGAGACAGACAACTTCAAAACAAGCATCAGGTAGTGAACAAAACCACATTATAAAAGACCATTAGCTTAATGCTAACACGCAATACAAAACGTCATAGGCGGGCTAGCAAAAGTAGCATCGTTGATGTGGTAGCAGATAACACGTGGACAGAAAATTTTAACAATTCTCACATGCATATATTGTTTACCCTCTTGTGAAAAATGGTTAATACTTTTACTTTTTTTTTAATTTTATTTTATTTTTACAAAAGTATCTGTACTTATACCAGTGTTTCTCAATTCCGGTCCTCAGGCCCCCCTAGCCAGCCTGTTTTCCATGTCTCCCAATTGCAACGCAGGTGAGGATCGTTATCAGGCTTCTCCAGAGCTGGCTGATTAGCTGTCATTGGAATCAGCTGCATTGGGAATTGGGAGACATGGAAAACAGGCTGGCTAGGGGGGCCTGAGGACCGGAATTGAGAAACACTGATACTAACATACAGAGCGTAAGTACTTTTTCCACCTCTGTGCTAGTCAGAAATTTAAATGGAAGTAAAACAGCTTTAAATGAGCCACTAGTTGCAGTGAATGGACATTACTTTGCCCTAATGAGCGACCACTGAGTGCGTGCGTGCGTGGGGGTGTCGTGTGTGTTGCAAAAGAAAACAAACATTGAAGCAAACTTCCTTCATTATCACATGAATACACGTCAACGGCCAGATTCGTTTGCATTGGCCCACAAAGGTCATTTCCCACAGGGCCCCATGTGTGCGTGTGTGGGGGGGTGCGCGCGCGAGTGATCTGTTTATTCCATTAGCCGAGATACAGCCGGTCAGAAAATGGGGACAACGTTGTTCCCACTTCTGCAAAAGGACTTAAGAATCCGTCCAGCCTGGGATTTACTTGCACACTCCCAACTCTCATTCTTGAAATATTTCCGCTTAGTATGAATATAAAAACACCAGCATGCTGGCCTGTGGAGGAATAATGGTGGAAACAGTGACTGGAGTAAACAATCTGGTTATCAAACCGGAGGCTTATTTTCATTTCAGGTGCAAGCCACGATGTATTGAAGAGAAAATGTTGGAGTCAACACAAATTTGAGCTTCTGTTGACCTTTCACTTTTATCGAAAATTGTTTTGTTTTGTTTTTTTTTCTTTACAAAATTTGCCTAAAATGGCAGCTTTACATCAAAACGGTAGGCTTCCTGTGTTTTTGTAGGTCTATTCATGACAAAATTCTTGTTGCTTTGTGAAAGAGGGCTGAATTTTCAAACCCTTTGGTCAAACTCTGACCTCGGGAAGCTGACTTATTTCTATGGGGAATCATCAAAGGATGACACCATGTTCCGCCTGCACACAATGTTGAAATCTTAAATGATTCACAATTTTGTGACGCAGATTAGGTGGTTCAAATACGGCAATCGACCAAAATCTAAAGGAAGAATTGTCTTTGAAAGAGCCCTAAAAATGACCTTTTGACCCTAAATGGCCAATTCAAACCAAAAGGACAGACTTCTGGGCATCGTTTTTTTCAGAATTTTTTTGTGGGTCTGTGTGATATACATTCCATCCAATTTCATATTGCTAAACAAAAATGGTTTCAGGGGCTGAATTTAAAAATATTTTTCTCTTGGATGTGGACTCAAACGAAGTAAGTCGACGAGACAGGGGTGCTAAAAAACAAAAGTTATTTAATTTAACAAAGACGAGAAGGCAA
The DNA here is from genome assembly GCF_051991245.1 of Festucalex cinctus. Lineage (NCBI taxonomy): Eukaryota > Metazoa > Chordata > Actinopteri > Syngnathiformes > Syngnathidae > Festucalex > Festucalex cinctus. The sequence continues at coordinate 11,181,682 of NC_135426.1, forward strand.
ACAACTCTAAATAAATAAAAGACCAAAACAAAAAGATCAAAGCACAAACAAACGTCATCAAAACTAAACTTGATAAGGTACTTTGGGTAGAGACACAAACTGCATGGACAAGACTGGACAAAGAACTGACATGGACTGAAAGCATGCTGGGAATTAAATACAAACTGACAAGACAATGTGACTGAGGAAGCTGATTGGATGACACAAGGGACTGAGATGACAAGCACAAGTGGACAAAATAAAACAAGAACACAAAGAAAGCATGACAACTGAAATAATCTAACCAAAACTAAAAACAACAAACGCAAATCATGACAGCCCCTGAGCCAAAATGGCCTCTTATAATCAAAATGGCAGTCCTCCTGCATCTTTTCAGGTATGCGTTCTAGAGATTTTCTGTGGGATTACTCTGGCAAACAAAAAAAATAAAAAATATAAAGAAAACAACAGCCTTTAATACAACTCTGACAGAGGTCTTTTCTTCACAATTGTCAATTACAACAAAGCCGCCTTCCATTATGTGCCACAGATTGACAGCTCAAGAAAAAAAAAACCTTCCTCTTTTAAAAGCATTATTTTTACATTTGCCACTCAATCTTGTTGCCATACTTCATTTCCTACCTCCAGTAGACTCAATCTGAACTTTAAAGCTAAGAGCTTTTCCTTCGGCCACTGACACGTGTCATACAAGCTAAGATGGAACCTTTCAACACATTTGGGGCTAACGTGTGTGCAGTCTGCCTTTTACATTGTCTATAGATCTGTGCATTAGGGAGTGTGGCTGGTGGGCGGGTGTTAGACAGGATCAAACCTGCTCCCATATCTGATCCTGCTAAGCTTCGAAAATTAACTCAAACTCAATGCAAGTATATATATATAAAGATATGAAAATTCTAAAAATGGCCTTAAAATAGCTGGTCCAATCAAAATAGCAGACTTCTCATGTGTTTTCAAGCATGGCTTTTTGAGACTTTTTTTTTTTTTTTTTTTTTTTTTTTTTGTGAACCTACACATGATCCATACAATACGTCTAATTTCACATTCCTATGTGAAACTGGCTTCAGGGGCTGAATTTTTTATTTAAATGGAGGTTGCTGTTGAGCCTATCTGGCTGCTTCAAAATGATTTAGATGACTTTCTGTGTCTTTTGCAGTAATGGCTTCTTGACATTTTTTGTGGGTCTACTCGTGATAGACACGTCTACTGAAATTCACATTATGGGGGCTGAATTTACAAAATATTTCTATATTCTAGAGGGCACTCCAGAGCCAAAGTGGCTGCTTCAAGCCAAAATAGTAGATTGTGTTACGGCTCCTTCAGACTTTTTTTGTGGGTGATCTCATGATAGACACATCAACCAAACTTTACATCTATACATGAACTGGCTTTGAAGGATAAATAAAAAAAACAACAACAAAAAAACAAAAACATTCTAAGAAATGCTACTAAAGTGGCTATATTTTAAACCCCCTATGTGTTTTGGGGAATGTTAAGATATCTTTGTGGGTCTACTTATGTGAGAAACTTCTACCAAAGTTCACATTTCCATGTAGAACTGGCTTCGGGGGCTGAATTTTGTCAAGAGTGTGGTACCAAGCCTTGACATCAAAATGGAAGATTTTTTGTATGTTTTCAAGCAATGCTTTTTTTGGGGGTCCACTCATCATAGACATATCTACCAAAGTTCACATTTCTATATGTAACTGGTTTTAGGAGCTGAATTAAAAAAAAAAAAAAAAATGAGGGTGCTACTGAGTCAAAGTGGGTATTTTAAACTTCATGTGTGTTATGCTTTAAATGACTTTTTTTGTGGGTCTGTTCTTGATAGACCTTCCGAGCAAATGTCACGTTACTAGCTGAAACTGGCTTTGGGCAGTAAAAATAAATAAATATACAATCTTGCTGATTTTGTGACTTTTTGAAGATGGGGTAATCGTCAACATGGGAACTTTCAAGAGAGCCTTTGCACCACATGCGCACACTCTCAAGCAATAGCTTATTTCCTTGAGCGATAAGTCAAGTCAAGTCAAGTCATCTTTATCAAAAACACGTTTCTGAAGCATTTGGTGAAACAAGTCATGAAAGATGAGTCCCATGCAACCCCTGACGATTGGTGGGAATAGATTAGTCAGGAGTGTGTTAATGAGAATGAAGCAAAGGAGTTTTCAAGCCCCCCCTATCATTCCCAGATGTCAGAGTGCCTGCCAGCTGAATCACTGCTCCACTCTCCTTTTCTTCCACTCTTTCCTTGCCTTCTTCTTTCCTTTCCAGCTGTTTTTGCTCCACCAATTGTTTTGGGTCTTTGCCCTTCCTCCTCCTTCTTTCGTCTCTCTCTCTCTCTCTCTCTCTCTCTCTCTCTCTCTCTCTCTCTCTCTCTCTCTCTCTCTCTCTCTCTCTCTCTCTCTCTCTCTCTCTCTCTCTCTCTCTCTCTCTCTCTCTCTCTCTCTCTCTCTCTCTCTCTCTCTCTCTCTCTCTCTCTCTCTCTCTCTCTCCTCCCCTTGTTGTGACACAGCACACCTGCTTGATCTCCGCTGTCGAGCGCTCCCGAGTCCAATTACCCCAAAGGCCCGAGCAGCCGCTTTTCGCTGCCTCATCCCCCCGAAAAAAACAAACTTGCCTGGATTTTTGTTTGTTTTTAATCCGGGGAGTCCCAGCCTCTGCGCTTTGCCTTCTGCTTCTCCCGGGAACAGGTTGGTTGCCGCATCCTTTTGACTTTTGCGGGAGAATGATGGGAATTGTATGACGGGTGGGGAAAAGAGCTGGAAAGTCAACGGGACGTATATGCAATGCTTTTGGGATGATATCATTTTATGTTGATTCTTCTATGTGTTTGCAAGCGTTTCTGATTCCCACTTTGAATTCCACTCAGGCACCCTTTTGCTGGGATGAAGGGGGTGTGGTGGGTGCCTGTTGATGCTGGTCCCTCACTCTCCCCCCTTTGGCCTTTTGTTCATCCAATTCAGGTTTTCCCTGCCTTTTTTGTAGCCAAGTGGACCGTTTTGACACTCAGTCGATTGATTGTTTGGATGGAGCCCTTGTGGGAACCTCTTGCATTCCTGCATGGCGATGGCTCGAAAATCAAAATTTTCTGTGTTTATACAGAGAGAACTGGATTCTGGGGGGAGGTGTTCCTTCTCATTTGTGTTGGGAAAATATTTGGATCTGCTGCATAAATGAGGAGAAACAAGCATTTCTCTGTGATGATTCACCCCATTAATATTAGTAATGGCTTGTTTTTGAGCAGCAAACCCCTTATCTGTCAGGAAAAATAACCCCCTCTCGCTTCCCTGCAGGAGCCAAATTGCTTGAGGGGCAGTTTAAAGGCTTTGAAAGCAAGCTGAAAAAAAATAATATGCGTCGTACCTGCCATTAATCCTATAATTGCACAGCTTCCATCCTCTCTCATTGAGAGGCGGTCTCAGCTAACTCATTACATCCTCTTTGCCAGCAGCAAAAAGAACTAATAGGACTCAGCTGCAGTGGAAAAGAAGAGAAGAGATTCAAAAGTGATGAAAATCTGGGCTTGGAGGACAATCAGCATGGAGCCAAGCAGATGTTTAACATTTGAAGCAGCCATGAGTGAATGGAAGGTTTGTGCAGAGGAACTCTTGGGCTCTTCTTTTCCATCTGGATTCCAAAAGCTAAAGAACAATGCAAGTTGCACATGTCTTTCTGGTTAAGGAGGATCAAACAGGGCAGGAACAAACCAAAAGCAACGGGAATTGGGTGGTGGCAGAAACGTGGTCAAACATTTGATTTTATTTTTTTTTAAATCCCAATGATGGTGAAGTCTGTTTGTCTTATAAGGCGAGTCTCGTTCGCTCATTCTTGAGTGGTTGCACATGTTCTCTCTTGTGAAATTGCCTGATAAGTCACAAAGCCGTTGTTGGGAGGTCTTCCAGAATTTTTTTCATCACAAGCACGTGGGAGGACGAGGAGGAGGCTTGCAACTGGGGGGTTAAAAGGGACACACGTGTTTTAAACGTCGCATGGCCTTGAGAATGATCAACGCAGGGACACTTCGGCCTCCTTCGGTGTTGTCAAAAGTTAAACGTAAGCTTGGGAAAGTCACACAAAAGCCAATGGAGGAAAAATGACGTGAGCCAGATCTGCTTCCTGACTGGGATTCATTAGGAGTGCTAGGGCCACATTTGGGGGAGGGGCTGCAATGAAGTGGGGGATGGGGCTTACTTGGGAGAAGCCTTGCTTCCTTGGTCATTCATTAAGATATTGATCATGTTTTAGAAGAACATGGTGATATTTTCCAGTATGGAAGCCAAATTTTGATGAGGTCCATGCACAGAAACAACATCACCCCAGTTACACAACTCATAGCAGTGGGTGGATCCACCTAAATGTCAACACCAACGTTGGTAGTGATCGATACTTCAGTTTTATGAAAAGTCATTCTGATTTCAACATTTGATGGCGCATTGACTGGACAAATCGTGCAGTATCCATACGACTTTGGCGTTAATCCACCTTAATTATTAAAAAAACAAACAAATAAAAAACATAATACAGGCCTTGTATTGATTTGGATTGAATCAAAAGTAAATCTTGCAGTTTCACACGCCACCCCTGACGCACCCTGAAGACATTTTTTTTCTAAAGCGTAAGAATTAGTTTCCTGATGTCTTTCAACGGGGCTGTTATTTCACAAATGAACTTTTTTAGAGTGATACAGGAAAGAAGGGGTGCTCCAGTTATGTCGGGGAGGTTTTTAAGGGGTGTAGATCAACATAGTACGGGTTGGGCTTAGCTAAACATTAGTTAGCCCCCTCACCACTTAGAGTAGTTGGACATTTTACAATTTGTGATGACTCACCTAAAAAGCATGTTTAAAAAGAAGCAAAATCCTCCCCATGGTAAGTCCCTGCCATACCTGCCACACAAACACACACACACACACAAAGCCGCAGCTGGGAAATATTACAACCCTATTTAAAAAGGAATGCCGTGAAAAATGATCAGCAATCATCTTTGTGAAAACATCCTTCTCACTCACTGGAATGGAGACAAAACATAAATACTGATTTATTTATTTTTTTGAGGGGTGGTGGGAAAGAAAGCTGCATTTTCCTTTGTGGTGTAGATAAGAAGTGTTTGAGGTGGAGACGTGTTGCGGCGCGTTTTGACACGTGTCCTGCTTTCAGCAGATTCTCCACGAGACCATCGTGCCGCCAGGCCTGCGGACGCGAAAAAGAGGCGCGCGCCTGAGGGCGCAGCAGGTCGACTCGTGTTTTTCATCCAAGATTGAGGAGAAATTGCACAAAATGCGACGCGCAGTCTTCTGACTAACACGGCAGCGCTTGAAAATCGAGTGGCCTCGTGATGACAAAATTGCTTCCAGTTGCTTGGAGAAGAGGGCTCAAAAATAACAATGTCTAAAGTCTAAAGATATGATATTATACATACTGTCAGCCTATTCTGACACTTTGTAATGCAGTGCATCCCCAGGAGTGAGTCACGCCCTAAAATTTGGAACAATTCCAATAGTTTACATTATTTACTAGTTTAAACATGATGCCTTTTGATTCGACAAGATTATTTTTTTTTTTTTTTTTTTTTTTTTTTTTTTAAGGTAGTCATTAGTAGATTCGACAGGATTTCTGAGGGTGTGTGTCATCTCTTTTAGTGTTTGATATTTACAAATTTTATCAGCAAATTCAAATAAACCAACTCGTTTAGAAGTTGTTTTTTTTTATGATTGGAAGTGTTAAGCACCCACTTCGAAATTGTTTTCAAAATCGTTTTTAAGGAAATGCTAATGGGGTCTGCGGGACTGAGGCGGGGCGTAAAAATTATTATATAAAACCTGTGGTGGGTGGAGGTGGGTGATCACACCCTGAAAATCAAGTTAAACAAAGCCAATAAAGAAGTCAATAAAGACATCATGTTGAGTCATGCAAACCTTCAAATTGAACTGAAATACTGCCAAGAACAAGCCTTTTTGGGAGAGGGGTTTGAAGGTGCGCAATCTCTCTTTTGAAGTTGCCAATTTATTGTCAAAAAAAGGTATCATTGGAACCAACCAATCAATATTTTATATAATTGTGAGTCTTAAGCACAGCTGTCAACATGAAAAATAAATTGGTGCATTTTTTTGGGAGGGGGTGCACCATTTCTTTTTTTTTATGTTATTTGTCAGCAAAACATCTTAATTCGGACAAACTAATTGACCGTTACATCAGGTGAAGTGTGAAGAACACCCTTTGACCAAAATCCTGACAGCTGGCGCTCCCCTCTTCCCCCCCTAAAAAAAAATATTCTATGTTTAATCAACTCAAACAGAAAAAACAAATAAATTAGCTCTATGGATTTTTTTTCGGGAGATGGTGCACGGTTGAAGAGAACACCCTTTGACCAACATCCTGACAGTTGGCGCACCCCTTTCTCCCCTGCTTAAAAAAGACTCCATGATTTATCAACTCAAACAGAAACAACAAAGAAATTAGCCCTGTGGATTTTTTTTCGGGAGATGGTGCACGGTTGAAGAGAACACCCTTTGACCAACATCCTGACAGTTGGCGCACCCCTCTCTCCCCTGCTTAAAAAAGACTCCATGATTTATCAACTCAAACAGAAACAACAAAGAAATTAGCCCTGTGGATTTTTTTTCGGGAGATGGTGTTCGGCTGAAAAGATAAACAAACCAAATGTCTTATCGTGCAGCACTCATGTTTTACAGACGGGATTAGCTGCTGTGGAAAACTGTCTGACTCGCAGAAGCTGATGAAAACGTTACAGGGGCAAAAAGGAAGATGGGGGTGCACGGACGTCGCGGGTCAGAGGCGGGAGACACGGTTGACTAATTAACGTTGAAGGCTGTTATTCCACGCGCAGCGTCGGAAATGCTCGGGGCCGCGGCGTGCAGCCAGATGTGCGTCCAATCCCAACAATGAAAATTCGCAATGAAGGACCTCGCCCTAAACAAACAGGCGAAAGGCATCTGTAGAGAACTTGGCCCACCGTGTGCGCAGACAAGATGCCTTTTTTTTTGCTGAATTTGTACTTTTTTGAGATAAGAGAGCTTGACACGGCCAAGATGACTCAGCCTGCGAGGAGAGTGGAACAACATGTCCTCTGGATCTCATGAATCCCAGACAAGAAGTCTTTGTTGCAGCTAACATGAGACAACATGGCAAATTGCTGGAAAGTGCAGCAATATAAAACTATGTGTGTGGATTTCTTTTCTTTTTTTTGTTTACATTAAACAGATTACTAATCCAATGCAGGTCATTCTCAGTGAAATGGAAGTGGTTGGAGACTGTTATTGCGGCAACTTTGGTGGACGAGGGTTATCATTACGGCTTGGGTCGAACGGTCATCCCAGTGACCTCACGTAACCTCGCCTTGGATCGACAGAATTCGCACTTTTAAGCGCCGTAACAATGCTGTTGGATTGCACGAGCGCATAAACAGTCAATCGGCAGCAAACCTCGTCTCTGTTTCCGCATCCTGGTGGCGATTTCCGACAGTTGCGCCAAATCACTTGTTGGCCGCATGTGGCTCATGTGTGCCCTTTCATTACGGAGCTGACAGAGGGTGCAAAGCATGGCAAGAAGATTGGCGGCTCCTTGCGCTGTGAAAGGTCAGACAGTGTGTGATGCAGTTGCGTTGTGTGCATAGAAACCGTACAATTGAGTTGGAAACAAATCATTTCACATTCTTTTTTTGCTTTTCAGCAGTTTTGTTTGATGACTTGCTACTGCACAAATTACAACAACAGTGGGCTATATGGAGAAATGGTTCAAATCAAAGTATGGAGCCAAAAGAAAACTTTCATTTGGACAAAGCAATAAAGTGGTACTGTACAGTATCATATTTTTAGAAAATTTTTAATGAAAGTGTGACAATGACATTTTTAATTGTTGTATTATTAATATTTTTGTATATCATGTTATACTAAAACTGGCATTGCATTCACACCAATTTTACATCTGACTGTACTTCAATCCATTTTTTCTTTCAAAACAAATACTAATTATAAATGTTATTTTTAAAAAGTAGTCAGATTTGCGTAGAGCCTTGTTTTTGGATGAGAATAAACCAAAATGACCCAACAGAATGAAAATGCTCCATAAACAACTCAATCGGAGCACAAATACGGGATTCAAATAGAATTTAATTTGGATTCATTGGGGAATGTATTCCTTTTGTCAATCCAAACAAACATCATGTAAAAAAATGATGTTAACATCTGAGTGTCACACAGCTATAAAATGGCTGATCTGATTCGTGTCGTGGCACATGTAAATGCCAGATCGTAATAAATCACATGACTTGTAAATAGCTGACCAGAGATCTTCAGTCGGAATTATTTAAATTAGAATGACAAAAAAAAAAAAAGTCTCCATGTAAACCCGAATAATATCTTATGGTACATCATGTCTGCTCCTTAACGCATGATTGCGCAATTTTCCTCTTTGTTGGAGAAACAAGCTGACCAAGTTCTGTCCAATGTTGTGCTTTGTTTCCCAACCACCACCATTCACCTTGAACCTTCAACATCACTACCGTCATCTCCCTCCTCCTGAATTGTTCCTTTATGTTGGACACTTTAGTTAGTTTCTATGTCCAAGTTGAAGACATCAATTGACATGTTATCCCTGTTCCTGCAGGCTCCCCTTCATTAGCAGCACCATGAGGTCAGCCTGTCTCTCTTTGCTCCTGGTCACCGCCTGCTGGGCACTTCCCTTCCGCCAGTCGGGCTTTTTGGACTTCATGATGGAGGACGAGCCCGGCTCCGGAATACCCGAATTGCCCACGCAGGTGGATGAAACATTCCAGATGCCCGAAGGACCCAAGTGCCCATTCCGCTGCCAGTGCCACCTGCGTGTGGTCCAGTGTTCCGACCTCGGTAAGACCACTAGACAGGATAACATTTCCTGGTGTTTGGGTTATTGATCCAATCCATCCCACATTGCAAGGGATTTTTTTATCACTGAAACAGCACCATTTCACAGTCTTAATCCATCAGGAGGAAATTGTGTTACCAACAGGCTTGGAGTGGAGGGAAAACCTGAACTGTCAAGAGTTAATGAAACCCAAATATTCTTCTCTAAGACCACTTAAAAAGCGCAATTACTCTCAGCACAGTCACAACAGTTTACCCCATTGTTATCTTCCATGTTTGTGTAATCTGACGTACAGCATATACACAAGACAAGAAAAGTCCCTCTTTCCACTTTTGTCTAAAAGGGAAGGGGTCTCAGGTCTCAGGGTTAAGCGAGGCGTGACGGTCAAACTGGATGGCTGATCGTAAAATACGTAAGTGTCCGACAACCATCTTAACTGAGATGTTTCAATAATGAGCAAACAGCGTTCCATCAGTGTTCCCTGGAGATGAAGCTCCATGGCTGGACTCCTTAAAACCACACAGCCGTCCGACATAAACATTCCACGTGCAGTGCAATACCCAGTTGGGTTCGAGTGACACTTAGCGAGGGTTGTGAAAACACTGCGGCTGCGTTGTCGTGGCGATGGTAATAAGAGGAAGTGGTGACCCACCAAGGGCTCCGTGTACAGTGATTAGAAACATGTGACTGTTAATAGCGGTACACCAACCACGAGGGTTGACAGGTGACTTTGATTATGACCAAGTTAGCGGAATGTTGCAAGTGAGTGTGAGTACTGAGCCACCTCTGATGACAAACATCTAAATTTAAAACACCAAAGAGTCGTCGATTGCTGAGTGTGCAGTTTGCTGCCGACCAAAGACTCATCAATCAGAAACTTCACATTTTCGTAAGCCACTGTCGCAGACGTGGTGGTGAAACGTGCTTAACGTGTTTGAAGTGATTCAAACGCGGCTTCGCTATCAAGCGGTGTGATTCATGGCGACTTTCAACTGCGGGGGCGAGTCATACAGTACTTCTCTTATCCATTTCCTGGACGTCAGTCGCTTACTAATTTGTCACACTCGACACAACATTGGCCGCCAGTTTTCAAATGTTGCGTAAATTTTGACATATTGCCACACCCTTTGTTTTGAGGCAATATTTTTGGGTTTAATTTAAAAATCTGAGGAGCTCACAAGTCAAACCAGACCTCAAAAACTGAAACAATATTCGCCCCTCAAATGTAAATGAAGCTGTTGCGTGTTGCCACAGATGGCAAAACGCCGTAACCGCCAGATGCCTCTGTTTCAAACCATCTCTCGTCTTGAGCGCAGGTGTCGGTTTTGCACGTCGCGTCCACAGCCCGTGTCATGCGACGCTAAAACATGAGCTTGGTGTGCAGGTATGTCGTTCAGGAAATTTGTCTTCAGTTCCATTTCCTGCCATGTGTGCCCCGGAGAACGCTGAATATTTATTGTTATTTGGTCCCTTAGGGACGTCAGCATATTGGTAACACACTGTCCAAGTTTCTGCCTTTTGGACCTTATGTGGACTCAACTAATTTCCATAAAAAGTGATTGAGGGTTCTAGGAATTTTGAACCCTGATGAACATCCAAATTTAGTAATCTTTTGTTGGCATTTTGGGATATTTTCTTTGACAAGTCTGTTTTTTTTTCCCCACCAGGTCTGAAGGAGGTTCCCAAGGACATCCCAGATGACACCACTCTGCTCGACCTGCAGAACAACAAGATCACCGAGATCAAGGAGAACGACTTCAAGAACCTCAAAGGGCTGCACGTAAGAGACCTTGGACTTCCATGCACCTGGTGACGAAGGAATTCACTGGTCCACATAAGGGTGGGATCGTGGTGTATCCTCCGATACCGCCACTCCCTCAGTCGCCAGGTGCATGGAAACCAGTCACGTGTCAATTTTTGAGATCTTGCTTTCCCGTCGGAAGGGGCCACATTCCTTGCATCGCTTCTCGTCTGTTTACACGAGCGTGGAACGCCAGTGCGGACTTGAACTTACCCCCCCAATCACCCGTGCTGACGACTGATAAGCTCCCAGAATGTCATGGAAAAGTTTACAGTGACCTTGCAGGAATGCAATATTGCGGAGAAACGTGACTTGTAAATGCCAGAATTCTAAAAGGACTTAAAATAGCTCATTCTGTGTTTACGAGGCCGAACAGAGTCTGATGGTGAAGGTAATCGCCTCCCATGTTTTTTGTTTTTTTTAAATGACGTGTGAACTCATGGTTTTAGGCTTGGCAAAAGATTGTGGTCTGGCTTGATTTATGGCCTCTGGTTATGTCATCGCTCCCAATTACAATGCTAAAGTGTTCTGCTGATTGGAAACAGAGCACCAGTTGAAGATTCCAATGTTTTTCCGTCCACAGGCGCTGATCCTGGTGAACAACAAGATCAACAGCATCCACGCTAAAGCCCTCAGCCCGCTGACCAAGCTTCAGCGCCTCTACCTGTCCAAGAACAATCTGAAGGAGATGCCAGCCAACATGCCCAAGAGTCTGCAGGAGCTGCGCATCCATGAGAACGAGATCACCAAGATCAAGAAGGCCTCCTTCCAGGGAATGTCCCACATCATCGTCATGGGTAAATCGAATTAAACAAGAGATGACTCTTGTCCAGATTCTTCTGATTACGGAATTCTCATCTCAGAGCTCGGATCCAACCCCCTGAAGAGTGCAGGGATCGATTCTGGCGCTTTTGCTGACCTCAAGAGAGTCTCTTACATTCGTATTGCGGACACTCAGATTACGGAGATCCCCAAAGGTACCCCGTCAATATAACACGATTAATTCGGCCTCAGCATTGATGTCTTGGTGGGTTTTCTTTTTTCTTTTTTTTTTTTCTTTTTTTTGCTCAGGTCTGCCCAGCTCACTCTCTGAGCTCCACCTGGACGGAAACAAAATCTCCAAGGTCACCGCTGAGAGCATAAAGGGCCTCAAGCAGCTGGCCAAGTATTAAAAATGCTTTCCTTCATTTATATGTCAATTTAGTTTGCCAGAAGTTAAATTTCATAAATTTCAGGATGTTAAGGAATGGAATTTCTTCTTATTTCCTCAACTTTAATCATACATATATATAAATATATACGTTTTAATATATAATTAGGCCATGCCGGAGGTCTTCCCACAAGACTGACACTTATTATGCACAGGATTTGGGATATTTCATCCTTTTCAAATCTCTTTATCTCCTTGGCTACAGCTTGGCAAAGCAAACGATAGTTGCGGGATTGTCCAAATGACGGGTTTGGACACAAAATAGACTATGGAAAATTGGGAATGAACAAAGAGAGCTTTAATGCAGCACCAATAGAAGGTGTTTCACTTTTCATTTTGTCATACTGAAGTCTTGGATTGGGACAGTGAAAGGTGCGAGTAAGCCCGTGTTTCCATGTCATTTGTTTTTCACTGGCTACTACTAAAGCTACTAATACAATGAGATAAGTGATGTGACTTGTTCCCACAGGTTGGGTCTGAGCCATAATGAGATTAGCCTGGTGGAGAACGGCACCCTGGTGAACGCCCCCCACCTACGGGAACTCCATCTCGATAACAACGCCCTGACCACCGTGCCCCCCGGCTTGCCCGACCACAAATACATCCAGGTTCGACTCCATCTCGCAATTACGATGAATGGGTCCCAGCTAAACAGCAATGAAACACGGCTTGTTTGCTCTGATCAAGGCCACACTGCACAGTCACGTGGATTCATTGACTTTGCTCATTACAAAGACCGCTGACATCCCATCCCCGTAGAATTTGCTTGACTTGTTTTCTCTCATTTTAACAACTTTATTGTCATGGGATGATTTACCACGTTTGCGCAAGTATTTGTGAGACCCCAAATAGTGCTGCCTCTCATGAGAAGCACACTTTCTGTTACTTTGCGGGATTCATTGGAAATGAATCAAAATGCTTCACAACCATCCAGTTTGTGAGACTGCTCATAATCTTTCATTGTTTTCATATAATTGGATGTTTCTCAACCCTTGTTTTGTAATACCTCTGTGAGTTTTAATTGAGTTATGTGCTCTAGCAGGGAGATTTTCAGCAACATTTGTCAGTGGTTAGGATTTGGCCAAAACGACTCGACTGATTGCCACAAAACTTGGCCAGCATTTGCTTTAATTTTTCAGAGAATACTGATCCAAATTTGGGTGGCTTGGCCCGGGTATTCTCAAATGTCCTGGTAGTATGAACATCCAAATTCCAAATTTCCAGAAACTTGGTTTCTGATCAGACTAAGTTGTCATCTAGAGTGGTTGTAATTCTTTTGAAACAATGGTTGTACTTCGTCATTGATGCGATTTCCTTCGCGCAGGTGGTCTACCTCCACGCCAATAAGATTGGTGTGGTGGGAACGGAAGATTTCTGCCCTCCCGGCTTCAACACAAAGAAGGCCATGTACTCGGGCATCAGCCTCTTCAGCAACCCTGTCCCCTACTGGGAAGTGCAGCCCATCACCTTCCGTTGCGTCTTTGACCGCTCCGCCATCCAGCTGGGCAACTACAGGAAGAAGTAAAGAGGCTCTGTCCCCAACAGCCGCCCTCCTTCACCACCACAACCACCACAGAGGAAGTGTGCATTTGTAAATGAGTGTGAAAGTGTGTGTGTTTGACCACTGACCATCACCCCTCTGACCCAACTTTCTCCTGATGGTGGACATGGACCTCAAGCACATTTTTGTTTTATTACATTGTTTTTCTGTTTGTTTGTTTTTACCGTTATTTAGCTCGGCTTCGGTTGGTAGTAAACACGGCTTGCAGCAAACATGCACTGCACATCATTGGTAGAGCCGTAATATATTCTCACACTCATACTGTAGCATAGTCATGTGCATCATACGGGACAGTTATTAATTTTTTTTGTAGACGAGGCCTGTGGAGCAGGCGGCAAAGCCGAGAAAGTTTTCAATCATTTTTGTTTTTAAGAAAGCGTGACTTCCATCACTTCCTCACGCTCACTACTCGTCTCCTCTTCCACTTTTCCTGTCCAGTGAGAACCAAGGTTCATTTCTAAATTTAGAATAAACCATATATGTTTTAAATGTCACGACCAAAAATTTATATGCATGCTTTTATTCTGCTTTCTTCTGGACTTTTTGGAATGTCTTTCCCCTGCTACTTCATTGTTTGTTTCAAGAGAAGAGGTGTCCCCGCTACACCCGGAAGATGGTGTGAATGTTGTATGTATAGACACTGTATATAAATGCTGTATAAAAACCTCTCATTGCATACAAAAGGCACAAGCACTTATCATAGCTTGAAAATTGAATATATCAGCAACAAAGGTGTTCCTCTTCATCTTCAGAGCAGGGGGCTCCCGCTAAAGGTGTCCTGAAAGAATAAAAAATGCAAATGGAAAACCTTTGCGATGGTTGTAATGACAGAAACCGTGCATTGTCATCATCAAACACTTCTTGGGAAACAAGGCCAACGAGAAGGTAAGACCGTCGTTGACGAAGGTGCAAGACTCCAGAAAGACACCACATCCTGGTCCACTAGCCAGCAGGAAACGCCACCTTTGCACTGCCTAACTTTACGTGACCATTTTTATGGTCCGAGACAAAAAAATATTGACACAAGAAGCACATTGGGCCTCTGTGATTTACAGTTCTCGAGAGACTGTGGGAATATTTAGGTTAAAGAAATGGAGCGGGACGCAGTGGGTGAGACAAAGCGCTTAGCTCCAAATAAGCCCTTTTGCGGTTGAAGATCGACATCGATCTTCTGCCACAACATCTGTAAAAACAGCAGCCCTGGCAACCGGGCTGCAGGGATCAAACGTACCTTTTGCGGGACCAAGCCTGGAAAGGTGGCTCCATCTAGAGATACTATAAGACGTATAAAAGTGTTTTTATGGACATCAGTCGAGTTTGCGGTGACGAATGGGCACATTTTTCCTTTTCAAACTATCATAGGATCACAGATGCGGCAGTACAACGGCAATGCACAAGGGTTGCCAGGAGGAGCAGAGTCTTTTTCAGGTATTAACTTTGTCGTTATGTTTGTTTCCAAGTCAACGCAGGGACACAAACCCGCTCTCACTGGTTTACAGCCATACAGACCAGAAATGACAGTCCACACACCTCAGTGAACTTCAGCCACCAAATGGCACTATGGACTCCGGTGAAATATTTCCAAAGTTTATTCTGACATCTTTGTTTATACCAAACGAATTATCTTGACGGACGTCTGAAGCACGTTTTCTGTATCAAATAAAAACATCATACTAGTATTGATTAACATATTTACATCACAATCAATCAAAGAAACAGAAATCACAGAATATGTTAGGGATTGTGTATATTATGGTGTGGACTAGCTTTCCTCATGCATCAGTCTGTTGCCCCCATGTGGAAGTTTGGCACATTGCTTCTATCCTCTGACACGCACACACAGCTACACACACCCAATTAATCTGTCGTCAAGCCCTGTAAGCCTAATTGCTTGACTGAGCCTCATTACCCACAATTCTATGGGTGGCTGCAAGAGGAGTTTCATGTGCACGTGCCAAGCGGGTTTCGAATTGATGTGGGGGAAAAAAACAAAACATTTTTCCATCTGCTTTGGTCACACAGTCAATCGATCACAGAAGGTTTTTACATTAGTAAAGTCGCCAAATGTAATCTGAACTCACGCACTGATTCACGGCCTCGGTTGTTGTAAACTTTAATCTGACACCAAATCTAATTAGGAATACCTAAACCAACCCCTTGAATCACAACCTTATCACTAGCGGAGATTCTCTTTGGTGCTTGTGCAGCACATGAGCCTCCACGAGGGCTTGCAGCAACCACATGGCCGCACAGCAGGGACAGAAGGTGGCGTCTGGCTGCTTGTCTGAGAGTTTATTAGAGGACTCAGTGTGTCAGTGCCAAGGCGTCCCAGAATATCCCTGTTTGCTAATGCTGTGTGTGCCTGGACCTGCGAAGAGCTCCGTCGGAGCATGTGCGTCCCATTGGAGCATTTCTTTGCACTTATTCACCCAGTATGTGTGTGTGTGTTGCTTTATGTCGTTTACTGCAAATGTTTCCCATTGCAACAATGATGGAAGCAATACAATTTGACACCAAACATCTTTTTTTAAATCCATCCTGGAGTTACTGAAACATTTTATTGCCAAATCTAGCGCCCCGTTCACACTGACTGCGTAGCCGATGCGGAACGGCATCTTTATGGACGCTGCAATGAAAAGAAAGCATTTGAGTTTGCGTGTCAATTCACACCAGCTACGGCGTATGCAAATGCGGAGCTGCGGAAGGTTTCCGGAAGGCTTTCAAGATTTCTATTTTTTCCTGATTCCGCATGCATTTTTAAGAGGTAGATCCAGTATATTTAAAAATAAACCTATTTGCAAACTCGCTTTTTTTTCTTCTTTTTTTTGCGAGGGGGAGGCAAGCTAACTACATAGCTTAACATGAGTTAGACATTTAAAAGACAAAAAAACAAGCGTGAAACAAATTACACATGACAAAATAACACTATTTCAAGACAAAACGTACATACACATGGTAGAAGTTCCAGAAGCCAAAATGGATATCGATGTGAACGACAGGCAAGCGTGGCTATTGTTTACAAACAGCGTTCTATATACACGTTTGTGAACCACCGTGCTCTTGTGGTCTCGCTGGTGCAGATTTCCGGACACGTACAGCTCGCTCAACGTACTCTGTGTGAATTACAGTCCATACGGATGCTGTATGGAAAGTGTTCCGTGTCTATTACGCAGTCAGTGTGAATGCACACACTGATATGAAGGAATGAGATTAAGTATGGAGATTATTTTTGTGAATTAGCTGCACACTTTATTTTGTACTGCAATGGCTGTTATTCAATGGATAGTTTATGTCGCCATTATAAATATACTATTACTGTTACCATAAGACTATTACCAAATAGTTTTGACCATATGCGACTGATCAACATCAGCTGGCTTGTGCCAAGCTGAAGATTTAGCAGGTACCAAGTTACTTCTTTGGTACATTTCCATCCATCCATCCATCCATCCATCCATTTTCTTGACCGCTTAATCCCCACAAGGGTCGCGGGGGGAGCTGGCTCTGGGCAGTAGGCGGGGGACACCCTGGACTGCCAGCCAATCGCAGGGCACACAGAGACGAACAACCATCCACACGCACACGCACATCTAGGGACAATTCAGAACTCCCAATTAACCTGCCATGCATGTCTTTGGAATGTGGGAGGAGACCGGAGTACCCGGAGAAGACCCACGCGGGCACGGGGAGAACATGCAAACTCCACCCAGGAAGGAGCCTGGACTCGAAGCCGAGACTGGTACATTTCCAACCAAAACAAAATTCTCCATTAGGTGTCTGTTTTTGGAGAGGTATGGCTCCCCATGTTGAGTGGGTTGAAATAAAAAATTAAACCTAGAACTGGAACGGTGGTTGGCAGAACACAAAACACCACCAAAGCTGAACAATCCTAATGTGAACCATCCAATGATGCAAACGTCAGACATGACATTCACACTAAGAATGTCCGTAAAGTCTTGCAAATGTCGATGAAACCTAATCTCCCTGGTGGAGATAATGCTTAGAGCATGTGTGTAATCAAATAGGCTTTCTGAGAGGACACTGGCTTCTGCGCCTGCTGGAGAAACAGAGGAGAGTGCGACCAATCAAAAGCAGCCGTGACATCCCGCCGTGCTTTGACAGGGTGATGAATGTCCCCCAACAAATGGGGAAGGCAATTGGCTCATCTTCCCAACGATTGCCCCCCCTTCCTCCAAAGAAGGCAAAACCCCCGGCGTCATTCTCAATGGAGAACCAATAGGAGGGTGGAGTCGGACGATTGTTGGCCTTCAAAATGTGCTGAGAGGAAAGAATGCAGCGGTGGTGTAAAAACATTGAAAGAAACACAAGATGGATGTGATCTGCTTCTACTTACCTTCTAAAAGTACTTGGTTTTGCAGTCTCAATGTTATGTAAGACTTTTCTGGCCGTCTTGCAGCAGTATTTTGTCATACTTTCCAAAACTGTATTCACATGGGATTTATCACGGCTCATAAGTTTCTAGGTTGTTATATTTTTCCTCCGCCACCTCTCCACCACTTTTTCTACTTTTCCCAAGAACAATGAAGTTTACCAAGGTGATCAGCAGAATGCTGGCAAAAAGGTGACACCCACAGACCGGATTGCACCTGTTGTTGGCTTTGGACACTTGCTTGCATCCATCCTGTTGGCATCTTTTGATTCGCCACAAACTGAATTTGGTGGAAAAAGCCCCCCATCACTGCCATATACCCCTCAAAACCTTTTCCTCCTCCTCCTTCCCATCCACCATCCTCCTCTCCTCCCCCCCTGTCTCTCCATCTCCCCCCTCTGTTTCTACCCTGTCTCTCTCTCTCCCTTTCTCTCTCCTCCCTCTCTGTCTTTCTCTTCTGTGTTTTTCTCCAGAGACGTCTACTTTTTGAACACCATCGTGTTCTACCACTGGCCCTCCAACCCCAAGCAGATAGTACGCCGTGAGAGGAGCGCAGGTAAGTCAGTCTGTTGCAGGGACACCCTGGGAGATTGATTTCTCATTTAATTGGTTGTCTGATTGCCGGTGTGAGCTTTTGAGTTGTTCTGGACTGGACTGGTGTTAGGACAAGGAGAATGCATGGAACCAAAAGAGTAGCAAGAGGTCCTTGAGGGTTATGCTCTTTGCATTTATGTCTAATCGACATGTAATATATTTATTGGTTTAGGACCAAGGACTGTCAAAATAGATGGTACCATGCATGGTAGGACCAAGTGTTTAAGTGATGGGCTGAAGGACCCGAGCGATATTTCAGGATAATTTGCGCTCAAGGATTTCTGGTACATCTGTCTTGCATTACCACTGCCATCGCCTCTTTATGCACAGGAATCTGTGAAGGTGATAGATTTGTTGTTGAGGGTTCAAATTGCCCCCTTGGGTCTCCAGTCGTGAACTCTTGAATGATTATATAACGCTTCAGGGGAGTGGGTGTGGCAGTGCTGCTGAATGCGTCTCCTCTGTTTTCTCTTGTTCTTGCAGCTCTGTTGACCTTCATCTTACGTCTCCTTATCTGCTTCTCATTCCCTTTTCAGAAGCCATGTTTCCTCTCCGTGTACACCTGTTGGCAGCTCTTGTTTGCCTGGCACTGTGCCAGTATGAGGACGACGACTATGTGCCGCCCTCCATGATAGGACCCTCAACCGCGAACTGCGACCGCGAGTGTGAATGTCCCATCAATTTCCCCACCGCGATGTATTGTGACAGCCGCAAGCTTAAGGTGGTGCCAATGGTGCCATCGGGAATCAAGTATCTGTACCTCCAGAATAACCAAATCGAAGAGATCAAGTCTGGCGTGTTTGATAACGTCACCGCCGAGCTCCGGTGGCTGGTCCTCGACAACAACCAGATCACCAACGGGAAGATTGCAGCAGGTACCATCGACAAACTGACCGCCCTGGAGAAACTCTTCTTCAGCCACAATCTCCTCACCGAGGCAGTGGTCCCTCCATCCAAGTCTCTGGACGAGCTCAAGATAACACACAACAAATTGAACAAGTTCCCCTCCGGGCTCCTGAACGACAAGGAGAATCTGACCTCTGTCAACTTGCAGCATAACCAGCTCACCTCTGAGGCCGTCGCCGGCGCGTTCAAAGGGTCTAAGAAGTTGCTGTCCCTCGATGTAAGCCACAACAAGCTGAAGAAGCTGCCCGTCGGTGTGCCAGCCTCTCTGGAAATCCTCTACGCTGACTACAACGATATCGACAGCATCGGCTCAGGATACCTGAGCAAGGTGCCCGGTCTGCGTTCCCTGAGGATGTCTCACAACAAGCTGGTGGACTCCGGAATCCCAGCGGGAGTGTTCAACGTGACGTCATTGTTGGAGCTGGACCTGTCTTTCAACAAGCTGCAGACCATCCCTGACATCAATGAGCAGCTGGAGCAACTGTACCTCCAAGCCAATGAGATCAACAGTGAGCGGGCACCAACTTGTTGTCTTCATTCAATTTGATTGATTTAATGTAGGCATGGACTAACGTGATTGTTTTTTGGTCATATTCTCTCCTTTTCCTGCAGAGTTTGACCTGTCAAGTTTCTGCAAGTACGTCACTCCCGTCAACTTCTCACACCTGAAGCACCTGCGCCTGGATGCCAACAACGTCACACACCACAGCATGCCCCCCGAAACCTCCAACTGCCTGCGCATGGCCTCCGAAATCATGTTTGAATGAGGAACTTAAACCCCCTCCACCTGTCCTCCATTGTTTATGGATTTACTTGTTGAAATAATCCTCAACACGAACACATTTTTTTTTAAAAATGTTGCGGTATTGCAGTCATTTCAACAATTTGATGATACATTATATAATGGTGGGACACAATTAAGTTTGAATACATAGCAAATATTTGTAGATATATAAAAAAAAAAAAAAAAAAAAACAAGGGGGGAAAAAAAATCCTAAAACAACAAAACAAAACAAAACAAAAAAAGCTTTAAAACGACAAAAAGTTTAGTGGTGCTGTAGCTAATTTTGCTAACCAACTAGCATCTTGGATGCACATTTTTGTAGATCTAAATGAGAAGGCTAGTCACCTACTTGCTCGCATTTAACTTTGATTGTGGGAAGAAGAAAACAAAAAAAAAAAGCACACTTCAAACATTCCAATTAGACACGTCAAAAAAGATAAGATGGAGTAAACAATGACATTATCATCTCCACTGTCTCTATAGTAGCTTCACTTTGTCTTTGTCTTGTATGTTTCGTGTGTAGCATATATAGTATCAGGTTTAATAAAGCCGTTGCTGTGCAAAGGGCCAGCAAGAACGACCGCGTATTCAATGTATACATTAATTAAATGTAAAATACTTGTTCAGTATACTGATTTAAATCTTGAAAAACTTAAATGATAGCTCATGAAGCTAAAGCGTGACATATTTGTTTGTCAGTGCACATTGCTGATTTGTATTATTTTCATTTCATGCATGAATTCAAATGGTATCATTCTTTTGATAATAAACTACAGCTTTTGCAGTTCTGGAAGTTCTCTATTGTTGCTTAACGTGACATTGTCATAGACTATCACATCTTGTCTGGATCATTTCCTTGTCTTCACTTTAGAGCCACTTTGGAACAGTCAATGCTCATGAATTTACTGTGAGGAACTCAGTTTGAATAAATCATGTTTCCAATACGTTTGTATGTATGGAGCTTTTTGATATTAAGTTTGGTTGCATGGAAACACATCAGAAAAATATTATCAGATAAAAGAGACTCATTTTGTTTTTTTTGTTTTTTGTTTTTGTTTTAAGTGTTCAGAGCTTGCTTTGTGTTAGTTTGCAGGGAGAATGTACTAAGCTTGTATCAGAGAACACACTGCAAAGTAAATTGTATTAAATCTAAACTAGTTGGCTATGCGCCATTGAAGATATTGGTTGTTCGTTTAATAAAGAAAATAAAAAGGGAGCTTTGTGCTTTCTAATATGGTGAGCGTCTTCCATTTGCATCAATCAAAGCTCTCAGCTAGTGCCACGTCTTAAAGTTTCAAGCTGTAATCTTGCTTCAAATATAATTCCTGTGGGTTCTTATCATTTTCAAGTCGACAACAGCTTGTAAACAGAGCTAGCTAGGTTCACTGGCTCCGGGACATGGCAATCTGCATGTTTGGCTCTTTGCATTGTCCTTCGCGTACTCATTGACACAACTTGCGGTCAAACCGCCAAATGTCTTTCGGAGCACTTGGCTTGTGAGTGCAACACAAATGCATACAGTCACATACAGATCACAGGCAACTGTATTTTCACACAATAAGTTCAAGAACACATTCTCCAGTGCTCTCCTAGTTATGGGTTTTTGTTTTTTTTTGTTTTTCATATTGCGGTGAATGGACAATGTCAAGAATGTTAAGTGGTGTATGTCAGGGAGAAAATGAAAAAAGGAACATATTTTTGTGGTTTCTGCTCCGTTTTGGAATATGCTGAACAATTTTGACATGATATAATTTGAGTAGACTTTCCTCTTGGTGCAAGGAAAGATTCAGGTCTCAATGCCCCATTTAAAATAACAGGTTTACAGCTGATGGCAATACTTTACTAGTAGCTGTAGACACAAAACATTTTGCAACATACTGCATACAAAGCATACAGCAACATGACAAGTAAAGGTTTTGGACAAAACCAGGAGGCCTCATATATTAACTGGCTGATTACCAAAACGAGAGACAGCTGGGTAAAACGTGAAACAAGTGAGTTAGCTGATTAGATGACACTTGGGTGCAGAAAAGACCAGGGGAAACGCATTAAAAAGAAAGAAAAAAAAACAGCAACAATATACACTTATAGTTTCTTTATTTACCCAGTTATAATTTTACATGATGAATGATATCCCAGTCTCCTTTTACATATAATATGCTTGTCTGTGAGCTGCAGCAGAAGTGCATAAACTACCATGATGGTCTAAGTCTACAGTTGTATCCAGAAGTCTGGTTTTAGAGCAGATATTGTGTTAGGCTTGTGAATTAATTTTAGCTATTAATTATTTAAATGGTTTTAGAACTGATGTTTCCTTCAGTCACATAATATTAGAATAATTTCCATGATATTATGAAACTTCTTACTGTGTTTTTAATTTTTGAATCTCTATCAATTCACCTTGCTCAGCTTTGAGGCCTTAGAGTGATTAAACTGACTGAGCATTAATAACAAACATTAGTGACGGTTAAGGAGCAAGTCCACGTAGGGTAGGATGAAGACCAGATGCGTAATTTCCTCTACACCAAAAACCAGATGAGCAAAACTAAAATTCTGGGTCAAGGACATCCCAGTTGTCGCAGAATCGTCTTCACCGTGCAAGCTTCTTGGGGAATCCAAACAATAGCTGACAAATCAATGTAACTGCCAACTGTGGAACATAAGTGGACCTGACAGAAACTACTTATTGAACTTTGCCATTGTACAGTAACTGGGAGAGCAGGTAACAACAACATTTTTTGTTTATGAACTTTGTGTTTAAAAGGCTTAAATGCAAGTCTTAAAGTTCTGGTTAGTGTAAGGTTATAGCTTGAGTTGTTCCTGTTTTAATTGTCTTTGGTCAACATTTCTGGACCTAATGTCCGCTCTATCTGACGTACTAACATTGGGATTCACAAGAGCGCAAACGTGCGAAGAGGCTGTAGTGTGGTGTGTTGCCTCTGCCCTCGCACAAGTCGTCGGGGATTATCCTGTTGCATCGCAGCCTCTGTCGTCAATGCTGGAAGGGAGCGCTTGCTTAAGAAGCAGTTGGCCTAACAAGCCTTCATTAAATTAAGTCCCCTCAGATTAAAAACTGACCTCACGCCAATCGGGCCCGTGTTTTCAAATGGCTTAGGCAAAAGATCCCTGACAACTGCAGAAGTACTTCTAATTTGAAATAAAACAAGTTAGATAAGGCATTGTGTATAATTAATTATCTGTTAAGGGTGCAAACACAAAACTGCAATCTGTTGTCTGTTTGTCAAAGAAAAGTTTAAATTAATCCTGGATACACCACAGATGTTGGCGGAACGGAATTGACGCAAAGATTGGCGGTGACCCTGAGGGATTTGTTAGTTCAAAAGAGATCAAGTGCAGCACGGAGGAATTAAGCAAGACTAATGTTGATGCGGACGCAAGCAGACAAGGTAGAACAGGTAGCGGTGCAGTGACCTCTTTCTAAATGGGCCACATCTCGAGTCTTGGTAAGGCTTAGCACATGAGTCCTCATTGGCCAGTGACAAAAAAAAAACTGGTCGTACAAATACTAGCGGGTAAGCACTACTGCCTCATTAATTGGGACGAGCCTTGAAAACTCTACGGAGGACGCTTCTTTGTCAAAGTTTGAGGTAGGTTTCGTGAAAACTGAAATGTCCTTACATTATGCAGCAGTCTGCAATACATTTTGGTGACAATGCTTTAACAGCAGAACTAACAGGTGTGCTGACGTTGTTTTTGAAGAGTGTCCGTCCGTGGAAAATGCAGGGCTGACAAAATTAGTTCTGCACAAAACGTTGAGGGCATTCAGAATTTAAACCAGATGTCATCTGCAAGGACTCAAGTAGAAGATAAAGAAGAATATGGACAAAGCTGACCTTGATTTTTTTTCCCCTCTTTGTGTTGCACTGCAAGGCAGATATTTATCTAAGGATCAACACGCACATTAGTACTAAATAGCCATAAATGTAAAGTTCTATTTCTAAAGTTGATCCTGATCTATGCCCTGTTTACGGTTGTTCTATCAGGCAAAGGGATGGCCCAGAAAAACCTTGTTTCTGTAGTCTACAGTATGTGTATTATTGCCATTTGTCCTAGACAACTAGCATTACAGGCCATTCATCCATCATATTTCTTCAATCTCTTTTGACTTCTTTGCAGAATAGGTTTTCCATCAAAATGGAACTCTTTGTGAATTTTCTCTGTGCTGTCTGCCTGCTCGGGACAGTCCTGAGTCAGGACATGCCTTACGAGGAACTAATGGCCCAAATCCAAGCGTGCCCTCAAGAATGCCGCTGCCCCACCAACTTCCCCCGTGCGGTCTACTGTGACAATAAAGGTCTGAAGAGCATCCCCCCAATCCCTCCGTTCACCTGGTACCTCTACCTGCAGAATAATCAAATTCAAGCGGTCTCGGCCGACGCCCTGCGCAACGCTACCCAACTGCGTTGGGTGAACCTGAGTCGGAACAAAATAACCAGCGAGCGAGTGGAACAAGGCACCCTGGATGCAATGTCACACCTGGAACACCTCTACATGGATGACAATCTCTTGTCCTGGGTGCCGTTTCCGCTCCCGGCCAGCCTGGAGCACCTAAGTCTCTCTCGAAATCGGATCTCCAAGATCCCTGACGGGGTCTTCTTTGGCCTGAATAAGTTGACCCTCTTAGACCTGCAGGGGAATAAGCTGATGGATGACGCCGTGACTGAGGTGAGCCTGAAGGGTCTTAACAACCTGGTGCAGATCAACCTTGCCAAGAACCAGTTGAGCAGCATGCCTCTTGGCCTGCCGCCAACCACCACTCAGCTCTTCCTCGATGGCAACAACATCGACAAAATCCCTACAGGCTACTTCAAAGGTTTGCCCAAGGTGGCTTTCCTTCGGCTAAACCACAACAAGCTCGGGAGCAGTGGCGTTCCAAACAACGTGTTCAACCTCTCCAGCATTCTAGACCTGCAGCTGTCGCACAACCTGCTCACGGAGGTGCCCCTGATCCCCCCAGGCCTTGAACAGCTCTACTTGGACCACAACAAGATCAAAAGTATGTTTCCCATGAACGCACTCATAATTAACTGGTGATTTCACTTGTTTCTTGTTTCATTTCAGGTGTCAGTGGCTCCAGCGTCTGCCCCAAGGACATGGAAGCCGTGGATGCTAATGATAGTGCGCCGCGACTGCGCTACCTGCGACTAGATGGCAATGATATTGAACCACCGATTCCACGGGATGTCATCTTGTGCTTCCGTCTCCTTCGGTCCATTGTCATCTAAATAAATTAACATTCCCATTAAGGACAGTCTGAATGCCGGACACCTGTGACAACAGAAGAAACTCATTTTCATTTCCAGAAATTGTGATCAAATCAGGCAGTTTAATGGACCACTAGCTGTGCCTTCAATGTACAGATCAGTTGATCATTTAGATCAGGTTCACCAATTCTGGTCCTCTAGGTTCGGAGTACTGCAGGTTTTAGATGTTAACGCCTACCAACACACCTGATACTAAAGATCAGGATTGTTATTAGGCGTGCTGATGAGCTGATTATATGATTCAGGTGTGCTAGTGGACAGAAACATCTCAAACCTGCAGGACTCTGGATCTTGAGGACCGGAATTGGTGAACCCTGATTTAGATAATGACATTTTCTATTGTTTTAAAAGATGAGTTGGAGACTGATTAGTACTTTAAAAAAAAAAAAAAATTATCTGGTTTTTGGATTATAGGCTTTGTACTTCTGAAAAAGTCAAATTTATTATATTGTCTTGATTAAAGTATACACGAGCTCAGGATGTCTTGTGCATTCCAGATTCCTTCCCACTGTGTCAGGTCAAGAGTTCTTGGTGCCTCTTGGGTTCTGATTCCAGATCAGCAACTTTTCATCCGAGTTGACACTTGCATGGTTTCACGGCTGAACTCAGATCAGTCGTGAGCACATCTGAGCTGGGCCTGTAAAAAGGAGGGCCTTCCTCAAGAAGCGGCGAGACTTCCTCTCAGCTCCATGCTAACAGGGGCTCCTCACAGAGGTCCCATTGTGTGCACAGGCCCCTGGATCATACACGAACGCACACACATGAAACGCCAAGTTTCAACTTCAGGAAGTGAAATATTTTAGAGTAATTGAAATACACTCGTAGCAAAATAAGGGATACTAACGGATGAAAATCTACCCTGGGGTGGGGAGTAGGGGGTCCCTCGTCCCTCTTGATCTGCTCTCTTGTTCTTTGTGTTTGATGTTGGGGTATGTGTGTATGTAGTGATGTGCTTTTATTTGTAATGCCCCCCACCTCCACCCCTTCCCTACCCCAACCGAGTGACCAAAAGCAACCTGCTCCAGTCCAATCAGCCTCAGTGCCTACCTTCACACGTAAGCGGCAGGGGCACTCAGGTCTGTCAGACCCTACACATGCGCACGCCACATACACACACTTGAGACACCCGGACACACACGTTGGTACACACTCGGCCCCCCTCACCGCCACCCCCCCCCGCCCTCGTTGAGGCACCTCTGCGCGACCCCTCCGCCACTGACCGAGTTGCGAGCCCTCAGCATCTCCATCGTGGCTGAAGGGAGCATTCGGGAGAGCGGGCAACACAGGTGAGCGTCCTCGCCGCCGCTATCTTCGTGATAAGGAATGGGAGGGGGGGCACAGGGGGCTCCTTAGTGAGTAGATTAAGTTTGGGGGCGCTACAGGTGACCTTGATGATTGGGAAGCAATAAAGGGTCTTTTTATGACCTTCGTGATGGATGCATGAGGATGCTTTTTACTCCGGTGGCTCATTTCTTGGGGGGGGGGAAAGGAATTTAACAAGGCAAGTCGCTTGAGTTTGGAAAAGCTACAGGTGACGGATTGCTATGCTTGATGAATAGAATGCATTTAATTTGGGATTTGGGGTTTTTTCTTGTTGCTCATTTCGGATATGAACTTTCCACTGCTCACCTGTCTTTCAACCTAAGCAAAATTTTCACTTTGGCTAATTTGATTGAGTTTGTTAAAGCTACAGGTGAACGATGATGACTGTGCATTGTTGATGTATACGGATGGATTTAAATCCGGTTGTTTTGCATACTTGAATCTTGAATGGTCTTACCTATTGCTCGACTGTTTATAAAGCCAAGCCATGGTTGCACTTTGGCTGATTCACTTGACTTAAGGACAATTGCAGGTGAAGGTTGGAATGTAGATTTTATGATGCCTGGCTAAGGATGTTTCATCATTCTTGTTGACGTTGCTTTGGGATCTTGATTGAACTTAGTTTATTCATTTTTTCCTTTCGGACACATTACAGTTTACATCAATCACATCACATCATTTGCAACATTGACATCCGAAAGAAGGGCTGACGGGTAAAAGCCGAAGCTTGTAAATTTGTAAACTTACCGTTGCTCATTTGTCTTTCATAGTTTTATGACTTTCAAAATGGATGGTTTTTGTTTTTTTTATTCTGGTTGATCTAATTTTGCATTTTGGGATTTTAAATGGGTTTACCAGTTGCTGAAAAGTAGCCATATTTGGCATAATAACATCAGGGTTTGGTTTTATGTCCTCCCTGATGGAAGTGTGCGGATACACTTTAATTGATTTTAACACTTGTTTTTTTTTTTTAAACACTTACACTATAATGGATTTTGTGGTTGACTTTGGATCCAAATGAGATTAGCATAGCCACGCCGAGAGCTTTTCTGCAAACTTGTGCTATGCAGATGGATAGTGTGGCTATTAGGGAAAAAAGGGATATCAGGAATGTCCGACGCGGAGCCAAGCATAACACAGAGGATCATTTCCTTCACTTGTCACAGCCATTATAAAAGTACACCTCCGTCTCCTTTCTAGTCATCTAGAAATATGTAGGTTCTTATGCTTTGTTGAGGCTCGTTCTGTCTCTCTGACTCGCTCGCTGAGACAGTGTGCATCTGTGGGTCTTTCCAAGTTTGTGTCTGTGAGTGTTATGTGCGTGCGTGTGTGTGTGTTTCCTTGCAGCCTGAAAAACTGACTGCCATCCTGTCCACAAACCTCGGTGGAATTTGGAGTTTGAGTGCTGAGACAGGCAGTGACCAGGCCCTCATAAAGGCCCTCTGTGAAGGGCCAAGGGGTCGAGCAAGTCTTGAACCGGACCCCTCCTCCCTCCGTTTTGCACTCTCTCCGTCTAACCCTGAGGGCCAACATCTTGTCCACGTCTCTCTCTTTTTCTTCTTCTTCTGCTTCTGCTTCCCTCGCTCTCCGTTTCTCTGCCTGGAGGACTCCTGGATCTTTTTTCTTTTCTTTTTTTTTACCTGAAATTTGCTGAAATTTGGCTGCACCTGTCATGCCAGTAAATCCCTGATCGCTAAATGGGAGCTTGTTATATGCAAATCTCTTGATAATACCAAATGCCTCACCTCAGATTGAACTGGGATACAAACAAGAATGAACTGAGGGAGTCCAAAGTAAATATGAGCAAAAAGTGTCCTCTTCAGCGAGTTCCAAGCCAAACTCAATATTAACCCAAAACGTCAATAGTGTTTGCGTACTAAAATTTAATAAGCACTGACTCGGCTTACGTGTTTGACAAGTTCATGTAAAAGTTGGCAGTGCACATACACAAAACAGAAGACCCTCGCATTGGGCTGATTTGGCTACCCTGACCACTGAATTGTAACACACTAGTGGCGGATGAGTCGAAAATGGCCGCCTTGTGCTAACTACAAATCCATTCAGTGTCTTTTAACAAGGTTAATGATGATCATGTCACAATATTTACGTGTGTCGATTAGGATACAATTACATGTGAATGTGGTGCAGTGTTTTAGCAGTGTGATGTATAATTTGTTTACAGTTATGGTGAGTGTTCATGCAGTAGTCTATTGTGGTACATACTTCCTTGGCAACAATTACTACATTCCTATTTAGCCAGGGCTTTGGTGCCATCTTGTGGCACCGGTGAGTAGCTGTAAATAGGTTCCATAGATAAAAAATGTTAATAGGTGAATTTGTGGACCACACATTTCTTGCACTGTTTTTTCCAGTACACATGGTCAAAATGACGGCTCATGAATCTCAATTCGTTCAAGGAGATTTGGTTTTATTCTAACGGTACTTACATCATTTCTGTGCGTCCCAAAGGCGAACGATGAAGACACTCGTGCGACTGGTACTGGGACTGCTCGTCCTCAAAGTGGTGGTGGCCAACCCCCGTTTCTCACGGCAAGCTGACCTGGACTCGTACGACGACGGCAACTACGATGTGGATGACATTAACTCGGAAAACCAGGAATATGACTACGAGGACGGCCCGACCATCGAGGATCCCGAGGTGAGTTGAAAAGCGGGGCCCCGACGGCCCCGTAAATTTGCTGGAATCGAGAATTTCTGTTTAGGCAGCTGCAAAACGGTTTCTTCCGATCTCAACAAATCACATTAACAGTGCAGATGACTTTTTTTTTTTGGAGCAGATCAGCTGGACAAAATTCCTTCCAAAGCCTGGATGCATCTCCAACTTGTAAGATTAACAATGACTCGAAATGAACGAATTTAAAGCTGTGATTGGCGGTTGTCAAAAGCAACAATGATGGCTGCTTCTTCTACATCGTCTGCAGCTTCCGCCCTAAAAAAAAACAAAAAAAACGGGATTCCGCAACTGGTTTAGCTCAACTCCAGCCGTCTGATGTGGCGGGCCTGCAAAGCATGTGCTTCCATCTATCATGTGAATGTAGGCTACAGAAAGACAAGGTTCAAGGCAAGTGGGGAGTCTATGAGGGGGCGACTTTAAGCGGGGAGACTTACTACTATGTCAGCGAGTTTAAGAATAACTTTGAGTCCCCCATTCTACACGTAAGCACATACAAAAGGTAGCATGATAGAGCCTATCAGAACCCTCACCAAGATTCATTTGCAGAAAAGTTGCAAGGGAAACTGACTCGTAGTGTACATGATACGTGAAAATACTCAACTCAACTCAACTTTATTTATAAAGCGTTCAGCAGAAAAGTGCAAGAACATACCATAAAGCTAATTACATTTGACAGTATTATGGAATTGTTCAACAAGTATATCTACAAGTGAAGAGGTCTAAATGTGAGTTTCTTGACAGATTTTGTCCATCTGCGTCAGTTGTCGGGGGAACAATGAAGCATGAGGATGAGCTCCATGCCTCTGGAATGCTGAGTCTTGACTTTCCACTTCCAAGCTTTTTTGTGCGTGTGTTGCGATTTATCTCCTCTCTCCTTCTCAAGGGAGAGCAAAGGCTCATCGGCAGGGAAAGTGGAGCAAATCTTTAGCTTTCGATAACCATCTTGGAGACTTTTTCTTTATTTCCCCACTGTCTACCATGACACAATTGGACTTGATGCAGCTTTTGTGTAGGAAAGGCCTGGAATATCAACAACATATGCACAGTGGTGGCCATATTGTGCCCTGTTGCTTTTGTCTTGCATTGTAATATGCAACAACATGGTTTGTTGTACTTTTCCTGAGAAAAAAATGTACATTTTTGTGGGATTGAAGAAATACAAAGACAAACCAGGATTATTATCCTCGTGTTTATTTTGGAAACCTCAAAGACTTTGGTCTGGAAGCCACAAATATTCTGACAGCGCACGACACTGCATATGCATGATATGAAGTATTTCTAAAACCAGTACAGCTTCTCTCTAGCTGAATGCTTCCAGTGACTAATAAACTGTAGCGGGGCAGCGACATACTGTTTGGTTTTGATTCTGCACTGACATTGAGCGTCAGTATTCCCATGCTGTTTTTTCTGCACGTCTGCTTGCCAGCTTTTCGCCTCTTCTTCCCCCATGGGTGACTGTGTTTGTTTTGGATGGGTGAAGGGTGGGGGGAGTCAGTCCTTTCAAAGGCCTGCCTTGTTGCATCCCACACTGTCATTCTGCCAAAACTCTAAAACACTGGGACATCTCTTAATTACTCCCATTAATGACTTAGTAGCTTCCGGAAAGATCTCCTCATGGTTCTTACATAGCTTTACTCTGTTGTCTTGTTATACAGACAATACGTCACGAACATAGTTTTACAGTAAATGCATTGCAAAATAAAGATTCATGTAGCTACCATGTGTGTCTTGGTTCCACAAGGACCATTGAGTGCTCTTTTTTTTTTTTTTTACTGCATATGTTCAAGTGTCAGGTATTACCTGTGCTGTGTGGTGTGTGTGGGTTCATTGCCCCCAACTGGAGGAGGCTTGAACTGCAGAGCTGTGCTGACTAATACTGTGAATTGCCATGTGTTTGTATAAGAAAACTGCTTATGCAATTGATTTCATCTTCATTTTATGTTCTTTTGCTCTTATTTCCGACATTAGGAAC
The DNA here is from genome assembly GCF_051991245.1 of Festucalex cinctus. Lineage (NCBI taxonomy): Eukaryota > Metazoa > Chordata > Actinopteri > Syngnathiformes > Syngnathidae > Festucalex > Festucalex cinctus. Next base: position 11,213,064 of record NC_135426.1, read on the forward strand.
ATGGAACCATCACTACTGACTTGAAGGTTAATGAGCAATGTGGTGGAGTTGGAGTGTAGGCAAAAGGGCAGGGGTCTCCAAGTTTGGTCCTCGAGGGACCCTATCCAGCCTGTTTTCCATTTTTCTCTCCACTAACACACCTGATTCATGATCGGGATCGTTATCAGGCTTCGGCAAAGCTTGCATGATTAGCTGATCATTAGATTCAGCTGTGTTGAAGGACGGAGACATGGAAAAAAGGCTGGATAGGGGCTCTCGAGGACTGAACTTGGAGACCCCTGCAATACGGAGTCTCTGCTGCTATCTAGTGGTGGATCCTGAGCCCACATGCAATTTTAATTTGCTACTTGCACTCCATTTAGTCCTGATTCTGTAGAAGGATAGGATAGGATAGGATAGGATAGGATAGGATAGGATAGGATAGGATAGGATAGGATACCAGGCCAGGAAAAATTAAGCTACTTGTGATCCACATAAACCCAATTATGGGTTTCAATGAGGTGAGTCTGATTAGACCGCTTGGCATTCTGGTCTCAGGGCTGTTGTCTTTTCCTCAGATAGAGATTGGCACCCTGGCCCCGCCCGACTACAACTACCCAATGCCCGAGGCCTCATTGGAGGAGCAAGAGGAGGAGGAGTTCCCCCTAAAGCCCCAGCTCATCCCTCAGGGCTCAGGGGGGTCTGGTGTTCTCATGGGCCCGGACACACAGAAAGGTCTGAAAGAGCTCAAACATGTCACAAACAGGAAGTTACTGGAAATCAGAGGTTTTTGGATGGTCTTGGAGTTGTGTAAGCAGCATTGCCCTTCAGCAGCAGCAACTAATCGATTCTGGTTGTCCGCATCTTTTCTTTGTGCATGTGTTCCATTTAACTTGCTGTTAATGGTTAAATGTGTCTGTTTGTTGTGTGTCCATTAATAACTAATCTTGTCTCTAACAAGAGGTGGAGCTGCGTCTGACGCCCATTGACATCCTTCATGTGTCCGGGGATTTTGGGGGCTCAGTGGGGTCCAGTTTCTCAGAAGCCTCTGGGGTTTCTGGGTCAGGTGACTCAGGGGATCCACTGGTCTCTGGTGCCTCCGGGGGTTCCGGTGATATTGTCTTTATCTCTGGGGCTTCTGAGGAGATCCTCAGCAGTTCCGGAGGATCGGGGGAGTTCTTGGTGTCCGGGGATGTGGATTTCTTGATATCAGGGGATCTCTATGGATCTGGGGAGGTCTCTGGATTTGGGGATAGCTCCAGTTCTGGGGACCTCCTGATTTCTGGGGATATTCCAGGATCAGGGGATTTCCTGATATCCGGTGATCTTTCTGGGTCCGGTGATCTCTTGATATCTGGAGATCTTTCCGGATCTGGAGATCTCTTGATATCTGGGGATACCATGGGACCCACAGCTTCTGGAGCCTCCGGGGACTTTAGCTCTGGAGGGTCTGGAATTCTAGGGTCTGGCATCACCAGTGAACTCCCTCTGGGCTCTGGAGGTTCTGGGGACCAGTGGGGCTCTGGGTTCTCGGGGGATCGCCTGACCTCAAGTACCTCTGGAGGTTCTGGGTTATCTGGGGACTCCGATGAGTCTGGGGAGTCAGGGATAACATTATTACCTGGAGGTTAGTACTTTTAAAACTCGTCACTGTGTTACTTAAGACCATGATCACCCTAACCTGCTGTTTGGTCTTAATTGTGAGAGAATGAATGTTTAACAAATTGATTGAATGTCCATCCCACATCTCATCCTTCCAATGTATCACCAAAACACTGCACCTTGGCTCAATCAAGAGGTGGAACTGCCTCTCATTCCTACAACTATCCCACAAGAGGCGTCGGGTACTTCAGGGGATTTCTCTGGAGTTTCAGGAACCTCAGGGGATCTTGGAGTCTCTGGAGACGTAGATGTCTCTGGAACTTCTAGTGTCTCTGCCTCTGGAGAACCCGAGGAGCCTGATATAATTCTGATTCCTGACACTGATAAAGGTCAGTATCTAATCTAGGTCCAGGACAAATGGCAAAGGGTATTTTGATTAGTTAATGTGGGGCCAGTGCTCTGCTTACTAATACTCAAAAGTAATTTCCATTTAACTATGGTTAAATGTAACAAACACTTTCTTGGTAACACTGCTAACTACTGCGGCAAACAGTTTCCCACTGATTGCCTGACTTGTAGTTCATGTCCATGCTCATCTAACACCTAATCTTGTCTCTAACAAGAGGAGGGGCTGCTTCCGACACAAGAGACCCCTCAGGAGGGTACCGGTGGTGTAGAAACGACACTGGGCTCTGGCTTACCAGAGCCCGAGGAACCTGAAGAACCTGAGGTTGACACGAAAGGTGAGCAAGGAATGGAGAGCAGAATAGGAAACCAAGTTCCACGTGTAACATCAAACCATGGTGACAAAACTAGTCTAAAACATGCAATTGAGCTCTTACTATTATGTTCCCTTGCTCTCCCCTGTTTCCTCTCTCTCCTTGTGTGCTTCAGGTATGCCCACCTGCTTGCTGTGTACATGCCTTGGTGGTTCGGTCTACTGTGACGACTTGAAGCTGGACAGCGTACCACCTCTGCCCAAAGACACCACTCACTTTTATGCCCGCTACAACAGGATCACCAAGATCAACAAATCCGACTTTGCCTCCATGAGTATGTTTTGCACCTGGTGTTGGCGTAGCCGTCTGACGCGAAGAGCTGACGGTGCGGGTCTTACTGCATTCCAGACAAGCTGAAGAGGATCGACTTGACAGCAAACGCCATCTCGTCCATTGACAGCAAAGCGTTTATGGGTCTGCCGGAGCTTGAGGAGTTGGTGATTCGAGAAAATCACATTTCACAGATGCCCGCTCTGCCGGAGACCATGACCCTGATCGATGCCAGCCACAATAACATTGAGTCCAAGAGTATTCCCAAAGAGGCCTTCAAGGTGTGTGTGTGTGTGTGTGTGTGTGTCAGAACCTGAAAAATATTGGTACCAATTAGTCTGTAATTCAAACTTCTAACATCTTTTGCAAAATCCAGGACATGACCGGCCTGCTCTACCTGTACTTGACGGACAACGAAATTGACCACATCCCTGTGCCTCTTCCAGACAGTCTACGATCCCTACATCTACAGGTAGGTTCTGCTCAGGTTTTGAAGGAACCTGCTTTCTGGTTCTGTGGTTCAACCATTTGATAGCTCACTTGGTAGAGTGGAATACATGTTGTGGGAATACTGTACCAAGTGTCATTGGCTTGATGGTTCAAATTTGGCAGAAAGAAAATGTCATTTTTACTGAGTGGAAAACATATGACCATTCATATCAGTGAAATAACTTGACCATTAAGATCTTAACCTTGCACATAGGCCTAGTTTGCAATAAGCTAGAATGGAGGACAGAGGTCAATGGTTCAAATAAGGCTCGAAATAGATGTTATTTGAGACCCTTTTCATAGTGGTTGACTCCCCACCTAACTTCCATGAACGCAGTGCTAGTTATCCATCTGGCGATTATTTCGCAGTGTAGTCAGCCTTTTGCTGGTAGCCACCTTGGGTTGGCTGCAGCTCCCCGTGACACTGAACAAGATAAGCGATACCGAAAATGGATGGGATGGTACTTGGAACTTCTTGTTTACATTCGTGAAACTATTCGGCTCCGGACTAACTTTTTTTTTTTTTTTTTTTTTTTTTACAAAAAGCGCAGAAGAGCACTGGGAGTAAATTTTATGATGCTCATGGTAAAAAATAAATAAATAAAATTCTTTGCTCAGATGCTAATAAGCATTTACTGCAATGGTCCTTGCTGTCATCCATAAAGAAGGTGGCTAGTTGGAAATAATTTATTAACCTATTTTAGAATATCAAATAAAATGCCGTAGGAGCTTAACTGGGGTTACAGACTTCTAACGGGGAGATAGCCCGATGTAGCATCTTCCCTGCATAACAACCATATATTTTCTTGATCCTTCCGCAGCGTAATAACATTCAGTCAATGCACGAAGACACATTCTGCAACCTGCACGACTTCAACTACATCCGGAATGCGCTGGAGGACATCCGCCTCGATGGCAACCCCATCAACCTAAGCCGAACTCCGCAGGCGTACATCTGCCTGCCCCGCATCCCGGTCGGCGACCTCATCTAATACGCAAACACAGCGACCGCCACCACGCGTCCCTGTGAATATCGACACAACACGTGCACGGGACGTGCGGACACTCATCTTTTGGCGGCCTTCCACCCACCGCTGGAATACACTATTTTGCGGAGAGGTACCACTTTGCGTGGATATCCACGATTCCAGAAATGCGCGAGATGTGACTGACCATGCACATACACACCGGTGTAGCACACCTCCACGACGGGGATGCGCACCCACAAATAAAAGCCAAACTATTCCACAACTTGATTTAAAAGTTTAAGTCAGCTGAATGTTTCTGTCTGGTGTCTGCACACAACTGGTGTTTTTTGGTTTTGTTTAAAGATGTTTGTTTTGTAAAGATTAAATATAAATATTAAATAAATCTTTTGGAAATGTAAACTTATTGAAGGCCGGAGCTCAATGGAAGGTGAGAATTTGATTATCTAATGCAATAAAATACGCATTTTAAACACAAGCAGTTGTTGTAAAGTCTCTACTGTAATATAAAAAGAAGTTTGGAGGGAGGGGGGTTGACTGTACACAATAGTTTATTCCAAAGACTAATGTTCATGATTTTGGAGGAGGGTTGTGGCTAAGAACAATGCTAACATCTATGTGCTCTGTATGGAATAATCACAAGAGTCAATAAAATTGCTTTGAAGATCTCTTCCCAAAAAAAAGTATTCATGATTGTTCAAACAAAGTAGTCCATACTTTTAATTTAATAAGATAATATGTCAGTTTTGCTCCAAAAAGTTCAAGGTTTATTCCCAGTCAAAAGCTATCAATGAGTTTTTCAAACAAGTCCAGGAAGCGTTCCGTCCTGTTTTTTGAGCACTGGTCCGTGGTGGTGTCTTGGAAGGTTGGCGTTTCCAACGCGGCTTTCCGTCTTTCCAACGCCAGCCGCTCCCTGTTGACGGCATCGCGGTCCTTGGCCACCATCTCTTTTTCGTGCTCGATCAGCAGCCTCTCCCGATCCATCAGGGCTCGGTCCCGGTCCACGATGGCGATCTCCCGCTCCAGCAACGCCCTGTCCCGTTGCAGGGCTATGCGCTCCAGCTCCATGGACCGCTTTTCCCTCTCCGCTGCGTCATCTTGTATGAACTCGTGGCTGCCTTCCATCCCATTCTCATCCTCATTACTACCACCCTCGTCCTCTTCTGTTTCACTAACTCCATTCAACGACACCTCTATTTCCGGGACTACGTTTGTTACTTTAGCCGGACAAATGCTAGCAGGGGTTATCTTTCTCTTCTTGCCTCTAGGTGAGATGTAGAATTTATCATCAGCGCAGATTTCCAAGATGGGGCCACTGCCTTCCAGTCTGCCCTCCATTGCGTCATCCATCAGAGTGAAGAGAGGCCACATGTAACAATGGCTTTTGCCCTTAAGCTCCTATGAAGAAATAGTCATATGTCAAAATACATTAAACATTTATATTCAAAGTTTTTAAAGAATTGTACGTTGTACCTTATATCGTTTTCTTAGGTTATGCCATTTTGCGCTGGCTTGATGGTGGTTTAGTTTGTGTTGCAAGCCCATCTGTCTGAGGATGGCCATCCATGCCCACGCAGAAGTATTTCTCTTCCCAGAGAAGAGATACTTATTAGACACCCTAAGCTTCACAAGCGCTTCTGCTTCTTTTTGGCTCCCTAGAAGAAAAAAATAATAATAATTATGACGAAGAGCAGGTAGTAACGCGGAGTACAAAATAATACAATCAGAGTTCCAGATTTACGAGGAGATATGAATGCAGCACAATCCAAAACATTCGATTTAACTTTATTTATAAGGCGCTTATGAACTTGTGAGGCATAACAACGGGAATTACGGCGGCGTTAGCGTTGTTGCTAGCAAACTACCAGTTTAATATTTTAAAATTAGTTTTTTTTTCTAAACCAAGTAGTAATTAGCAACATTCGCCCATGCAAACGTAGGGTGCTTCATAGGTCGCCATTTTCAAAATACTACGCAGCCTTTACCCCCCCCCTTCTTGTTTGTTTACAAATCAAACTTACAATTATAAATCGGCTCCACGTGGTTAACTGTAACATTTGTGGTACTCGTGTAAGCGTGATCTTGAAACGTCATTTCGAGTCCAGTTTGAAGACTTCTCCCAACAAGTACACTTCGTAGTGCAGACGCTTGTTTTCTTTAGGATTGTGTCACGGCAGCATTACGTCACTTCCACCGAAGCCGCGGCCTAACAGTTACATCACTTCCTTCCTTGAATATTGAGCATTAAAAATAATAATTTTAAAAAAACTCCACTAAGGGTAAAAAGTATATATTGAGCACTAACAAAGACGTTTATAAACACATACGATGCCGTGAATTGAGATATGACAGCAGCATCGGGTCAAATGAGTATGTCTCCCGATTCTCGAGTCCCGAGCTAAAGACGAAGAGCGACATCTCACGAAAATGTCATGGCATGACAGGTCCTGAATATTTTGGCCGCCCCCCCACCCCACCCACAAATAAACGCTTTTGTTTAACGAATTTATTATTAATTTAGTTGACTTTTTCAAGAGCCTAGTTTATGTACACGACGTTTAAAAAAATAGAAAACAACAACAACAACAACAACAACAACAACAAAGAGTTTAAGCGTGCAGCGAAAATATTACTCCGACAGTTACTTCCGGTTTGGGGACGGAAACGCAAAGCTGCTGTGTAATCGTACAATTTAGCTAACAACAGCAGCTCCGTGAGGTAAATAAATACATAAAAATCCAAATTAAATATGCCGGACTATTTAGGAGATGACCAGAGGAAAACAAAGGAGGAGGACAAGGATGACTCACCAATCAGAGGTATATTTTAATAAGCAACGGTCTTTGTGAAATTCATTTGAGACATTAGCTACCTAGCTAAGGTTAGCTTAGGTCTGTAGCAGCGAGATTTGTACTGATGTGATGAAAACAAAATGAAAGTTTCTGGAAAAATTGCGTGTAACTCCTGCAGTACTAAATGGAAAAAAATGGAATATGGAATTGTGTGGCATGATTTTGACTGAAATGGAATGTTGAAGGATATGAAATAATATTGAATGATGAATTAAAAAAGTACAATATTTTGGTGTGAAATGTGGAATGATATTGAAAGATTTGGAATGTTGTGAAATGATATTGAATGACATTTGTGTGGAAAGTAGTAAAAAGTAAATTTATATTAAATTCATTGACCTTGTGTTCATCTTGCATACAGCTTTGGATGAAGGAGACATCGCTCTGCTGAAGACTTATGTGAGTGTCCTCCCATGAATGGTGGAAGTAGTAGTCATTAAATAGATATATATTGTGTGTTTTAATCCACATCCGAAAACTGTCGTGCATCACCAGGGTCAAAGCACTTACTCCAGACAGATAAAACAAGTGGAAGATGACATCCAACAGCTGCTAAAAAAAATCAACGAGCTCACAGGTGAATTCAACACATTCCTGGCCCTAAAATAGACACCATAAGCCTTAATGTAGACAGTGTGTACCATAAGGAATAGTGTTTTGTGGCTGTGACAGGCATTAAAGAGTCCGACACAGGGCTGGCGCCACCAGCTCTCTGGGATCTGGCGGCTGACAAACAGACCCTTCAAAGTGAACAACCGCTACAAGTTGCAAGGTAAACATTGATGTTTCAGCATCTGTGTGCTTGAGCAGAGTACAATATCAGTTTGAATGCTTCAATGTGTGTGAATTGAATAAAAAAATAAAAATAAATCATCTGGCCCAGATGCACAAAGATCATCAACGCAGACTCCGAGGACCCCAAATACATCATCAATGTCAAGCAGTTTGCCAAGTTTGTGGTGGACCTGAGCGATCAGGTGGCCCCAACTGACATCGAAGAGGGCATGAGAGTTGGGTGAGGAAAAAAATAATACAAATTCACATTACCTTACAGTTCAATTAAGACTTCAAAAACTGACTTCATGTTTATTGTCTCAGTGTTGACAGAAACAAGTATCAGATCCACATCCCTCTGCCTCCTAAAATTGATCCGACTGTCACCATGATGCAGGTACAAGCACACGAACCAACCTCGACATACAAGCGACTTTGTGCTTTCTTCACAAACAAATTTGTCTCCCTGTAGGTGGAGGAGAAACCCGACGTTACCTACAGCGATGTTGGTGGCTGTAAGGAGCAGATTGAAAAGCTGAGGGAAGTGGTTGAAACCCCTCTGTTGCATGTGAGTTGTTCACCCAGTCCAACTTTGAAAGCTGCGAAGTTAACCACGCAAGCCGAATCACATCCAAATGATGTTCAAGATCACTACGGCTAAAAATGTGAAATGCCACACATTAAAATAAAGTCAACAACAGCCCAATACCGGTTATCAGTACTCACTCATCCCGATATTTAAGTGAAATAATGATACTGCGTATTTTCTATCACCAGCCCGAGCGGTTTGTCAACTTGGGCATTGAGCCTCCAAAAGGCGTGCTGCTCTTCGGGCCACCCGGTACCGGAAAGACCTTGTGTGCTCGTGCCGTGGCCAACCGGACAGACGCCTGCTTCATCAGAGTCATCGGCTCGGAACTGGTGCAGAAATATGTGGGGGAGGTGAGAGCACTAGAATAGCAATCATGCACTGTATATAGTTGTTTTTTTTTTTTTTTTTTTTTAATTCAAACTGTCAACAAATTATTAATTTAGGGAGCCCGGATGGTGAGAGAACTCTTCGAGATGGCTAGAACCAAGAAGGCCTGTCTTATCTTTTTTGACGAAATAGATGCCATTGGAGGTATGGTGTCCTTTTCAAGTTATGATAGTCTTTCATTTGCATAAATTGTGCCCTAAGGAATATTTTAAGCTCCTTTCTCAGAAAAAAAAAAAAAAAAAAAGCAGTCCAACAATCTCAATATTTGTCTGAACCAACTAGGCGCACGTTTTGACGACGGTGCCGGCGGAGACAATGAAGTGCAGAGGACCATGCTGGAACTCATCAACCAGCTGGACGGTTTTGACCCGCGTGGCAACATCAAAGTGCTGATGGCCACGAACAGGCCCGACACGCTGGATCCAGCCCTGATGAGACCGGGCCGCTTGGATAGGAAGATTGAGTTCAGCTTACCTGATCTCGAGGTGGGCAGAACCAGCATGAATGCACTATCAAGGTGAGTCAGGGCTTTAAAAGTCTATTTATTTTCTCTCTTTTTTTTTTTTTGTGCTTCAGGGTCGCACACATATCTTCAAGATTCATGCTCGCTCCATGAGTGTGGAGAGAGACATTCGCTTTGAGCTGCTCGCTCGCCTCTGTCCCAACAGCACAGGTAAAACTGTGGTGTAGTTGAAACAATTTGCAAAACTGCGATTGTTCCAAGTTTGCCTCTTTGACACTGGCTATTTGGATCTTGTCGCCAGGTGCTGAGATTCGCAGCGTGTGCACAGAAGCCGGCATGTTCGCAATCAGAGCTCGCAGGAAGATTGCCACCGAGAAGGACTTCCTGGAGGCCGTTAACAAGGTCATCAAGTCCTACGCCAAGTTCAGCGCCACCCCCAGATACATGACCTACAATTAAGCGCGTCTTCGTGCGTTCCACTTTGGCCTTTCAAGTTAAGAAATGATGTCTTTCTGTTGTCACATATTAAAAATAAGTTTATTCCACGAGTCCCAGGATTTTTTTTTAAAAGTATTTCCACAGTAAGCATCTCCCATTACATAATGTATATCAAAATATGAAAACACTGAAATACCTTGGAAAATAGTTACTGACTAGTGCATACAGGAAGCAACAAATCTCCTTATTTCATGTATAACGGATACTGCAAAATGCAAACTTAACGTTTGCAGCTGTTTAACACATGACACAGCACACACATATCCAGCATTATGCAATACTGCAGGAACAATAAGGATGGATTTGTTCAAATCCTGGGCATGTTATCAAGCCCTTGAGTGTTTCACAAGACTGCAAAGAAGAAGAAGAAAAAAAAATACATTCTCAGTCGTATCAGCACGTGACATCGGGTTGGGATTGTTGGCAGTGCAACACAGCATCATGAATGGTGGGGAACACCATCTCAGGGCTTATGATTCCATTGAAGAACTGCAGCTGGTCCAGCTCAGACAGCAGACTTCCTAGTTGAAACAAGCAGAAATGAGCTAGATCATAAATTCGTCAAATGGGGACCTAACAAACACGTCCACTAATCCTTCGGTAACACTGACTGAAATCTCATTTAATGCCATTTTTTCCCCAATGAGAAAATACTGAATACTTATGTACCACCAATTTTTAATAAAAATTAAAGTACGATAGCGTAGTTTTTAGTTCATCTGCTGCACTGTACTATAAATATCTGTCATGATTACTTACTATTGCATCCAGCTATGACAACTTGAACATTTACTGCTGCATACTCCTTAATGACCTGCAGAGAGAGACAGTGGCTCATGGACTAACAAGCATACATCATTTCATCATCATCGATGAGTTGGATAAAATGAACTTGGAATGAGCCTTCAAATATAATTTCTTCCTGATGTTGACTCAACAGACTAAATTAACAGAAACCTGTTTGATGGCTTTGGCTCCCACTGAGTCAATAAAGCCAGTGTGTGTCCAGTCCAGGATGATGGAGTGGGCGGAACAAAGAGACTGAAGGAAGGCAACCTCCTCGGAATCCGTCTCTTTATGACCTTCTCTTAGACGTCCGTTTGTCTGATCTCTGGACGCTTTGTTATAAGACATAACCTCTTGCTGCACACCTCTGTCCTTATCCTAAAAAGAAAAACATAAGCTGGAGGCATATTTTCCCACTTGCATACTTGCACGAACTGGCTAAAATAAATGAATTCTATATTATACAGTATTAGTATTTTTTTGTGGAAAATGTGGTACTAGTACATTATATTTCTTCTTTTTATTATTGTTGTAAAACTTCCTTCCCTCTTTACCCATGAAAACAAGTTTTTTAGTCCTGTCAGCGTTTACACAATCCTGTACATACATAACAAAGTTGCTATTGCACAAGGAAATAGAGAGCACAATTCATATTTGAGCAGACCTCAGCTTTCCTCTTTGGAGAACACATCAGACTGTTGTTAGCCATTTGTTTTTTCACAGCTTTTCTGGCCACTTGAATGTGTTCTGGGTTTACACCTGTCTGTCAAACAAAAAGCCAAAGAAATAAGTTTCCAAACAAGAACAGGTTTACATCTCCGGCTTGTACAATTCATCAAAGCTGAAAGTTTTGTTCTGTAATGAAGCAAGCAACCACTGCGTTCCCACGCCCATGTTATGGTCCCAAGGTAACACGGATTACCTTCTCTTTGAGAGCGCTCACATAAAGGTCACTGTTGGCAAAGTAGATTGACGAGTTGGAGTGGAAAATCTTAATCCCCTCACATTCCACCGCCTTGGAACAAGACAAAAATCGCAGCTGGTGACCATTGTGGGTGTTAAGGGCAACGTGGCCAACGCGCTCGCTCCTTTCCACTAACCTCTTTGTATTCGTCGACGTCGTAGTATAGTCCCGTGCCGGAAACATGCCCAAGGACAGCATTTTTGGGGCTGGAAGACAAAATAAAGATTGCAAAATTTGAAAACGGGACATCATGATATGCTGTTAGACCAAATATAAACCTTTGTGTTCTGTAGATGACTGTCAGTAAAGCAAATGCAATGGCGGAAAGAAGGCCATAATCCAAGCCCAGCAGCACAGACGCCACAAAGGTCACCAGCCAGATGGCCTGAGAAAAGAAAACATTCTGTTTTTCAGTATGCTCAAGATGGATTTGCAAGAACGCTGCTACATCTACCAAATTAAGCTCTTGCTGAAAAGCTTGTCAGAAAACAAACAAATCAAAATCACGTCCTACTGTTGACTCTTTCACTATGTCAACATGACTGCTGTGAAAAAAGTGGACTTTTGCACTTGACGTCTATCCATCCATTTTCTATAGCAGCTAAGCTTCCGGTGCATTCACACTTAAATGGACAATTGCGTAAACCACCTTTGTTTAGCACAATTTATCTATCTATCTTTGACTGACCAGTTCAATCTTACTGGTTCTCCAAAGAGTTGGGATGTCTCGGAACTGTTTGAACATCCCAAGCAGGTTGACCATGATGATGGCCGCCAATGCAGTCTGGGAAACAGAACAGAGACAAGACACTGCAGGTTATACAGCAGTGATTCATTATCATATCTTTGTTTTGTTTTTTGGTGCATCTTATAGAAAAGTGAAATTTACTGGGTGTGTCTAACATTCAAGCACTCCCAATAACCCCTGCAGGAGACACCGTGTGCCTGGTAGTTTCTCAACAATGTTGCAACGCTACAAGTGGACGTATCATGACATCACCTATGTGGCCTCAGCTCACCTGTGGGAGCGGCTCAAATACAAAACCAATGGCGACGATCACTAGTAGCACCAGGAGGGAGCCAAGCAGTCCCGCAATCTGAAGCAAACAAACAACGATGACGGTCAAACATGATATTGCAATTTGCATTTGGGGTTTCACAAGTTGACAAATGACCTGCGTTTTGCCCCCCGTGCTCTCCTGCACCAGGCTCCTTGACATGGAGCAAGTGATGGTGAATGTTTGGAAAAAAGAGCTGATGAAGTTACACAGGCCAAGGGCTATCAGCTCCTGCAAAGAAATGATATGTTTTCGATTTGGTGACACAGCATAGAAGTCTTTCCAAATGAAAACCATCGCAGACTGCAGTGAGAAAAATCGTTGGAAATTTGTCAAGGACTACAATAAATAAAAATAATAATAATAATAATAATAATAAATAATAATAACCCAGATGTTTATAAACCTGAAGTGCTTGAATTTGCTATTATAGTTAGTGGTAGAGTAAATGTATATAAAAATTAAATTGAACCGGGTTATTATAGGAAATGAAAAGTAACAAAATAAAAACTAAAATTGAATAAAAAAAAGAAATAGAAATGATTTTTAAAAAACAAAAACTCAACTATAATTACTATTACTACTATGTCCTTTGTTTTCATCACTGTCAAGATCATATAAGGATTCATTTTATTATTTTAAACATATTTATTTCAGTATTGCAGTACATCAATACAGAGGAAGGAAGTAGATGATTGAGAATTTTTGTTTACATGTACTCAACAAACACTCCATTTAAAAAAATACTACTAATAATACTAATAATAATAACAACAACAACAACAACTAAAACTAATAAAATAAAATTCAACTTATCACTTAAAACTAACTGAATTGAAGAAACAAAGTCAAAACGAAATTAATAATAATAATAATAATAATAATAACAAACTAATAAAATAAAACCCAACTAACTTGTCACTTAAAACTAGCTGAATTGAAGAAACTAAAGTCAAAACGAAATTAAAAAATTAAATTATTATTTATTTATTATTATTATTATTATTATTATTATTATTATTATTATTATTATAACCTCATTCAGTCCGCTGAGGATAAAATTCTGCTTTATGATGTTTAAGAGAAGGTCAGGGACTCTTAATAATCTAGATGACCAACATTTAATGCGCAGACCAGTCGGACAAGTCCAGTTAGTTTACAGACGCAACCCTCTGAATGACTTTGTTGACACAACTTCGTCTTATCAACAAAGACTCTCCAAACTTTTTAAAGAGGAACCTTACTGCACTGGAATCTCGTATTTATAGTCAGTCGGTACGGCGCACCTGATTACTGTCCACGCTGTAGTTGTGCTTGAGCGCAAATATTTTGGCCAGCGAGATTCCCATGGAGAAGCCGACAATGGCAATAGCGAAGGAGTCGGTCACCAAAGTGGGTAATAGAGAGAAGTCTGGAACCACGGGTGGGAGGAGCCTGAGAACACACGAGAGGATGCGTGACGATATTTTCCAGCTCCAGGATGTTCTCTGTTTTGATTCCACTTTCACATTAGACCATGATTGTAAAATCACACCCTGGTAGGAAAACCTGCGTAGTACATTTACACATTTAATGTCAAAGGTCAACAATCAGGTCAGCTCAGATAAAACTTGTCTTTCGAAAGACATCTAATCTATGAGGAAGATAACTCCGCACTAAGTAGATAGCCTTCAACATTCACGACGCATTAACTTACCCAGTCGGTATCTCCCCAACGACATCGACTTTATAGTCGGCGGCCAATGTCATGCCGTACGAGACGCCAGTTGACACAATGACGACAATAATCTCACCGGGAATCGGGATGGGCAGTTTTTTTTTGAAGCGCTCATTGAGGTGTTTGATCACAAACAGAAAGACGAGACACGTAAGGCCCAGGATGAGAGTGGTGATGTTCGTACTTGTAATGTGCCTGAGTACGGCCATGATGCTCTGCAAAAGACACAGGACGACAGCTAATAATTGGCAACTACGCAGTCGAAATGTATCTTCTTGTAAACTTACAAATACAACCGAGAGGGGTCCGCTGAAGCGCTTTGTTTTCACTCCGAGAAGATATTTTAACTGCGAGACCACCACGTGCACGGCGGCTGCCGTCGTGAAGCCTCGCACCAGCGGCTCCGTCAGGTAAATGGCCACAAAGCCAAACCGGAGAAGACCTAAAATGATCTAAAAGGGGAGAAAAAGGCAAGCAAATCATTTGATATGATTTGATTTGATTTGTGGAAAGAGAGCAATACTGGAGGAAACACTGACCTGAATGATTCCCACCAGGGTTGTGAGCACCACAGCCACCTGGACCCTCATGGCGTCACGATCCGCCACGCTGAAGTTGGCGGATGCGTTGGACCCATTGCTGGATGGTGGCACGTAAGAGTCTGGAACCTCCCTGACTGCAACACTTCCGATCATCAGGCTTATGACGGCAAAGGTGCCTGCAAATCACACAGATGAGCGGCGTGACATTCTTCAAATGTCATGAGGATTAAGAGTCAGTTTTTGAGTACATGTTCGATAGTCAAGTCAAATTTATTCATTCATCATCATCTCTGACACATTTAAAGATTGCGCTTTACACATTTACAACTAAAAGCGCCTCTTGCCCTTCAAGTTAAAAGCATGCCGTTTTTATTAAGCTTCTGTTGCTCGTCTCCTTACTGGTGCCCGTAAGAGGGAACACATAACCCCTATTCTGGCCTCTCTTCACTGGCTGCCCATGAAATTTAAGAGTCCACTTTAAGATTCTTCTATTTGTTTTTAAGTCTCTAAATGGTCTTGTTCTTGTTTTGTTTCCTTATTCTTTACTGCACAACCGATATTTACGGTTAGTTTATGTACAGCACTTTGTATACAACAATGCCTGTTCTTAAGCTTTATAAATAAAGTTGAGTTGAGTTCTTTGTTTAAAACTTTAACATGTTTGGTTTATTATCTCAGTTTTATTAAGTGACAGGAATGAGGGTGGGTGACATTTCTCGCTGGCCAAGTATCAAAAGGTTAGAAAATCTCAAGTTCTCAACATTGCCAGGACGCAGTTTTTGGTGGGACCTAAAAAGACTGTGGAAGTTAAAATAAAGTAGGACTGGGCAATAAATCGAATTAATTCGTTACATCGTCATTTTAAAAATCAAATCGTTGAAAATTTGCTGAATCATGAAATTGAGTTTTGTTTTCTGGATTATTAAAAGCTGTTGTTCTTTTGTTCCATTAACTTCAAATGTTTATGTGAGTTGTAATTTTGCACAAGTGGCAGAATGCTGGATGGGTGGTTTACGAAACATGTTTACAATAGCTACCAACTACTGCATTGCGGCATTTAAACATAAACTATAAATGTTAAATTTGTTAAAATTGACTTAGAATCAGTTTACACTATTGTCGTCTGAACATTTTACACAGTAATTAATTTTAAATAAATGGTTGTTGGGTTTATTAGATTAAAACCGTAATCGCCCTGAATGACTGAGAAAAAACCCAAAAACAAAACGTGTATTTATTAGTTGTGTTCAGTTAATTTTTCCAGAAAGTAGCCTGTACACATACAAACAAAAAGAAACAGCCACACTTTATTTTTTCCCGCCGCTTTTTGTTATTTGATATGGGACCAGAATTAATACTATAGAATAGCCCCATCATCTTCTACTTGTCTTACTAAGTTATGCTTACTGGTTGCTATACTTTATTGCCTTTTCATAGCAAGATGTCAGATGGCTGATGTTAGGACAGAGATCCGTGTCCCAATGTCAGCCATTCATCGCCTCTGTATTGTAAGTTTCATCCTCCCAACAGGAGATCTGTTTGTTCTCACCTATGGATATGTGTCTGGATGTGCCAAAGAACGTGTAGAGCAGTACAGGATAGAACGATGAGTACAGACCATAAACTGGAGGCACAGCAGCCAGCATAGCGTAGGCAAGCCCTGCGGGACAAAAGAGAGAGAGAGCTAAGTAAATAAAATATTGAATTCATCAACAAAAGCATCCTCACAGCTCGAGAGATACAAAAAACAAAGACGCACCCCAGGAGTTGGCAACAGGTCCCCAACACATCATTCTGTGTGATTCCAGATCATTCTCATGACTCACCTTGAGGGAGTTGCACAACTCCAGTGCTAAGACCTGAGACCACATCTTGAAACAGGTATTCCCTGACCGGGTACTTTGGCAGCCATGTGAGAATAGGCAAGAAGCTGAGAACTGCTGCCTTTGCCCGCTCTGACGAACATCTAGGCAGAGACAGAAGAGGATTGATTTGGAACTGATTTCAGAATACAATTTTTAAAATTACCGTATTGCTTATCTATTGAAGTCCCCTTGCTTTAACATCAAGGTACTTCCTTGATGTGTCTTAACTTCATGATGTGTCACTTAGTAGTTTCATTTTGCATCACAGTTAAAAGACACCATAAGCTACCATGGATAAAATCAACTCATACCAAGAACAATGTCAAAAAGTTGCTTACTGACTTATGTTTACGCTACTCTTGTTTGGTAGAATTTTGTTAATTGGTCATAGTGAAAGTTGGCGTTTATTAACAATTCTAATTGAAGTTGAAAAAAAATAGTTCATGCCTCACTTGCATTCATTTCAGTCTAACCCTAACTTAAGGTATGAGACCAAAATATATTACTCTAATATTGTTTTTCTTCTCTCGACTTACTGGAAGTACAGTGCAAGCTTCTGTCGGAGGGTGGTGGTTTTCTCTTGGCGGTGGAGAAGCTGTGACCTGAGGTGGGCCTCGTTGTAGATGGGACGCTCAATTTTGTACACCAGCAACCTGTCGGCATCATCCACTTGTACTGCCGCTCCCGGTGATTCTTCTTCTGGTTCCATCAGAATTCTAGTTCTTGTCCGTGTTCATTCCTTTGACTTATCCATGCAGGCAACACTTTCACCCTGATTGGAAGGAAACAAATGAAATCATCTCAATTTGCTTTGTTTATTTGTCTTGTCCCTGTGCCCGTTTCTGCTGCTGATAAGGAAGGCTGGTTGTAGATAACGTCAACAAGATGCCATGTGCGTGTCCGGCACTGAATTGTTATTTTTAAAAAAGAAAAATGTAATAAATTATTAGAACAATCACCACAATAATTTGTATTTTATGGACGTTAATGTCCACAAAAACTTTTCCAGACCCTTGTTTACAGTTAATTCTACCATTTCGTTAGCTAGCTAACATATAAATAACGGCATTAGTCTCACTACAACTATTGTTTAAACATTTTATTTTAAATGACCAACTCAATTAATTAAACAACCTCAGTCACTGGATCGGAAGACTTCGTTTTTATTTTTAATTTGGTCATGTAAGCTAACACAAGGGTGTGAAAAGGCAGCTAGGGCTCTTACCTCTTTTCCTCCTCCGGCTCGCGTTAGGATGCTGCGGGCTAAACGTGAACTTTAAAAGAATGACCTTCTGAGTTAAAGTTTAACAACGGTACCGTGATTAGAGGACAAGCAGCGAATCCGGGAGGACGACCGACTGAACAACGCGGTTGACATTTATTGACTTCCGGGGTACGTCACTAGCGTACCGCGTCCCTCTCGTGGTCTTCCCTTTTTTGCAATTTGTGTCAATCGGATTCGCAAAAATGAGACTTGTGTGTAAACACTGTTTTCATAGCTGAAATAATTAGTTTATACTACAACGTACTCAAACAAAACTCGATCTGTAAAATATAATTCACGTACAATGTCTTCACTCTGACGTTTTTGTTGTTGCTTTGCGACCGGATGACGACATTAAATCTGATGATAATAATAATAATAATAATAATAATAATAATAATAATAATAATAATAATAATAATAATAATTGTATGATCAATTTTAAAATTGTACTTTCTAGAGCCTCTTTGATTTGAATTGTCACTAGTGATGAGGGTTAGGGTTAGGGTTAGGGTATTATGAGAACCATAAAATATTATGACAACCACACCTACATTAGGTTTACCATAGTGTATAACTTGGATTCAACCCTTAGAGTGCGCTGACCAAAAAGAACGTTACAATATAATATAATATAATATAATATAATATAATATAATATAATATAATATAATATAATATAATATAATATAATATAATGCAAGTGAAGGGAGCTGAATTGGTATGGAATTCATCTAATATGGCTCCCTTCTTTCCGTATGTTTACCCACTTCATTTATCATTTATTTTTATTTCACGTTATTGTATGTAGCTATTCTCTATCAAAACATGAATCCAGCAAGGATGTAAATACATGCACTGCAGCAGGCGGTTTTCTTATGGTCCTAGTAGTCATTTAAAATTTGTTGATACTTACTAGGAAAATGGGTATCTGCAATGTTATGGAAAGAAAGTCTGATTTTACTTAAATGTATGTAGGTAATATTTCATGGTAAGGGGGAAAACTGTATGAATCATTATGAAGGAGTTGCTTTATTGAAAAGAAAGGGACAAACATTATTTCATTAAATTGTATTGCAAACATATTGCTGAGTGTTTCCATTATTTTTCCTCCCACATATATATATTTTTTTTGTTAGGCATCATGACAGTGCAACATCATGTGAGTTTATTGTATAGCCTGCATTCTTATATAGGGTGTGAAATAATCCAAGGACATCAATTGATGATAATCCAAATAGTGCAGCAATCCCAAGCATGCAACAAATTCTGGAATGCTTCTGCTTGTGCTCGATAATATGAATTGATATGTTATACATACAATAAAAAGGTACTAGTTAAACACATGAATTAGTGCTATAAAATTCTTTAAAATGGAAAATCTCAGAATGCAAGCGCCTACATAGGTTACCCTTGTTTTGACATTCTTTGATACAGCAAATGGACTTGTACTTACTTTCAATCAAATGAAGGCACGCCTTATTTAAAAATATTAATACACATGTTCAAAATAACATATTTTAAAAAAGAGTAAAGTAGCAAATAAGTAAACACTAATAAACGAGCGAGTAATAATGCAGTTAATCAAAGACCAGCTGAAGAGTCTCTGAAGATTGAGGATGGGTTGGGGGCAGGACATGTAACCACATTGTTAATCCACAAGGAAGCTCACACTTTTTTGAGGTACAACTGCAATTATTATATTATAAGAAGAATATAATAAGAATATGGCTAGATTCCTTATTTTTGCAGTACAGCAATAAGGTATTGTAATACGTTTTGTTGTTGTTGTTTTTTTTAATGACCATATTAGTTGAACAACATTAAAATCATGAAGTGTATTCACAATCTTATGCTATTATAATTTAGTTAAACATAATGGCTAAAAGTTAAAATGCATGTTGTCCAGGTAAAACTGTAAACATATTTTGGGTCCTTTCATTATGCTAATTACTTTAAGATGTAGTACAATTACAGTAAATAGCACTGCATTATTTCCTATGCATAGGCACAATATTACATCCATGCTGCTTAATATGCTTATCGCTTCTTATCAGATGTGCAAATAATCCCACAGATTCTACATCAGAAAAGTGGAATAGAGAATTAATTGGATAAATGAATTTTTTCCCCACTATACAAACTCAACGGTGTCGTTACACTCATGACGGTGCATACACAACCATAACAAAATATTGATGGCAGTAATAAGTGTAAGCATGACTTAAGTCTCCAATTTGCATTGAAGGTCAGTGGCTGTATTTCAGATGCAGAGGTGACTGAAATTGTGGACATCAGCATGATGAAGCATCAAGTGTCAGTGATTAGGCTGGTCATTGCTGGAACTGCAACAGACAAGGTAGTAGACAAAAGCTATAGTTAAATACTCTTATGTAGAAGACATTTTAGAGGCAAACATAATTACAAGGAAAGGAAATTACAATGATCAAACAATCAAGGATCAATTTTCTATAAATGTTTATGCTATTTTAATAAACTTGGCTTTTGTCACATGGGCTGCTAGTAATCTGACTGACGTTGCTCTTACCTGAATGCACCCAATCTTAGTTGTGGGGAGGGTATGAGAATCGGTACTGTGGTAGAAGGCTACTGAATACCTGCAAGAGACTCACACTGTTACAAATACAGACTACATAGATACATACGTGCAAACAATTGACAGAATACAGCACAAAAATACGACTAATTACAGAATATGCTGTAGTGTCAGAGGAGCAACTTTATAAAGGGAACCTTAATGTTTCCGTTAAGCTGCAAATGCCAAACTCATCGTGAATTAATGATATTTATAAATTCAATTAACATTTTCAGAGGGGGGAAAAGACATATTAAAAGGTACACAGACACTTCTAGCTTTAACAGTCGTCATATTGCGAATGACTTGAGCATACCCCGTGAGACTTCAGTTCAGTTAGCATCCAAGTATTAACTCTCCATGTGCGATTTACTTATGGTGCCTATCTCACAAACAAATTCGTATTGAGCAATGTGTGCCACACGCAAGCCACAACAAGCATATATCCGCTTCATTTAATCTTTACGGGGGCTTACTCTTCTTTTTAGAATCTGTTCGCACCTCCCCGACTTGGCCTCCATGTTGTCTGGGTAACAAAAGTTTGATAGAATGAATAGCATTTTTTGAGTGTGTACTGTAGTGTGTACTCATGTTCACACCTATTGACAAAGTTGGTTTAATTAACCAAATAAGCATGTTTTGGGAATATTGGAGAAAACATGCAAACTTTTGGAGACAAGATTATAACGCTAAACCTCACATTTGTGAGGCAGGCGTCTTAAGGTAGAAAACACTTGACAGAATTTAGGCTCCTTCCAATTGGATAAAAATGTGAGCTTCACAAATACGTAGCTCCAATAGCTCCAATAAAATTGAAGATGTTGTGTTTGGCCAGAGTGGAGAGATTACAGAGAGGAGGTTAGACTGGTTCCTTTCCCTATAGAAAAACTGATAAATTTATTGGGTTCAGTATTGACCTCTTGACAATGATTGTGTAGTTGCAGTGTGTCCGTATTTGGTTTCTCCAGTTTTATAATGGTGTTAATTTCCTGCCAAAGTGTATGCATGGGGTGGAGTTTGGGAAATTTTTCTGTACACGATTATATTGAAATGTATGATCGTTTTATTTTTTTATGTTTTATTTTTTAATCCTAATTACCATCCCAAGCAGCAAAATAAAGGCAAAAATTAGCACAAGAATAACAAATGATGAAAGGAAATACAAATAGAACCTTAAAAGTCTAACGCAAATCGTTTTGGGATGATGTTGGATATCCTATTTGATGGTAAAATGTTTCCCACATGAACCAATATAAATCCAAACAATCCAATCCAAATTAACAACAATTCCAGAGTAAATCTGTTGCAATCAAGTAATGCTCATGAAATGCAACATTTGAAAATGGTTTTGTTGTGTTTTTGTCTTGGGTCACAACAATTGTATTGTAATTTGATTGTTGATTGTGCTTTAGATTAATTGTTAGAGAAGCCCATGTCCATTTTTTTTTTTTTTTTTACAGCTAATCAAAAAAGAAAACAATCAGAAACCTCAAATTAGTAATGTTGCCCCATGTTGCATATCTCAGCGTCATAAGAAAAGCAATATAAAAGTCAGCAGCAAATTGTGACATCATTCTGCATTTGGAGATATTGTATAAATAATAACAGAGAGGTGCCAATTAAAAGTTCAGTTGGTAAAAAGAAGGGGGAGCCACATACAGTACATGATGTATACAGTTGTCTGTATTGTGAAAAGAACAGTTAAAATACCTTTGGACATTTACATAAGTGAAAGCAATCAAGGCCATATATAATAATTCATAATGATAGGCATCATCAGTGTAGCAACAGCAATATAGCCTGAAGTGCAAGTGTGGAAAATGAAAATAAAAGCAGTTTAAGAAATAAAAGAGAACATACGTTACAAAATATGATCTAAAACACACAAAGTTCTGTCTGACATTGGGTGGACCAATCTCTGAATACCACCAATATTGTTGAGTACTAAAACATGGACTTTTATGGCGATGACAGAAACACTGTTCACCTTATCACATTTACTGACATAAAGATAAGTGCTATCAGTGTTCCACATTTAGGCTTGTGACATTTTCAAAGTTTGTAACTTTTCATAATTCCATGGGAGTTGCACAACAAATGGTTGAAGCTAAAATTTTCTCTAGTGTCCAAGTGTGCTACAATATGCGATGCTATTGACTTAATACAAAACATAATTGCGTTGTAGAAAAGCAAACGTCTCCACTGCACAATTTGCCACAACCATGTGCTTCTCCACATTTTCATCTCATGTTTGTGTTACGGTTGACGCATGGTTGAGGACCCAAATGCAGGCAAGTGTCGAGGAAAAGCAGGTGCGCACTCAAAAAAGTCATTTAATTGGCAGAGAACAAAAAGTTAAAAAGTTATTTGATGATTAAATATACAAACTCAACACAAGTCCAAAACGAGATTCAAAGTATCTGAACTAACAGTTGGAAAAAGACAACATGAACAAGGGCAGATGCAACAAACAAACAATAAACCGACAAGGAACCGAAAAGTAGAAAGCAGGAAACTTAAATACAAGCAAGTGATGACACAACGACAAACACCTGAACAAGAAACGCGTGGCTGAGGAAGCTGATTGGTGAACACAAGGGGACCGGCTTGATGAGCACAGGTGGGCACAATAACGTAACGAGACAAAAAGGGGCACAAAGATAACATGACAAAACTAATCCAAATCAAAACCAAATCAGCAAAACACAGATCATGACAGTTTTTTGTTTTGTTTTTGTTTTTTTAAGAATAAACATTCACGCCTTCTTAGATACCTTGTGCATCACTGTTATCAGTGAGATTGAAATTCTTAAATCGCTTGTCCTTCAACATGAAATCAATCACCCTCTATGATGCAGCATATAAATAGTGATTGTTTCTTTATTTTATTCAGTCGGGCTCGGAGATAGGCATAAGGAAGTGGGGGGCAAGGCACCCCCAACCGCTCTGATTGCCCCACCAAACTTAACGGCAAGCAAAAATACCAAAAAAACAAACAAAACAAAAAAAAATCCAAGTATAGACTTGTTAGAGCGTCATCGGAGGAGCCGTCTCTGCTCTATTCTCTTGTCCTTCCTTCCAAGTAGCTACTGATTGGTAGATGCATAGGGAGCGCGTTGCCAGCCAGTCGCTTCACTTGCTTGCATAGACACTCACTCAAAGCAAAGCAGAGCAGAGCAGAACGCACAGACACACTGCAGTCAGGGGCGGACTTACCATTAGGAAAAACTAGTAGCGTAGTGTTAAGTGATAAACACATTTAGATTAACCACAAAAATAGAAAAAAATCCAAACAAACTTGACAAAAATCACAATAAAAAAAAGTCCAAAAGTTAATTATTGCATTTCCTCATATAGTGGCTGAAGGAGTTCATTGGGGGCCTTTTGTGCGCGTTTAGAAATATTTATACATTTCTTACTAATAACAATATAGGCTGACATAATACATATCAAACAGCAAAGATGGCATTGCTGCAAACAAACTCACCAAGTACATGCTATAAGACTCCACACCTTACCACATCCTGACGAACCTTCCCAGTGTGTGACTCTGTAGGTGCTGCTGTTTAGCTGAGCATCACCAGCAAGTCTTTAATCTCCATTAGCAATCTTATAGAACCAATGACAGCAGAAGAGCATAAGTATGTGCTTTTATGATCAATTTTCACTATATTCTTATTCCTTCTTTTTGCTCCCTACATGCGCTCAGCAAACGGTTTTCAAATATGCTGTTTTTTTTTTTCTTATGTACGTGGCAGGATATTTTCAGTTTATCAGTTTACAGTGCCTTCAGTGGCACACTGGCAGATTTTTCCACACATCTGATCCAGGCCTGGTGCACCACGTAGTAGAAATATGATTAGTTCACTTGAACCATTTAGTGTAAATTCAACTCTATTAAAAAAAAAGTTGTTTCTTTTAAGATTGTGACATGCCATTACATTTGCGAGGAGACGGCTTGTTTTAAAACCAACATAATTGAAAAGTGCATCTTTGGATAAACATTCACCAGAAGACACATTCGTTTATGTCGTTTTTAAACTGCAGAATTATGGCTGGGGAATACTTTTCCCTTTATAAAATATGGGTGGATTAACCGACTAACTTACTGACATCACACTTGGTGCTTTACTTCAAAATGTAAAAATAAGAAATTTTGCACATGACCATTTGTGGATACACAATGTGAGTTTCAATACCATTTTATACAGACTGGATAGTACACTGATAAAGGCTATATGATGTGTTATTCCCACTTGTCCACAAAATGTCCAGTGAATATCAGATTTTTTTTTCTTTGTTTTTAACAAATCTTGCATGTGAGTTGTCAACTCAAAATGCTAAAAATGCTCATGAAAAAGTCATTAATGTCCTCTTCTGGACTAGTTAGCCGTCACAGAATAAATGGAAGGCAGGGCCACTTGTGCTCCTGATATCAACTCCCTGAGAAAGGTCACAAAATATTCCAAATCCATTGGCCGAGGGTAGGCACAGGAAAATAGAAAACGGGAAATAGGACACCATGTTTTCCTCCTCTCTGTGAACTCACTCTCTCGGGTAAGAGAAAGGGAGGACTTAAGCAAGTTTTAGCTTCAACCAGGAGCAACAAAAATGTAAGGTCAATGTCTGGGCCGGTAGGAACCGTAGTATCTGGGGTAGAGAGGAGTGTAGTGGCTAGAGTGACTGTATGATGTCGTGCCAGAAGGGCTGTAATATGTGGGTGAATAACTGTGGGAGGAAGACGGAGAGTGAGAAGAAGAGTAGAAGGAGGATGACGAGGCAATGTGATTCACCGAAGTTCCCGTCAACCTGGACAAGGGACGGGTTTGAGGTGAGGGGCTCCACAAAGAGCGTTTGAGCCCCAGCAGTGGGGAACGATAGGGAGACGAAGGCGCAGAGCCTGCTTGGTTAGGTCTGGTTGTTGTCATAGTTTGAATATCTGGGGTAACATGTCTTGAAGGAGTCGAGCTACGGGAGAACGGGGATGTAATTCGGAAACTACGGGAATCAACGACAAACGTTCGCATCCCAAGGGTCCACCGAGACGGAGCAAGCGTCTGAGGGATTGAGGACGGGGTTGACGCCTCCAGAAATGGAGGGTTTTCGACCACCAGAGTTTCAGGCGGCGAGGCAATCGCTGGTGATGACGGACTGCGACAGGGTATGTGTGATATAGGTGATGTCAGGGTTGAGGACAAGTCTGGAGCAGTCGTGACAACTGATGCTGGACTATTAAGGCAGGAAGGGGAGGAACAACTGGGGACCAAAGCTGCACCAGAGCCTTGCGCCAGGTCCGAGGCCGAAGCTGAGGTTGGGAGACTTACTTTGGGAGTGCTGGTCTTCCTGCGGGTCAGCCTGCTCCCACGGTTCCGATGTGTTTGCTCTTGATCGAATGCCAAGTCCTCGAGGCGCTGTGTGAGGGCCAGTTTCTGTTGAATGGCCATTCGCAGGAGAGAGTTCAACGTTTTCTTTTCATCCTCAGCTGCGGCCAGCTGTCTTTGCATCTCATCCAGTTGGGTCACATACTCATCGCACCTGAGGGAGGAAAGGACCAGGTACAACCACGTCACGAACCAAATCGAATCCAAAATGCAGTTTCTTGCATCTGCTCACTCACCTGGTGGCGAACATTGCTCGTACGGAGGAGAATGTGGCCGCGTCCTCTTTTAAGGCCTTCAGCTCGTTCCGTAGCTTCATCATTGTGTCAGTCACCATTGACTTCTCCGTCTCATACTTGCTCTTCAGGTTGTTAAGAGCCACTTCTGCTGTCTGATAAAATACACACAGACGTACACCACCCCAAACATCAGCAAATCTTTTTTCTTCTTCTTTTTTTTCTTTGCTGACCAAACCCAGAAAGCAGGTGAGCCATGATTGGTTATTACCTACTTCCTCAGCACAGGTGATATCATCTTCAGTCAACAACAAGTGGAAAAATGTAAAGATATTATTTGTACATGAAATAATAAAGTTATCAAATTAATTCTGGACAAAATATAAAATTTGTACTGCTGCAAATGGCTCATTGATTCAAGTATCCCTTTAACATCGTGGCTTATGAATACAACCAAATGAACGCCATTATCGTCCCCCCATAAGCAAAAACAAGGTTAGTTTGGTAAACTTAAAGCTTTTGAAACCATTTCAAGCTTATCCATCCATCCATTTTCTTGACCGCTTATTCCTCACAAGGGTCGCGGGGGCTGCTGGCGCCTATCTCAGCTGGCTCTGGGCAGTAGGCGGGGGACACCCTGGACTGGTTGCCAGCCAATCGCAGGGCACACAGAGACGAACAACCATCCACACTCACACGCACACCTAGGGACAATTCAGAGCGCCCAATTAACCTGCCATGCATGTTTTTGGAATGTGGGAGGAGACCGGAGTACCCGGAGAAGACCCACGCGGGCACGGGGAGAACATGCAAACTCCACCCAGGAAGGTCCGAGCCTGGACTCGAACCGGAGACCTCAGAACTGGGAAGCGGACGTGCTAACCACTCGACTACCGTGCCGCCCCATTTCAAGCTTATTTGATATTTATTTCCAATAATTTTATATAGCATTAAGCATTTTTAGGCTCCGAAAAAAAAGAGTGTTTTTAGGCCATGAAAATAAGTACGCATTTGTAAAGGACAATTGGCTCTAATGGAGGATGTCCCAAAAATTGAGGTTCCACTATACATATACGCATGTGTATTTTGTAAATTGTTGATTTGGAAGGCAGATAGAAGTATAAAATAGGGGACGAACCCACCAAGTGTAAATATTGATTTTCTATAGGCTTTGTGTGTGTTTTCTCTGAGTAGTTCATAGATCAACCAAAAGCTGACACAAGCGACCTGTTTGTTAGCTTTGAGCACCAGCCGGAGAGTTGCTATCTGTTCCCTCTTAGTGCTGAGTAGAGACTTGAGCTTCAGGATCTCCTCCATGCAGCTTTCTTTGTCCTTGTCAAGCAAAGGTGCCAGTTCCCTTGCTGCAGCTCTCTGCCTAGACAGCTGAAGTGCCCTGTCCACAGCTCTCTGCAGGTGCTTGACCTGAGAATTGAGAGTGGAACATTTTCGAAAGAAATCAAATCTGAAGCAGGAAACCAAAACAAGTACCAAACAGAAGAAATAAAAATGAAGAAGTGTACAACGGATGATGTCTCTACCTGCTCTCTGATGATGGCATTGAGGTTGTAGATGTTCAGGGGCTCTCTGCGTAGCTCACCAGCTGGCTCCAAAGCGGGCGATGAGGACGACGAAGACGATGATGAGGCACTGATGCTGGGTGACCGGGTTGGAGGACTGCAGGGAGTCAGACTTTGCTCCGACTGACCCTGCATGACCTCCTTGCCCGTCTCTTTAATGTCTCTTGCTCTATCCCCGCCGGATAGCGGTTCTTTGGACGGAGATTCAGAGGGGCTCCGTGACTCCCCGGAAGTTGAGGTTGTGGAAGTGGCGGTGGCCAGTCTCCTGGCAAGGCGTGGCGTGAGCAGAACTTTACTGTTGTCGGCAGACATGGCTTTGAGACTGGCACAAAGGCCCCTGAGCCCCCTGCCCTGTCTGGAAGGGAAAATAAGATGCTGAGGAAGTACAGTTTGGGATGCTTAATGTGGTCCTACCATTGTATTAATTGGTTCCTACTACTCCATTTTCAAGTTGGGTGTTGTTAAAAAGTATACCAGATCTTTAATATTTGCACAAATGGCATCGTAGATACATTCTAGGTAAACGTGTGTAAAACCGTAAAACCTGTAGTAGTCCAGCATGACACGGTTTGGTGTCTCGTTGTTGCACAGACAGACGTGATGGTAAAGCTGGGCAAGCTCCTCACTCAGCATCACCAGTTCATCCTGAGCAGCATTCAAAGCTCCTTGGCTCTCACCGGCTGCCGACTGAGCCGCCTGCAACTCAGCCTCCAAATTAGAAATCTGACAAAAGAGGATCTCAGTCAAGACAGAAATTATTGCTTCCGTTACTTTTTTCTTCTGAGGATTTGCACTAATATGAAAGGACGCAGAGGTAAGCTTACCTTCTCTTTTCCTTCTTGGCAGCTCTTTTCTAGTGCTGTTACCTTTCTCTCGAGTCTCTGGTGCAGAGCATTTCCTCTTGGCTTCTCATGTGGTATACCTTCCCCGCACTGAGCCAACCTGTCCCGCAGGACTTTCACTTCTGACTTGAGCTCAACCACCTCAGTCACAGCCACCTGGTATTTGCACTGCAAGATCTCCAAACCTGGTGACTGGTAAGGAAATACTGGACTTTTCATCACTGTGCCGAGATTATCCTCCTCATTTTCATCTTCATCTTTGGTTTCCTTATCTTTGTCAAGTCCCTTGAGGTCTTCAGAGCTGAGCAGAGAATCAGAAGTGGTCTGGACCCCTTGCTGTCCGCGGCATAGGGCGGTGACCTTTTGGCTAAGGCGGAGGGTCTTCTCGTGCTGTTCAGACAGAGCCCCCTGGGTGTGCTGGAGTTGAGTTTGGGATTCCTGCAAACTGGTCATGAGCGCTACTTTCTCACGTTCCATCTGAATGGGGCAGAAGTGACATAAAGTGATATAGTTGCTCATTTTTTAAAATAGAATATACTGGCATTTGGCTATCATTTCTTGGATTTAGTTAATGAAAATAGTTTTCAAAGTTGGTAGCAACATGACAAGTGGCCACCATCTTAGTGGGATTATAAAAAATACAATAAAATAATATTGAAAAAACACTTCAAATGCCTGCCTCCTTAACAAATCAATAAATATAATATTCTTCCATTTGTGCTACTTAAGTTGAGATTTTAGGGCATTTTAGGGCGTTGGAAATGTCACGAAAATTTTGACTCAGTTTGTCAGCCAATCGTAGAGTAGAAGATGAAACCAAAGGGTCGAGGAGAACGTTGAGAAATAATGAAGTTATAACATTTTACTCTAATTTGAAGGTGTTTTTGAAGGTGTATATTGCACAAAAATGTTAAGCAAAAATACTGGTTTTTGTTTTTTTTGTTTTTTTTTGTTTTGTTTTCCCAACACACAAAAAAAACTCAATTTCTACAGAACTCATCAAATGCAAAAATGGCAGACTCATTTTGGGGAACTCTTGTCACATTAATAATTTTACTTCTCATAATTTTCTTTATTTTCGTTAATTGCAATAACCTCGGTTTGTCACTATGATGATTACTGTGTATATGAGCTCATCCTTTCTATCCATCCATCCATTTTCTTGACTGCTCATTCCTCAAAAGGGTCACAGGGGGTGCTGGAGCCTATCTCAGCTGGCTTTGGGCAGTAGGCGGGGTACACCCTGGACTGGTACACAGAGACAAACAGCCATCCACACTCACAAGCACACCTAGGGACAATTCGGAGCGCCCAATTAACCTGCCATGCACATCTTTGGAATGTGGGAGGAGACTGCAGTGCCCGGAGAAGACCCACGAAGAACATGCAAACTCCACCAAGGAAGGCCGGAGCCCAGACTCGAACCCGAGTCCTCAGAACTGGGAGGCGGACGTGCTAACCAGTCACCCACCTCATCCTTTCCACATTTTCAAATTACAAAACCTGAACTGAGATTTGCAATAAAAGTGCATCAGCCTGGGCAATGGGCAATAAAAGCAAACCCTTTTCTAGAATGCAATCAATAGCACAATATATTGTCACCATTTGGATGGATATAAATTAGCTGTTATGCAGCTTCTAGTATCCTGATCTGTATTTTACGTACATTCAATTTCAATTACACTAAGATGACGAATTACTTGTTGAGATGAAATATGTTGGAATAGAAAGGGACGAGTGAATGTATGGCTGGGAGCTCGAAGGAACACGGTAGTTAGATACTGCCACGTGCTGTGCACAGTGGGAATACTGTTTGTCAGCATCGTTTTACACTAAATTATTCACAAGTGATAGGCTTTAAATAGGAAACAACTGCTTGATTATGAATTTACCAGATGTTGAAACAATATCATAAACACCTGTGTATTTTCAAAATCAAGACTACACTGATTCGGCTAGGTGAAAAGGAGCTGATATTTGACCTGCTGATTCAACTCACAGTTAACAGTTGTTGCTTGAGCTTCTGAACCTCTGTCAGGTTCATCTCGCTGTAGAGGTCTGAAGTCGCCAGACTTTCGGTTTTACGACTCGTACCTCGGCATTCTCCATTAGCACCAGCCACCGACCCTGAAGCTGTTGCCATTCGTGTTGCACCTTGCACATGGCCATTACACCTCCAGGTTCAGAATACAAAAGGACACAAATTCAACCTTTTGGAAAACAGACATTTTAATTCCGAAAATATATCTGGGGATGACTACTTTATTCAGTAGCACATTTTTAGATCATTACCATATTCATTATCCCGGTACGCAGTGGTTTAACTGTAAAAGAGAGTCCCAACGGAGGTTTGTGCTCACCTTGTTGGATCTTCTGCGGTTGGCGAGAGCAAAGTTGTCGGAGTAGCCGTGCCGCTGGGCGGGGCAGACGTGAATGTCAGGTGCGCGCTGCCAGTGTACGCCACGTCACACATGCTCAGATGGTGAACCAGCTCTCTACGCAAGTGATACTTCTGCTCGCGCTCACTTTTCAGAGACTCCAGGGCCTCTTCCAGCTGGGAGTCCGAGATGTCCTTCAAACGCAGCGCATCTTGCAACTGGCTGTCCAAAACATCCGTCTCCTCTTCCAAAACTTTGATTTCATGTTTTAAGCCTTCATACTCCACCTGAATCAGAGACACATACATCAAGGAACAAAAAAAATTAGTTTTCTGCATACAGATTTTCTGATACAACAATGACAGGAAAAAAAATATTCTGAGAAGAGCCCTTACACTTTAGTATAAGTTATCAATCTTTTACGCATGCGGCCCATAGTGTTTATTCTGTGTTGCATTGCTGATCCATGTGCGTCTGAAGAATCTGTACCTGATTCTGTTTAAGGGTTGAAACCAGTTTCTGCAGAGAGATGTTCTCCTCTTCCAGTTCTGTGTAGTCCTGAATCAGCCTTGATTCTCGAAACTTGTACTCCCCAACCTCTTCTCGCATGCGGCTACGCTGCAGCTCCAGCATTTCATTACTCTGCTGAGACACAGCAGGGGAAGACAAAAGACCGTTTTCATATTACAGTCTTCTGCTTGAACTTATTTGTTGGATTGCAACTACAACTTTGTTTAGTTATTTAGAATGTACTCTGCAATTGGTGGATTAATACTAAACAACAAAACTAAATCATTCTGCACGTTACCTCTCGGAGCTCTTGCAGCAGGCAGCTGAGGTGGTCATTGTCAGCCTGTGCATTGGCGGCAGTAGCCCGGCTGTGCTTGACCTCAGCCTGGAGCTCCAGGAGCCGTCCCATGTAGTAGGCTTCCTTGGTGGCAGACTCCTGCAGCAGTGTCTCCTCGTTGGTCTCGCCGTCCTCGGCCACCTTACGCTGGGTGGAGTAGGCCTGACCAAATGCCTGCATGGAGCCAGAATGTACAAAGTTTCTTGTTATACGCTGTGGTTTTGCATTGTGTATTGATTAGATTGATTAGATGCATCCTAATATGATGACTTGCATCCATTTAATTATTTTCAAAGTTTTCATATTCTGTTGTCAACATTCTAAAAAGTCAGCAGAGGGCTTTTTTTTTTTTTTTTTTTTACTTTTTTAGGGAATGCTGAAAGCATCCCACATATGTTTCTCGAATTTTTATTTTCTTCACTTTTTTGCCGAGAAACAACTCCCATATTATACTTCCGATTTACAGCATTCAAATTTCAACTTGCTTCAAAACTTCACGCCTTCTGGGGTATATATGGTCTTATTCCACATTACATACAGTACTCGCACAATTTAACGTTAAATATCAACTTTTTCCCTATTCATTTTTAATGGGATTCATACAACTGATCATCATTACTAGCTCTGATAATGCTCAGTGGAACACTGGGTTAAGTGTGTTGTTCACTCACCAGGAGGTCCAGGGTTCGAATCGGACCTCCAACTGTACATTGCAAATATGTTAATTGGCAACTGAAATGATTAAATGCACTCTGGCTTGCATCAAATGGCTATTTTTAAAATACATACGCCATTAGCCATGAATTTGAACAAGGCAAGTTAGCTCAGTTGTTAGAGCAACTGCTTCTCGCGTGGAGAACCTGGTTTCGAAACCTGCTTGGACCACATTTTATTACATTCGATGGTTTGGTACCAACTGACTACTGTATCAGGAAATGGATTATAATTTCTCTGAAATGATTCAATCCCACCTTAGACAGATTGCAGTTCAAGTTTTCTTTTTTATTCATATATCTTTCAATTAAAAACTTGTAATTTTCACATAATTTATGTTTCAATTTACTTCAGAAGCATTTAGCTTAGCATTCAGCTTTCAGCATTCCCACGCAATTTCTACAGAAATTGCACTTATTCTAGTTACTATTAAAAGTGGTTCACTTCTTACACGACAATTGAGATGTGGACTTTTGTCACGCCATTAAAGTTAAGACCGGGTGATGAATGGCTGATAAGATTGAAATGCTACTTTATAAATACCCGTACAGGTCAACGTTTTTGACCATTAAGGACTATTTAGATTTCAGTTCCAAAATTGGTTTGATATAGCAGTGAGCAAGGCTGTCACGAAGGGAGTTAATTTCTCTTTCCAAAACAGCACAGCTGACAAATTCCTCCTTTGCTCCCTTCTATCAAGGTATTAAAAAGGAAAATAAGAGTGCACTGGTGCTAAGGGATAGATTAGGCTGGAGTAATGGAAAAGAAATGGAGGGAGGGAATGGATAAAGGGAGGAGAGATAATCAGATTTAAAAATACTTCATTCCTCTCCCTTGGCATCGCTCCTTTGTTTTTCTGTCCTCATCCTGTCATTGCTCTATTGTTCTCAACACTATGCCAGACATCAGCAGGATAACAATTGTCAGTTAGTTCCAGACTCAAAAGGGAAAATATCGGAGCTTCCTTTAATGGAAGAAATTGTTAATAATTTCCTTCCCTGTGACCTGTATTCAGTTTTGACACAATACAAAAATGGCTACCTTCTGTTTCCTATCCATATGCTGGCTTGCTTTGCACATTGTTTACATTGTGATTTATGATGCTACATATGTTTCAGTACTTAAACATAGGATATTATATTAGTATTTTGCATAAAAATGGTTGATGCTGCTGTCTGCCAGTTGAAATCAGTGCAACATTTTTGAAATATTGTCATAATTTTCCTAAAAATATTGTTATAATATATATAATATGTGCCCTGCAATTGGTTGGCAACCAGTTCAGGGTGTACCCCGCCTACTTCCCAAAGCCAGCTGGGATAGGCTCCAGCACTCCCGCGACCCTTGTGAGAAGCAAGCGGTTAAGAAATTGGATGGATGGATATATAATATGTGTAATATAATGTCACAAACTGTCTTAATATGTCACACAGAAAACTTTATATTTTTAATAGAAACTATCCATCGTGTTTACAGGAACCTAAAGTACGGTGTAAAATCTGGATCAGGTCAAAATGTGCACATGAATGCACGAATCAGACTAATTGTCTACCTTTAATCAAAAATACCGAAATCCACATTGTATAAATGAAAACGGATATTCAAGATTCCTGATGAAATCATCATGACCTCATTGTTATGAATAATTCATGATGCCACTTCCACACTGTGTGTGTGCGTGCTTGTGCTGGTGTGTGCACGTTTGCACACATGCATTTTTCAGGCAGTTAGTATGCTCTTGAGTGCATCTGGTCTGTGGCTCTGTGTTATTCATAACCAAGAGGGCTAGAGACCAAGAAGTTACAACTTAAAAACATTCATAAAGACAAGTCAAATGATAAAGTGCAATGTAATGCCACAGAACACCACGGCACTAAAAATAGTAGCTGTATGATGCCAAAGTTATTCCCGTATGGTCCGAAAACCTTGGTAGAAAGCTGACCGACAGTATCCGATGACAACATAGCAAGCAGAGAGACGTGTCATTGATAGTGACATAACCGAAGAGTAACGCGGTAGCATCCTTATGGGTCATGTGCTCCTACTGTTTTTAGCACCAAGGCTTCCGATCGCTGCATTTTTCATCAACACTCACTAAAAATACATTACAAACAAACTCGCTTCCGGCCCTTTCCAACAAATACAGTCCATTGGAACACCTTCAAGATCCATTTGAACAAGACTGAGGCTAAGCATCTGAAAAACAACACTCATTACTTTACAGTGCTGATTTATACCAGACAGACCCATTATTGATTATGCCCTAAATCCTCATTCAGGTCACTGATCAAAGTTTTGGGCACAATACTGTGAAAAAAATCTTAAACTAACACTAGATTTATTCATTCTGTATGGCAACTTGGCATGTTTAAATGTGGAGCAAGAATGCAAGGAATACCAAACAAAATCATGAGAAATGGAAACACTTATTGGTTCATCGAAAATTACGTTCAGAGATTTGGTACCATCATAATTCCAAGCGGCTGGATGCTTCCACTGAAGTCACAGTGACTCAGACATGATTGTACATTGATTACTGTTCTACTATTTCAGAGCAAAACGGAATGAACGAACCATCATGTTAATTGATGTTGAAGAAGAATCATAAATGATGATAACCAATTACTTTTGATCAGTAATTCTGTTTGTTGAAAAGGCAAGCACCCTTTTGTGTTTCTACAATGAAACATTACAACAATATCAGTCAAGCCCCGTTTATCATGGGAGGGTATGTTCCACACACAACAGAAATCTGTGATATTAGGCAGCAATCAAGTCTGGACTGTGGTCGGCAGCAGCTGCTGTCGGAGTTTGCAATATGGGTTTGTTTTACAGTTTTCCCGATTAATAAAGAGCTGAAAAGCACAACCAATAGCACCCATAAAATGTACTCATGCTCTATTTTGCAGTACTCATATCAATAATACTGCTAATCACATCAAAATGATAATTATTTCAAATACTTTACAAACTGATCCCTAATCCTTCTTGCAGTGCACTATTCTATTAGTTAGCTATGTGCTCGATGATGCTGTCGCGACAAGGGGAATTCCGTGCTGGTTACAGCACCGCCACCTGGCGGTCAGGAGGGACGAAATAGAAATGTAGCTTCATGAAACACTTGCTATATTTTTTTTTACTCCTCTAGATGGTGCTCTGGTTCAAAGATGCAGTGGAGGTTTAATCAATTTACATTGCACTTGCCTTTATCATTAAACCAAGAGCACCATCTAGAGGGGGGGAGGGTATTGCAAGTGGTTTATGACGCTTCGTTCTGCAGGGTTCAGATGGTTTCTTAATGTGCGAGGAACACTTCCATCCATCCATCCATTTTCTGAACCACTTGTTCCTCACAAGGGTGGCGGGGGTTGCTGGAGCCTACCTCAGCTGGCTATAGGCGGCAGGCAGAGTACACCCTGAACTGGTTGCCAGCCAATCACAGGGCACACAGAGACAAAAAACCATCCACACTCACAAGCACACCTAGGGACAATTCGGAGCGCCATGCATGTCTTTGGAATGTGGGAGGAGACCGGAGTACCCGGAGAAGACCCACGCAGGGACGGGGAACATGCAAACTCCACCCAGGAAGGCCGGAGCCTGGACTCAAACCCGAGTCCTCAGTACTGGGAGGCGGACGTGCTAACCAGTCATTCACCGTGGAGAGAAACAGTTCCATATTTAGAATGCTTTGAGATCAATTCTGCCTGTTGAATTGCCAGTTTTTAAAACAGTTTACTTGAATTTCTTTCTTATAATTTTCAATCATGTTATACTCAAGAGTCAGGCTAATATTTGCAGCTGATGGGGAACAATGCCAGTTTGCTGTATTGGTAACATCAATAATGAGAAACTGGCTAAAAAAAAAAAAAAAAACTAAAATATTGCATGAAAGTCTGTTTAAACTTCAAACTATTCTTCCCTGCATGTTTCCTAAAATGACTTTTCAAGTGAGTCCTACAATACTTTACTTTTTCCAAGTAACAAAGCCGTACCCCTGCCGAGCCCACCTCCTGCAGCTGTTCCAGCTCCAGCCTCAGAGCCTCCTGATCGGCCTCCAACTCGGCATACTGCTGCTTCAAGCTCTGGTTTTCATCCAGAACCGCCAGCCCACACTCCGCCGCCCGGATCTTCTCGCGGTTGGCCTCCGCCAGCTCCCGGGTCAGACGCTCCACCTCGGCCCGGCACTGCTCCACCTTGTCGGCGCATCCTCCTGCTGCTCCACCGGCGGCCATCGCCCCTCTCCTCCCTCCCTGCGTCGGATGAGCGGAACTGCGCGACCGCAGGAGGCAGACTACAAATCCACACCACCACCCTCTGTGGATAAAGCTGCTTCAAATCGCGCGTAGAAAACAATAAACACTCTCAAATATCCATAAAGTGCCCCCATCCTCATCGCCATGAGTCATCTTCAGCCATATGACACTCCAAAGGATGCGTTTTCTCATTATCCGCATCCGCGTCCACTCCCTCTGTTTTCTGCTTATTCACCAGCTTCAAGCCGCCATCTGTGCCCGCAGCCGAGAAGCAAGGCATCCCCTTTGTGTGATCCAGCTGCAGATACAGGTTACGTTTCGGACTGCAGTTAGGACTACAGCACTGCCTAGCGACACAGCATCCCATGGGCATTCACATCGCGTGAACGACTGTTTCAGGACAAAGCTGAACGAATCCTCAAATAATGCAACGGTCACAAAAAAAAAACAGTTAAAATAATAATAATAATAATAATAATAATAATAATAATAATAATAATAATAATAATAATAATAATAATAATAACATCTTTATTAATAATTCTGTTTTGTAATTCAGAAGGTTTCAAAACCTTATGAGTTCACTTTATTGATGAGAATAAAGGTATGCAATTTGACTTTAAAAAAAACACATATAAAATATATCAGAAATAGCGGAATTACTATAGTAGTATGGTATTTGAGGATTGATGAATTAAATAAAATTGTAACTATTTTAATTTCATTGGAACGAGAAAACAACACTTTTTTTTTTATTTAAAAAAAAAAAAGTGTGAATACACATATTTAAATGTCACATCGTTGAATTGTCCTACAGCATTCCAAAACTCCACTGTAATTGAAGCTATTATTGTGATATATATTTTCTTTTATATATAAAGATAGGTGAATTTGTAACCTTGCATGAATCACAATTATCAATCTGGCTTGAGAGGTTAGTAAGTTTGTCAAAAGAACAGCTTTGGACAGAGTCTACCAACTGAAGCGGACCCTTATAAACAAATGTTTTTCTAATTTGAAATTTTTTTTTCCCGGAAGTGCAACCCTGCCGTGACAGGCGGAAGTGGAATGCCGGTTATATCAAGCCCGTAGTAGTTCCGACGTATCGCACGTTGCTAGTTAGTTGCTATGTTGTAGCTATTAGCACGATAGCCATTCCTTTGCTGGGAGGGAGACCGGCCGGTCAAGTTGGGTAAAAATACGCTGTGAATGTTCTCCCGTTTGTACTCATAAAACAGTAACTGGCAACTTTAATACAACGGATAACGCCTAGTAAACTTGAGCGTGTCTCCCCTTCCTCCGTTAGCTTTTCCAGCTAGCTAGCTAACAGCTAAAGTACTAACCGGTTCCAAGACCATGGCGATGAGACAGACTCCGCTCACCTGTTCTGGTCACACTCGTCCTGTGGTGGATTTAGCTTTCAGTGGAATCACTCCTTTTGGCTACTTTCTCATTAGCGCCTGCAAAGGTGAGGCTGGCTGCCATATACTGTAGTCTCGTTAATTTGGGTTTATGTATTGGACTGTGGGGTTACAGTTACACAGTAGGCTACCTGCTGTACATTTGCCGTGACATTTTATTGTTTAATTCCATATAAAGCACAATGCTCAATTATCTGTTCAATTGTTGTTACAGGAAACATTTCGTTTTGGTTGTATGTTTTGTTTAGATGGCAAACCCATGTTGCGCCAGGGAGACACAGGGGACTGGATTGGAACGTTTCTGGGTCACAAAGGTGCTGTCTGGGGAGCCACTCTGAACACTGACGCCACCAAGGCAGCCACTGCTGCGGCCGACTTCACAGCGTAAGTGGACAAGTGCATTTTTGATGAAAAGTGGTGTCTTACTTCAATGACGACTGCGCAAGGCAAAAGCTCATTAGCTAGACCTCCTGGTGGTAATCGTTGTTAGATCTTTCTTAACCAGGTTCCTCAGCACTTTTAGGGACACTTCAATGAGCTGAGTGAACATGGGCACTTATATGAACACTTACATATGTATTCTTCCACTGAACTCTCTCGCATTACAAATGTTTATTTATGTACGTATGCTTTCCAGAAAAGTGTGGGATGCAGTCAGTGGTGACGAAGTCCTCTCATTGGCACACAAACATATTGTCAAGACAGTCACCTTTACTCAGGTGAGTGTGGAAGTGTTTATCACTTATAGTAGACATTTAATAATTTATAGTAGATAATATTTATGTAACCATGTCAACCTTTTTCCTCCTAGGACAGTAACTGTCTCTTGACTGGCGGGAATGATAAGCTCCTACGCATTTATGATCTCAGTAGCCCAGATGCAGGTGAGCAATGAGAACTAAAGAATTATGGAATTATCCAGAATTGTTCCTTTTTATTCTTCTTCATCATTGCAGTTGAGGATACTCCCCTGCTGGAGACTTATGTTTGGCAGCATGTATTGTTTGATGTTTCCATCTTGTCCATCTCTTAAATGCATTCATTCATGGGTGCATGTTTTGTGTTTCCAGCACCACAGGAGATTGCCGGTCATACCTCACCTATCAAAAAGGCCTTGTGGTGTAATGACGACAAACAGATTCTCTCAGCGGCAGATGATAAAACCATACGGTCAGTGAAATGGCTGCTCCTGGATAAGCAGAGAATGCTATTAGTATTAAAATGCTAAATACTCCTGGATCTGGTGGTGAATGAAAGATACATTAGTTTTATAATCATATGCAAGCACTGGATGCACTTTTTCTTTCCTACCACACATCTCAGACTAGATTTGATTTACCCAGCAGGTCTAATTGACTCCTCTAATGTGGTAATTACACAGAAGACGGCCAAATAGCCCATGAACTACAAATAGTGAACAGTGAGATGAGAGATAAATTATATAAATATTACATAGCATTTACTTGCCATGGGTTCATTCTCTAGTGTCATAGATGGAGCCAGTGAGTGGTAATGAATGATATCATTGGTTTTTGAACATGACCAGACTGTGGGACAGGACCTCCATGGAGGTGGTGAAGACGCTGACATTTGACACATCGGTGAGCAGCATGGAGTATGTGGTTGATGGAGAAATTCTTGTGATCACATATGGAAAGACGATCGCTTTCTACAACGCTCTCAGGTATGTCACAGTGAGTCATCAGAAGTCGCCCTTCAAAAATCTCTTATCACATTACCATTGTCCAGAAAAATGACAGTTAACATTAAAAAAAAATAATGGAATAATGTTCATTTGCATTTCAAAATAATGTGTGCTGTTCAAAAACAAACAAAAAAATGTTCACAATTCACAGCAAAGGTAAAATGTCTCATTGAAATCTTAAGTTCTTTCGCTCAAAAGATGGTCTGAAAATGTCGTATTGTAAAATTAACTACGCTGCAATTAAATTACTCAGCCTTGACCTGATCAAGTCTGTGGACGCCCCAGCTACCATCAACTCGGCATCCCTCCATCCGGAAAAGGACTTTTTTGTTGCTGGTGGAGAGGACTTCAAGCTCTATAAATTTGACTACAGCACCAAGGAAGAGCTGGGTAAGAGCCTTTCCTGTTTTGCAATTTCTTCTAGATGGATTGTCTCTATTTGCTTGATTGGGAGACACCTTGTGGCCAAAACCAAACACAAAGGATTGCAAATACTGTTTGTATGAAATGTCAAACATCATTTTATAAAGAACCTGACTGATTCTAGAGAGTTTTCAAATCATTAACCCTATTTCTGTCAATCATACACTGAGCACATGTATGATTCATATCTAACACCATTGTTTTGTCTCCTGTCCTCAGAATCCTATAAAGGCCACTTTGGTCCTGTGCACTGTGTCCGCTTCAGTCCGGATGGCGAGCTGTATGCCAGCGGCTCTGAGGATGGCACACTTCGTCTGTGGCAAACAGCAGTGGGGAAAACCTACGGCCTCTGGAAATGTGTTCTTCCTGGTAACCCTCCTGCTACATTCATGAATGCAGGGCATACATATGATATAATGCTCATTTTCATCCAGTATTCATTTTAAATCTGTCTTTGAAAACTTGGTAAAAGCACAGTTCTGGTGATAAAGGTCATTAGATAAATGTTCGTAGGCATTCACACTCTTGGTGATTGTTCCACACTGCGATGGAGCTGGTCGTTTCTTCGGAGCACTTATGGAAGCACCATGATTTAAAATATTCAACTGTTTGTGGAAAAAAAGAAAATTCAAACAACCCAATTTATTGGCAGAGTATATTAAAAAAAAATGAAATGTATTTATTTTTTTGGTCCTTTGTCAATGCAAAAAAAAACAAAAAACAAACCAAAACTGAATTTAGGTTAAGATTTGTCATAAATGTATGATATGCTATGACGTGGTCCTTAGAAAACATGAATTCTGCATATGATGCCCTTTCACATTTCTTCTACTTCATCATTTTCTTTGCCATGAAGTGATGACTTCAAAAATAAAGACAAGACACCTTTCTCACATGTCAAAACATATCATGTCAGCATAAAGAGTGTGGAACTCTGAGCCAATTTTAACACTAATAGTACACACTAACCATGGATATAAACCCTAGCAATGTATATTCACTTAGACATTGCTGTTGTAAAAGGCATATAACAGGATAGTGAAGGATGTCATTCACACAGAATACATTGTCATCCGTCCTACACTGCATGTCCTTCACTTCCTACTGAACCACATTTCCTGTTTCACGAGAAAGTACGATTATTATTCACTGTTTATTTGCCAAAACTGCAGAGTTTTTATTTTGGAAAGGCGGCAAAGGCCTAATATCCGCTAATGAATCTGTGAGGCCTTATTAAATCAGCAAAGTTTGATTGGAGGAAACTGCATGTTCTTGTTTGTTAGACATTTCACCAAAAGGCTTCATCAGTTCTCAATATATAGGTTTTGAGTTTCCCTATATGTTTTACCACCAAGTAGTTGAGTGACAGGTATACAAAACAGTGCTTAAAGAAACAAAAATAGTGTTGACTGCACACAACATTTAGACCCAAAGAATGTCATAAGTGTGTGAATGAGCTCTTACGTCCATCTAATGACTGTTAATTACATTCATTGTGTATACCATCAAATCAACCCCAATTAATGTTTATGTGACTTTTCAGAGGACCTTGCGGCAGAGAACTCGGAGCAGATATACACTTCGCCTCCTGAAATAAAAGCCTAAATAAGAGAAGCACACTGCTGATTGGGTGAAGGAGGCACAAGGAAACTGCAGCTGACACGGTGGTCCTGGTTGAGTTCTATCAGGCCCCAGCAAGGAGAAAAGTCTAGAGCATCGCCATCTATCAGGAACTGATGTTGAAAACATGGCTGACTTGTCTGTTATAAAACACACAAGTTTATGCAGGCATGTCGACAACAAGGGCTACAGAGATGAGCAGTAGAGCTATACGTGTGTGTCACTCATTCATAGCTGCCTGCTTTCTCTGATCAGCCTGCTTCGTATGTCTGCTTAAACATTTGTTCATGCGGACATTGCTAAGTTCAATTTTGGTTATATTTCAGTCATTAATGAGCTGGTCCCAAGCTTTTGTTTAAGAGCTTTTCTTTGCTTTAAGGATTTGCTGCTGCTGTACTCGTTAGAAAGAAAAGGACACGTTAATTGTACATGTCAAGGAAGGTTTTGTGACAATGGAAGGGGGAAAAATGTCACCCCTTTCCTTTTTCGTTTATAATCATTAACCAGTGGTTGAATAAAGAAATGTATTGCTATTTTATTTCAATATAATGCACACAAAACCGGTCAGTATTCTCTTTTTTTTTTTTTTTTTTTTTTTTATCTTGAGAATTATTGTCTATATATTGCATAGCTTTGATCACCCAAAAAGTAATTGTCAGGCAGCCCCATAATATACAAATGAAAATGCTGTGTTCACAGGAAGTTGCTTGAAATGCAGAAACCATTTTGAAATATGTAGTGAATAATGTGAAGGGCTATAACATTTTCAAGTGACTATTTTAATGTTTGTGCAGATAAAAAAAAAAAAAAAAAAGCATATCTCACTAAAACACAAGGTTCTTTACAGATATTCAGTGGGGCCAAAAGTATTTATTCTGCCACCCATTGTGCAAGTTCTTCCACTTAAAATGACAGGTTTGTAATTTTCCTCAATGTGGGGGGAAATGCTGTAAATCGCGTTGTAGAATTTAAAATGTATGAATTTGTAAATTATGGTGCAAAATAAGTATTTGGTCAATAAGAAAAGCTCAAATCGCTACTTTGTAAGCAGGTGAAAGTTTGACAA
Source organism: Festucalex cinctus (assembly GCF_051991245.1). Classification (NCBI taxonomy): domain Eukaryota; kingdom Metazoa; phylum Chordata; class Actinopteri; order Syngnathiformes; family Syngnathidae; genus Festucalex; species Festucalex cinctus. The sequence continues at coordinate 11,255,990 of NC_135426.1, forward strand.
GTGTAGATTTTTTAGCTGATTTGCACACAAGTTTGCTGCTATTTTGGCCCATTCCTCTTTCCATATCTCTGGAGCGCTGTTTTGGGGCTGTCGGCAGGCAAACAAATGTTTTATTGAGGTTGAGGTCTACAGACTGGCTCGACCAGGACAGACAAAAAAAATGAAACCCCCCACCCCCCCTCTATAAGTGGCAAGCTGTAGAGCCTCACTTCGAATCTCTCGCCAAAAGCCGTTGTTACACCTTTTCCTGCTCAGTCTCCCAACCGTGGTCAGGAGGCACAGGGGAGGATTTTCCTCCTGGGCCGGAGTCGCCTCCGGGGGTAACTCCCGTCACACGTCGCTTAAGGAGGCACCGGGAGACAGAGGGTCGCACTGTAGTTGTCTTTTTATTCTCCGTTTACACACACTTTTTGTCATCTCTCCCTCTAACCACGCTTCCCTCGCGCCCGTACCCTCTAACTCTTCCGCTCCCACTCGCGCATGCGCACTCCCCCCTCGCGTCTCTCTCTCTCTCTCCTCCGTCACACACAAGCCAATTTCCACCACCCGCAACACCGTAATTAGTAAAGTTACTGTACACAATGGGTGGTTATTGGAGTGCCTGTCTTCAGCCACCTGGAGGCTATGGGGTTATCCTATTAGTATTTATGTTTTGGAGAATATAGTCAAGTGTTACCTACCGATGTGTAGTTATGTACTCACTTATTGCATGTCCCAGTACAATATTGGTCTTTGAAGACTTCAGTCTTTCTCTTCTCTGCCATCTATCAATTTAGCACATAACCACTGGCGATTGAGAAAATTTGGTATCTAAAACAACCAATCAACTTTTGGAAAACTCTAATCAATGCTATTAAACATTGATGGACCGCCTTTTGCACAAAATGTATAGACACAGCACTGAAAAACTTGAAATGAGCAGGGTAATCCCATTTATTATTAGAAAGGTGGTATTTTGGTTCATAAGATCTATCTCTCCATTGTTTGCCTCTGTGCACAGGGGTCAAACATCAATATTCTACAATTGGAAAATATTGCTGCTGATTCTATTGACAATGGCAACATCAGCTACCACATTTTCCATTGGTCCTCCTTTCCCACACCCGACAATATCTTGCTGAAAAATTGCACTGTTGGCGGAGTTACAACTGCTTACGGCAGCGTTTTTAATTCAGAAATATTTACTGTGTACTACATCCAGTCAATGAACGCGTCGAATTGATCGCTGGCCTCCATTCATTCACACTCCCGCGCCCGCCCACCCGTTCATCAAATTGGCGTGACCTATCGCTGCTGGCATCATGAAGAAGAGGGGGCACTGGGAGGCTTTCCCGTCTTGAGGATATAAATACGAGGTGGAGGAAGAGCGGCACAAGTGATTCGGGACCTTTTCACCCTTCTCTGCTTGGCTTCTGGACACCAAAGCTGTGAGATACCATTCACCATGAAAGTAAGTAGTGTAAGATTCACTTAAATTATTTGAAGATAACTGCTTAAAAAAAAAATAATAATGTTACATTTTGATCGACACCTGCAGCGATGCATTTCTTTTTTTGTTTTGTGGTTGGAGTTTTCAGTGGTGTGAACTAGTTACACTCCAGAAATGACACAATATAACATGAGTACACTTGAGTATTAAAATGATTCCTCTTTTCTATCCCCGACAGGCTTTGAAGACCATCACTTTAACTTATGTTCTCACTCTCTTACTGGTTGCATTTGTCACGCAAACCTGGAGTGCACCGAAGGTAAGATTGGCTTTTCTTTCTTGTTTCTTAAAACTTCTAGAAATACAAACAATGACAAATGTGTATTTTTTAATTTTCTTTTTCCTATGTTGTATGTACAAAAAAATAAAATAAATCCAAGTTGAAGTTTTATTTCTTACTTTAAGGGCTCTTTCCAAAGGAGAAACTGGACACCGCAGGCTATGCTGTATCTTAAAGGCACTCGTACGTCCTCCAGCTCAACTCACATTTTAGTTCCTTACAAGTTTTATTTACCAAATTTCATGTCGTGTGTTTTGATTCTGTGCTATTTCTCAGAAGAAGGACGCAGGTTCATCTCAGAGGACCGAAAAGAGGGAGATGTGTATGACACTTTACACTTAGGTATGACCTAATTGTAAAATACTTATGTCATAACTACTTAGATTGAATATAAATATGTATGTGACAGGGATTATTAATTATGCATGTTTTTAACACAATTTAGTGTTAAAAATTCCAAAACATGTATGCTTGGATTGGTTCTAGTTATTTGCAGCCCCTAATGTGGACACACAGTATAGTATGTTATTTAGTCCGTTATTCAGTTATGTGTTTACATATAGATTTTGATTAGGTGAGTCGCTGTAGGTGACTCAATGAAGTAGTTTAAAAAAAAAAAAAATGTGGGGGAGAATATTTGCAGTTTTCTATTTCAGTAGTTACATTTAAAAAAAACAAAAAACAAACCTAAAATGAAATATAATAGAAGAATCAGCGATATTAACCGTTATTGTTCATGAATGCCTCTAATCCCCGTAGATAGTGTTGCAGTCAATCGGAACAAATGTAAATTATCCGTAATAAATGGGTCCTTGTGCTGTTTGTTTCCATACAGAGACCCGCAGTCAGAATACAGAGAAGCTGAGTGTGGACCAGGCTGCAACTATTTTGCTCAAATTTTTGCAGCAGGCCAGGGATGGAGGTAAGAATAGCACTGAGTGAACTATTTTTTGTTTATTCTATTTTGCCCAGTCAAGCAAAGAAGCGACAGATTCAATCATTGTATGAAGTTTTTTTTAGGTGTCAGTGATGATTGTGACAGAAATGGCCTCAAAAGGTTGTGCAACTGTTAAGTTAATGTTGCCATAAATTTTTTATTTTCACTGTTGAAGTACAATTGAGCATTTTCTTTTTCTGTAATGTAATAACATTTTGCCTCTATGTGTATCTTAAGAAATGTGAAGATAAGAACATACTAGAAGAAATCAGACCATTTGTATGAATTGGTGCACTGCTCCACCAGAAATGTGATTGTCCCGATTCTTATTTCTTATTTTCGTAGCTGATGAGAACCCAGATGAGGTGTACTTTCAGGAGATGCCAGTGTGGAAGAGAGAATACTTCTGAAAGTGGCCCACTTCTTAGTTGGAACAGATGGCGTCATTCATTTCTCTACGAGGGAGAAGAACAGATGTTTTGTACATTGTCTGAAAATTGTATATTTGAAATGTGATGTTTTAATAAAGTGAATTTAAATTGATAGCACGATTTGTGGTAGATGATCTGAAGTTTGCTTTTGTGGGTTGAATTTGCTAACCTATTTCTTGGAACCATATATATTTATTTTCTTATTTGCTGCATGTCCCGGCTTCCTCCCACACTCCAAAAACAGGCATGTTATGTTAATATGAGTATTTTACTGCTCTAAGCGTATGACTTTATTCCCGTACAATTGTAGCATTTGTTAAAATCTAATCTTACAACACATGTAAATTTGTAATATTACAAATACATTCTGAACATATTACATGTCAGCTCAATTTCACCAGCCCTTGACACACCAAAATCAATACATCAAATTAAGAGCACACAACACTTAATCTCATATTTATCTGACATAGCTACGTTTCACCAATTGCATTAATGTAAGCACTACTACCGAACTAACACCTATAAATGTGTATATTGATTGTAGAACATTAGCATGACAGAGGATGTACAGTGACATTTTGGAGGAGCATCTTTTAGTCTTTCTTACTTAACTAATAATAATAGTCTAGTCTCACCCCCTTTAGGAATCCTAAAAATCAGTTCAATTTTAGTTTCCGGATTCTCCTTCTGGTGCAGCACCCAGGACGAAGGGAGCCTTTATGTTCAGCCGGTCCTTTTCGGCCTCCTCGTCTTCATCGTAGGGTTCATCGTCGTCATACTCTTCATCGCTGTGGTGGGGTGTGGAGTGGACAGACACAGACGGAGAGGCGGGCACTGAGTAAGGCTGGGGATAGCGGAAACCCTCCGTCTGTGGAGGGAAGATGAATACTGCGTAACTGTAGTTGAAAGATACCTTCAAGAATATAAAAACAAGCACATTTTGTGTTGACAAAAAAAAACCCATACAATTTGAAGATTTCAAGATTCGCTAGCAAGCAGTAAGTGAGGGCTCTTTCATTGTTCAAAAAAATAGATTTTTTTTTTTAATTGTTGCTAAATAATACAGTACTGTATAGGGAATATCCATATCATATAAGGATGCACAATATATCCCTGAAATGTGAGAAAAAAATAAGTCTTGTGCTGTGAACGCAATGTAACAATCTGCACTCCAAAGTGATGGCTTGTCAATCACCTAAATGCTAAGCTGCCAATTAAGGCCTGGCAAATGTGGGTCAGATACAACCAACTGCACTCTACTCGGCACACGAGAGCTGCTCTTATTTTCTCAGGATTATTCTCAATACAATTTCTTTATTTTTATTTTTTGCTCACAAAATATAGTATGTAAAGTTTGACTAATGTGAAGCATCAGAACATTGTGCTGTTTTTTCTTTGAATATCTTTGGATGAATGTATGATTTCATCCCAGTACCGTATTAATTTGGATCTGACCTTCAGAGGCGTCATGGGGTCCACTTTAAACTTGTCAGGGAAAGCTCTGCTGAGCGCCAGGTGGCGTGCATGAATATAGAACTGTAAATGAGAAGGCAATAATTTGATCGTCAAGAAATTCACAACACACTTGTAATGGCTTTCAAAGCGAGGCTTTATGTATCTACGCATTTGGCTTATTCTCACTATTAAGTGGTGTCATGAGGACTACCGCTGGCTAAGACAACGAATGCCTCCATTTGGATTTACAATCGGCGGTTGAATTGGAGAGTAAAGCTTATTGTTTTGTATTAACCAACCCGTCCCAAGTATCTCCAGTCCAACAGGTCAGACAATCTTTCTGCTCTGTTGCGCTGGATGATGCGCTGACGCCGTGACTGTTGGCAGAAATTGAACATGAACTGAGTCAGCTGGTTACAGGACTCGTCGGCAGAACGGAACCGCCGGTCCACGATGTAAATACCTAACAAGAGAGTGAGGAAGAGTTTGTCATTTTTTCTAGATATTTATCAATTATGCTATTGAGGTGTGCATGTGTGTACACACCATAGGCAGCAGGGTCCGATACATGTTCCTCCATGAAGCATCCAAAACCAGAAAGATTAGTCGTCACACTGGGGATGCCCATTACAGTGCATTCACCTGAAGAAAGACTCGTGAAATACGTATGCAATGATTCTCAAGACTTTCAAATAGTCAACTATGTCATTATAGTTATAACAATATAAAACCAACGATAACATGATCGCAGTCTGTACTGTATACCTTTTCATCAACATATATGCAAGAGGGGGGAAACTAAACAACGCGATGTAATTTGTAGACACAAAAGAAACCAGGATTTGCAGTGCGCACACTTTCAAAAGTGGACTGTAGTAAACCGTACCTGGTGTGTATCCCCAAGGCTCATAGTAGGAGGGGAATACTCCAAGGTTACAGCCACGGACAAAGTCCTCATAGTCCAGTGGCAGTAGAGGACTCGTAGAGGATAGGAATTCAGGATGGAAAATTACCTGGGAATGCGAAAATCAATAACATGTTAAACACGTCAGCAGTTGTTTAAAAACATAGAACAGGTAAGGTTGTAAATTGACCGAAATCTTACATAAGTTCAAAATAAAATTCTGACAGGGAAAGCAATTGATAAGCATACTGGTACCTTAACACGGTCATTCCTGGAATTGAATAGACCGATCCGTCGGATGTTGGCTAGAATGGGATCTGATGAGTCATCAAGCATGTTGTGGGTTGTTACTGGAGGGAGACTGTGTCTCTGTAAAAAGAGTGTATATTCCAAAACTTCAATTGTGTAAAAAAAAATAAAATAAAAAATAAAAAAAATCATTTTCTACAGATATTGAAGCATATTTTTCCTTTTTACCCTACCAACAAAAACAAGATTATAAAAAAATTTTTTTTTAAATCACTTTATGATTTGTGTTCAGCTTTGTGGGTTCCACTGTGGCTTTTTCAGTACAGTATCATCCAAATTTTGCTCAGAAATACTGGAACTCATCAATGTGGACAACTTGAGATTTTGACTCCGTGGTCTGTGACTGGTACTTTTTCAAAGAGCGATTTTGGCAAGTATCGATCTGTACACACTAATGAGATCTGATTAGTCACCCCACAAAATGCACCATAAAACTGGTGAAGCTCTACTTAACAGTTTCCAATCATTTCCTTGTGATTAGTTGTGATTGAATGGGTCTTCACTTCGCTTCCAGTCATTTATTATGAACATGGTTTATGATTAGTGGCATCATTTTTGTCGGCACATAAAAGACCTGCTCATTTGTCTTGCTATGCTGGAGCAATATGTTCTATACGCTAATAAACACAATTTTACTCTTGCTCATCATTATGATAGTACTTGGAGGGCTAAGTATGTTTTTAGGTGGTACTTGCCATAAAAAGTTTGAGGACCACTGACTTGGGGTAATGGGCCACATGCTGTTTCACCAAGTTTGTTGTTATTATCTTATCACACATAACAGCCTGTTCCCATCTACGGTATTTCCTTTACATGGCACAAAAAAACCAACTGTTTGTTACTAATTCAAATTGTCTATTGATGACTACATTTGCATAAACTGCAGGTCTATAACATCAACAAGGGATGTACTCATTTCTACCTTGGAACATTTAAAAAAACAAAAAAACAAAAACAGTATAAATATATTTTAATACAATGGGCAATCTTAATTTTTTTTCCCCCACTTGTATCATTTGAAGAAGAAAGACACTTCATTTAACAGATCACCTTCACTCCAAAGTTTACCCTAAAACCCTAACCCATTTTTGGCTTAATATAAATACCTGTCCAGGACTGGCTAAGACATAAAATGAAGTACAATACTGTATAAGTGCACTGAAGTGGCTGACATTTAAAACTACAATACCTGCCCGGACTGCAGCATGACACATTTCTGACAGTACTATACTCGAAACTTTGCGAAATAAACAAGGGAGTTTATTGCAAAGAGTGGGTGAGTTCAGCAGATGAAAAACTGCTAATCATAACAATGCCTTCTTGAGGTACCAATGACGACATTTAGTCCATCTACTCATCAGACATTTGCAGTCAGTCCCATTTGCACTCAATTTCCAACCTCAGAAATATTGACATTAACATAAATTAATTTAATTGATTAAGACCTTTTAATAGGCATTTGGATTTTAACCGTCTTTTATAACATACATCACACTGACACAACCAGTCTATTAAACTGCAGTCTGGGATAGGAGAGTGTAATTAAGTCTCAGTTTAGTTATTGCACTGACTTTCATTCATGGTTTACCACACTCAAGGATCGAGCCAATACCTCTTTCAGTAATTCAGTAGCAGTGGGCGCCATCACTCTCATTGATCACTACTTGGGAAATGCCTTATCCATTCAGAAAAGTAGATAGAGCTCCATTATTATAGAGATCCATATTTCCAACTACTCGGAACTCTCCACCTCAGCCAGGTTAGAAAGTTGAGATGGCAAGAGCTAGAAAGTGGATAGATAACCGACGATGTAGGAACAGACCGATAGCATATATTTGTGAATAAATATGAAATTTACCAAATTTCGACAGATTTTGGCGAACCACCAATGATACGCGATAAAGCATAGGTTGCATGCTAATATGCTAATTTGGTATTAGGGGTGTGCATCTCTCCAATAAGACGATTCGATACATGGGGTACAATGCGATACAAGCATGTCACATTTTTAAGTGGAACGATTCTATTCAGTTCAATATGAATCAATATGATAACATGCTGTTGGTAGAGAGTTGGTAGCCTATGCGCACCTATACTGTAGCAAGACAGCAGTGAAGATGACGTGCAGCCCAAAAAAGGGGAAAAAAAACTAAACTAAAAGCACTGATAACATGTAGCAGAAAATTCAGGAGACAGCACAAAAAACAGTGAATAGTACCTGAGTGGCGTAGATGGCTCTCTTCATTATAGTGAAGTCATCTCGGTCCAGAATGGAGTCCATGTCAGGGATCTTGCCTCTGATTACAACAACCCATATTTCATTGTAGGAAATAAAGCGACATTTGACACAAAAGCTGTACTTACATCAAGAGGGCATCATATAGCCGTTTCCCAAACTTCTCTTTCACAGTGTGAGCAGTATCCCTATGGAATACAAAACCACACGTCGAAATAGTTATTACTATAAAAGTCCCCATTTTGTCTGCTTTTTGTATAACCATTCTGTTATGTATATTGAATTGTGTCCTCCGATAAAACAGTATTCAGGTAACTCTGAAATGAAGAACGTAATATCATACATACATGTATTACTTTGTTTTTTTCAAGAGCAAATTTATGATATGAAAACGAAGTCCTAATTTTATAAGAATAAGAATAATGTAAATGATTGTTCATGAAATTCAACAAAGGCACGGCCTACCAGAGCTGTTTGCGTATAGCTTGCCCCTTCAGGGATTCCACATTGAAGTTGTTGGTTTTAGCTGGCATAATAAAGAAAACGACCACTGTCACATCATTTCGTTGCACCTGTGGAGGGGATTTGAGCTTAAAAAGGATGCTTTACGCTTATGGCAGACTTGGATTGAGGACTCACTCGAAGGAGATAGTTCAGCCTGGATAGCGACTCGAGAAAAAGATCCGCTCCCTTGTTGGAGAACTCATAGCGGCCGGCAATGAAGAAGAATAATGTTTTGTCGAGGTTGAAGTCCAGATGTCTGTTAAAATGAATGCATCCGTTCAGCATACAATTCATTTTGTGTGTGCTGTCTTGACTGATGCAATTATTAATGTAAGGAGTTTTTTTTCCTCCGCAGATTTAATCAATGAGTCACTTACCCATAGAAATGTCCTCTTACAAATTCCTGAATATGAGCTTTGTTGATGGAATGCAGGTTCTGAAATTCATGCATGGCTGAGAACTTTTTTACATTCAGTCCATTCGGAGTCACCACATCTGTTATGTTCAAAGGAGGAAAATCAGCAGTACCAAATTATTCTTTCTTTGGCACTGGCTTCAAAACTGAGCTAATTGTCTACCTGGCTTCCTATGTAGCATGTGATTGGCCTCTACAGCAGTGATCTGTGAGACTGTTGTGAAGACATGAGAGCAGTGGACAGCTGCTCTCTCCAAGCAGTAGCGATGGTAGATCTGACGTTCGCCAGCCTCCTTGTCGATGTTGAACTACAGTTTAGTTTGTACATAGAGAGAGTTTAACATTAGTTACAAGTGAGGGCAATTGGTTTTAAGAAAAGTGGGCTGAGGTGACAATGAAATCTTATTTTGTGATTACAAGGTCATACAAGTGAATACAAGGTCATAGACAAGCAATCTGGCACCTGCCTATTTTTGTTCAAGGACATACTTTTTTATTTCTTAAAAATTACCTCATTACAATGATTTTGTGTTTAGGAATCCCTCTTGGGGGTATATTCACTAAGAATGCGCTGCGTCTGGTAATGAAATATTGCACCACAAATGCACCCGCAGTCTGCGCCCAGTTACCCACTTATTCACGAAGAATATTGCTCGAATCATATACCAGCGCAAACACGCCCACAAAACTGACAGCTTGGAGCAAATTTGCACCTGATTTACCACACAATGGCGCCACACCTTCTGTGGGGGCATCAACAGAAATGAGGGAAAGAGGACAAGTGTGATGGAGACCATTCAATGGATTCCATTCACGCAGCACTTCCACGTTCTGTGTAAGGTGGCAGGTTACTGTATCTAAAATTTTACATTGTAAACACAAAGCGACAACATGCAAAATGTGTTGAAACTCCACACTGCACTGCAATGTTGCCTGGAGGAGTAAAACCTTTGACATGTTGACCAAGAAAAAATACTAGTGCCGAAACTGTGACGCAATGGTTCGAAAATTAATACTGATGAACAAAATATGGATTTACCATTCAGCTGGAACAGTGTAAGTTTGTTGTCAATTATCCATTGAGCCGGTGTGTGGCCTTTAGCTCCATGCTGACCTTTACAGTGAGCCAATTACAAAACCGCACTCTAACCATTTACACACATTTCACCATCTTTAATAATACTCGTGTGCTTGTGTAAGTTTGATGAACACTACAATTGACTATATTCTATTAATTAAGGAACTGCATTTCCAGGCATGTTAACCGTAATGTGAATAACATTTGAAAAGTTCACTGAGAAAGATTTTGGCGAGCCCTTCTATTCGAATCGTTACCTTATCTAAGTTGTTGTAGAAGTCAACATTCCCTGCGCAGAGGTATCGACCCAGCAGAGTCGCGTGAGTAGTGAAGACGGTTGCCATGGGAACCTTTCGAGAGCGACAGAGAATGAGCCCTGGACCTGCCTGCCACTCATGGAAATGAGCGATGACATTGGGCTTGTCTCCAAGCTGGTCTGTTAACTGGGAGCAAAAGTGCATAGTTACTTTTCCACACTGGAAGGAGTCACTTCAGTTGACCAAATGCAAAATGTCTTTCTGTCATCCGACCATTTTTGAACATACTGGAAAGAAAGCCAGCGTAGAGGGGGACGCATTTTAGCAAGGCCGTAGTCATAATCCCTGTGCCATATTCAAGATCTGGATATTCAGATGAACCAGGAGACATTTGTTGTAGATGCTAGCTCCTCTCGGTATGTGCTGGAAACTCCGACTCATTTTTCACCACTTGTCTGTAATGACGACGTCCTTTCTTTCAATACCCAAAATTTGAGAGTGGGAGCCTAAAATGAAAGCATCACCTTTTATCTTGACTCTGTTGTAATCAAAGAGCCCCACCAAGCTGTCATTGTCTTGCTCCATTCTTCTGCAACTTTTAGCCAGACCCTTAACGCCTCTATATGAGGCAACTTCTCTCTCTGAAGCCAAAGATCACAGTCAACCCGGTTCCAAAAGAGGCTTCAGATTTGGACCTGTTGTTTTTGAACCAACAACAGTCCGAAGACACAAATGAAATCAAACATTTTCTTTAACTGGCCATGAGCCGAACATTCTCCTTCAGGATTCTCTGGTAGAGTGAAATCCATGGTTTCATCAAACACACCAATTCGCCCAGGTCCTGAAGTAGCAAAGTGGCCACCAGACCATCACACTACCATTCCCATGTATGACTGTTGGTAGGAAGTTCTTCGTCTGAAATTCAATGTTAGGATTAGGGTAGTGTGAGGGTGTGTAACGCGTTTCATTTATGCCAGATGTAACAAGACAAGAAAGTTCTATTTTCATCTCTTCAATCCAGAGAATATTCTTCCAAAAGTTTTGGGAATCATTCAACTGTCATTCACTGTTCACCACCATTCAATTTTTTCCATTTGCGGAAATGGTTCTCATCGTGCTTTAGGAATGGCCAATTGCTTTAGTTCTTATCTGTTCTTGAATTTCTTTGGATTGTGGCATTTTCTTGCACCTTTTTACTTGAGGTGTCATGCAGGTTCTATTTGAATGATTTCTTAACTCTTTGGCCCCCAAAAACATTTAATAATGATTAGTAAAATCAAGATGTATGCTGCCATAAACGTTAAATGACGTCAACTACTTTTTTTTTAATCAATGGGCAGTGCAATGTCTTAAGTGCACCGCTGCCTGGTCAATAGGTTGTGGAATCAAAAACACTCACTAACTATGGCCAGCAGATGGCAGCATTCTCTTTTCAATGGGCTGCCGGTGTATGAAATTACAATGAAACATGACGTAATCTGATTAAATAGAACGTTTTCAAGGATGACGTAAAAGATGGAAGACTTTGTCATATTAAAGTTTTTTTGTGGCAGTAAAAGAGTTCATTGAACATGCCTGGAGTTGATCAGGCTTGATATGATAATGAACTCAGCTTTCCAAAAAATGTGATTCTTCAGTTAATTCATGATTTCACAGTGGGGAAAGTACTTTGTACAGCACTTGTAATATGTTTATTTAGAGATGTTTATGATGTTTAAGGAGTTCTTTTTCAGTTCCAGAGGAAAAAGTTATTGAAGAATTTAAGTGAGAAAATAATGACCTCTTTGAAGAACCAGGCAACCAGGGAGCCTAGGATGAGAGAGTCGTTTGCTTCCCGGTCTTGGTATGGCAGGCCAATGTTGCAGGTCTCCCACAGGTCTCCCTTCCAGCGGTCCAGATTCCAAGCGGCGGAACCAATGTCAAAAAGAATCACGTAGGGACTGCCCTCAATTAGCCAGCGACCAAAATAAGCCTGTCACGAATGACAACCAAAAATCATTTGAAGTATTAAATGATCATTTCAGAGCTTCAACATGAAAGTATTGGTGCATTAACCTTAACAAAAACGGATGTTGGTTATTGCCAATGTTCTTATTTTAGGGCAGTTGTGGCATAAACTTTACATTGAATGGTGATCTCATACATTTGTTAAGCACCATATGTGAAAGTTGTTTCTTAAATTAACATTACGTAACCAATTTCTATTTTCATCTTGTAGATTCATTCCCAACCAATAAATCTTGTTTGATGACTTAAATCAGAAAAATACTACTAAAGATATTCGAATAAATCTCATTATTAGTCACAGCTGGTCATACCAGACTAGCATATACCTACAATAAGGGTGGTCCATGGTGTACAATTGCCATCTAGTGGTTAAATATACCAATGGCTGATGGAAGAAATATTATGCAAAAGCACTTTTATGTCTGTCCACATAATGTCTCTCACCTGACAGCCATTTTGGATCAGAGCATCCATGGCCTTCCTGATTGGAGGAAAAGGTGGCTCACAGGCTTCCACCTGTGTCTTAAAGTTATGTTCAAAGTACGGCCCCAACATGAAGTAGTTCTCCCCCCATTCGTCCACAGTGATCTTGGCCTTTGTCTGGATCACAGTGTAGATTCCTCCGACTGTACCAAGCAAACCAAAACCGATTATTACATCCACCCGTAATATACAATATTTGAATAAATATACTCTATGTTTTATGCACTGCTAATGTTTAACCGGCATGTATCTCTAGTGGTTTTGGTGGTTGTGTAACCGTTCAAACATGTGCAAGTGTTTTTGTTTTTGTTTTTTCTCCTCCAGTGTCTGACTTGGCAAAGAGAACACTGATCTGAACGCCCATTTAATGCTCACTGAGTCCACAATGACGTCATGACAGAGAACAGCATGAAACACCTGAATGGCCTCTGAACTAGACAACGTGACCAGTTAGGGTTTAAAAAAAAAAAAAAAAAGAGAGAGAGAGAGAGAGAATAAAAACTCATGCATACCAACTAAAATTACAAACAAACTAAGACTGAAAATTAATAGTAATAAATTATAGTAGTAATACAACTTTTTTAAAGGGCTGTTTCTGACCAAATCTATCCTTAATTTGTTCATGACACTATTATAACACGATTATAAAAGGATTTTAAATTGGATTTAGTTTTCCTCTGAAAATTAGCAGGTGATATGCTCATCATTACATGTTATTGGAAATGCATTATAGCGAAAACAGTGAAGTCCAGCTATAGGATTGGTGGGTAGCATTTGTCTAGCTTAATGTGTAACTTTTCAAAGGCTTTTTGGACTCTCCACTTTCTTTGGCTTTCAATATTTACTCTGTGTGGAGCACATTCACAAAACATTTGAGACATCCAGAAAACATTTGAATTAAATTTCGCATTTATTTTTCAGTATAACTCGCCTGAGGAAACGCAAAGCTCTAAATATAATAATGACATCATCATAGGCAAATGTCATCCCCTTATTAAAATGTATGGAATATTTTTGGAAGACAAACAAAAATTCATCATCCAACCTTTATTGGTGACTTCCCAGGCTACCTCGAAGAGCAGCAGGTCCTCCACAGGTAACTCATCCTCCTCCCAAGCTGGCAGGACGCCACTTAAAGATGTCATCGACAAAGACCGTGACAGTGGCATCTTCAATTCGAAAACAAACAAACAAAGCACGAACCGTTTTGGATCAAATTACAGCAAATTGCGGAGAGATTTTTTATTTTTATTTTTTTAATAGATCTGGAACTGCTGGTCCAGGACTCAGTGTTAGACCATCAGGAGATAGCAAGACAAGATAGATATGGTCTGATGGGGGTAAAGAACTCCCAGCCCGCCTCCGGCTGCAAACCTTTAGCCCACATGTACGCACACAAACAGACAACATTCGGTTTAGTGACGTCATATGTGAAGCTGATTGTGAAATATTACACAGCAGATGACTGACGAGCCTCTATCTTTATGGTACCTTGTGAAATTATTAGCCTCTCTTGAACTTTTTGAACTCACATTTCAGGTTTCAAACATAAAGATATACAATTTGATTTTGTTGTGAAGAATAAACACCAAGTGGGACGTAATCGTGAAGTGGAACAAAATAGATATACATAAAAAACTGAAAAGTAGGATTGCCGAAATAACCCACCGCGTTAATATTCTTGAGACCATCACAGAGCAGAACATTACACACAGGTGGAAAATATCGTCATCAGTCTTTAAATCTACATTCAGAACTCTTCAGGGAACTTCTGGAGTCAGTTGGCTGCACTGAGAGAAAAGGGGGTTATTCATTTTGAATTATTTATTTGAATAAAAAGTTTGATTGCGTCTCACTTGGTGCTGATTCTTCACGTGAGGAGTAAGCGGTTGAGAAACTGAATGGATGGATGTTTGAAGTCTGAAATGTGTCAAAAGTAGGGATGTAACGATATCAAACATCGTGATACCATATCAGGATATGAAGCTCGCGATACGATAATTATCACGATATTGTGGGGAGATTGTCAATATTTAAAAAAAAAAAAAGGTCATGATATTCTAAAAACACACAATATTCTGCTTTTTTTGTACATAACAGCAATGCATACAAACCACCTATGATCTCTAATAATAATAATGAGGCGCTTTCTTGCTAATGCATGCATTGAGTTCCTCCACATATTGACTCTGTTCACAGGCATATTATGTTTCCCTTTATCTGACAATTAGCATAGATTTTAAAAATGGAAGGGCCAAAACATCCCTAATGAAAATTAAATTGCACTGCAAAAACTAGCCACCTGCGTGTACTAGAACTGCACAAATGGAAATCGACATTACTTTTTTAACAGATGTGTTGCTTTTAAATACCGTGAACATGGTGACGACGATATTGTGGCAGTTTTAATGTCACGATATCACAATATTGTCGTTATCATTACATCCCTGGTCAAAAGATCAAAAAGTTCAAGTAGGGGTATTGCCATATTTCGTAAGGCACTGCAAAAACATGTCAAATAAAGCCAGACGTTTCGTCAAAGTGGAAGTATTTTGGAAAATGTATTTTCACACCAACAGTTGGGTCTCCATAGAAAAAAAAAAATTTGTTGTCGCACTATCCTGCGATTAAACCTAACCCTGATCAAAATAATACTTCTTGCCTGTTACGTGTTTCAATAAATGTAAATGTTGAATTTCTTCGTATTTTACTGTCACGGTTTCAAATCAGGTTTCTTGGCATACGTCAATGTTGAAACCAAACCTGGCGATTACCGGTACATGATAGCGCCTTTGCGTGACCGTTCCCGTCACTTGTTGAAAATCATGAACGCAACTCCAAACTGAGCTCTCAACATTTCCAAGAAATATGAATGATGCATTTCTGCTCGGCAATTTACGACCTGTGAAACGTGGATGAATGCGATTGGCTGTGAGCGAGGAGGGCACCAGGTCACCCATTCGAGTGGGATATAAAACAAGCAGGAATGGATGGCGGTGATCATACTTTGAAGCTTTTTGGACACAAGGGAGGAAGTCCGGGTCTTCTTCTCGCAAGATGAAGTTTGCAATCGTGGTTATGATGTGTGGGCTGATTGTTGGTGAAGACGCAGGGTGTCGAGGAGCCTCTCTGTCGGGATTTCTACCTGAGAAGGAATCGCAGCCAATGGGTAAGTTGTGGAAACAACCTCAATTTTATAAGTGTAGAATTTGGTGGTTAACTCATTTTTATTAATTTGGCAGCCAAATATTCCTGAATTGTCATAGTGTGTTAGTTACATTTTAAAAATCCACACATATGAATTGAGGGGTGTGCAATCCGATGACCGTGTCATCATTCATTAGAACTCTTTTACATTTCTGAGCCCGATCCTCCTGCTATTCCATTTAGGTCCAGTCCATTCCAGAAGAAACAGCGTGGGAGACTTTTTGGAGGATCCCAACCTCTGTTTCTCCCTGAGAGAAAACGACACCCAGCAACAGCATGAGCAGCAGCTCTTGTGCAGCGACCGCAGGAACAAATTCAACGTCAACCCGTTCGGCCTTCGCTTCGGCAAGCGCTACAATCAGGATTCAATCTACAGGAGAGCCGTTAAAAGAGCCAGAACGATCAGATTTTCACCACCAAAGCTCTTTCCGAGACAGCTGGAAGTGCTAACCTGAAGGAGATTTGGACATGTGTGTCCCATGTAGGACTACAAATAATGTATCATGGGAAAAGGGAAATTACATTACTTAATCTCAGTATTTATTAACCACTCAAGAGCAATGTAAAATCATTAAAAAGCTTTCCTGTACTTTCTGTAGTGACTACATATAACAGAAGGTGGCAGTAAAATGCCCTTCACAGTTATCTCCTTTTTTGTTGTTGTTGTTGTTGTTTATTTTTTAACTGCAGTCTTATTGTCCAGAAAGGATTGGACACACCAAACAGAAAAGACAGTGAAGGTTATTTTATCTTCTCTGTTTTGTGTGAAGTCAAAACTTTGATTTTTGGTTTGTTATGTTGTGTATTGTATTTATTAGATGCTAGTTTTTATTATTATTTTTTTTATTTTGCTGTTCATCATTTACAATGCACATTATAAATAGGTTCAATTGAATCATTGAAGGTCATATTTCAAATGTTAGCTAAAGGGGCAGTTTAATAAATTGTTTCACCTTTGTTCATTTATTCATAGTGATTTATTTCTAACTTGTACAACAAACACCACAACTCTAAGTAAAATGTATTTAATAATAACTGAACTGACTAAAACATCATATATATATATATATATATATATATATATATATATATATATATATATATATATATATATATACACACACACACACTATATATAATAAAAGGTAGAACTTTGCTTTTAAAATTGTGTATTGTGTTCATTAAATGCAAATGTTACAGTTGATAAAATTGTCACAAAAATAATGGAAAAATACACAAAACACTCATTGTCCATTGGTGAAAGGAATTTATTCAGTGATTAGATCAAAGAATAAGATACTAACAATTGATTGTTTAAAAGACAATGTGCTTCGGGTTCAATGACACTCTTTCGTTGTTGTTTTTTTTGTACCAACTTAAATGTTCTCTTCTGCTGAATAGGATACAGTACAAAGACGAGGAAAACTGCACATGTGGAGTTTCAGGTTCTGATCGACACATCAGGTAGTGTTTCTTTGATAGTGGGAAAGTGACCCAGTTAGGTTGTGCTTAAAGTACACGGACACGTGCTACGTCAATCTACAACTCCTAATAAAACGCTTCAATTTGCAAGTAGCTATTTTTTTAAGGAAAGCACCAGCCAGCCAATACTTCATCTTACATGACACCACCCAAAAAGACTGACGTTGTGCTTTCAAAGAATGGTAAGGTGTGATGGAGATTGGAGAGGAAGGTAACTGTGCATGATGACTGGCTTCTCTGGATCACGCTGGTCTATTTGGCGCTCAAACATCCTTGAGGTCCCTCTGGATGCCCCAGAGAGTGTCAGCGCTCTTTTTCAGCTGAGCCACTTCGCCGTCCGTCAGGGTCATGTTGACCACGCTGCCTACGCCGCTGCTATTCAGAACACAGGGCAGAGACAGGAAGACCTCTTCTCCGATGCCATACATGCCCTAAGTAGACAAATGGTGAGTTATTGTTTGGACCAGGTTATAATAGTTTTGAATTTTTCATTACAGTTTGTTTTTATTTCATGTTGACTGGATTTAGTTATCATTTTTAGTATTAGTTTTAGTTATATTCTTTGTTTTTGTTAATGATTAGAACATTGATTTGTTAGTTTTTTAAACACCAGCACATTTGAAATGAAATAATAGTGGTGTCTTGTAGCATTAATTACAAGGTTTCTCAAAAATCGGAAATATGTCATTTAGCACTCCAGTACTTAAAGTGGAAGTCAACCCCCCCAAAAGTCTTGAAAATATGTTTTATGCAGCCCCGCTAGTCTAAATACAGTATTCTGCTTAATATTGCGTTAGTGGAATACGAGTTCAGCACCAGAATCCAGCCGTTTTTATCAATATCATAAGGCGGCCATTTTGCCACTTGCTGTCGAGTGAAAATGAAATCACTGTTACTCGGTTCTCAGAACAACCAATCACAGCTTAGCTTCAGAGAACAGGTGAGCTGTGATTGGTCATTGCCAGAGCCCTGAGCAACTGTGATGCCATTTCCAGTCAAGTAGCAAAATGGCCGCCCCCTAAGATGGGGAAAAAAATTATTTTGCTGCATAACTCATATTGTAAAAATGTAATATTAATCAGAATGTCATGATTAGACTAGTGAGGTCACATATAACACTATTGCCAAGAAATGTTTAAAGTTGACTTCCTCTTTAACACACATTTTCAATTGATCAGAAGTGGGTAATTGACATAAGAAATTGAACGTTGTGTGTATTTCATTCCCATGTCAAGACAAATAAAGTAGAAAAAGGTCGAGATTTTTTAAGAATGAATAAATTGATAATGTTTTCATCAAGTCCCACCACTAGCCAACAAAACATTTAGGGCTCTAGTTTCATGTTTGTCATAAATACTGCATAGTGCGTGACATATATCTATCTGCGCAGAGGTGAGTTAGACCCGATGTTAGTAATTGGCTCTTTTGAGCTGTCTACGAAAAGAGATCCCAAAAATTGCAAAGGACACTTTATGAGTGTGTGTGTGCGTGTATGCATTCGTGTGTCTGACCTTGACCATGGTGGAAACTGGGTGGACGCGGCTCATGTTCTTGACGATACTCTCTGTCAGGTCAGCCACGCTCAAGCCGATGGCCCAGTTGGTGTAACCCTTCAGCTTGATCACCTCATATGCACTGTGGCACACAATGCAGCACTTTGTTCATGTAATGTTGACATTGGAAAAAAATTAATTAAAATTAATTAAACAAACAAAGCACTATCATGTGACTATTCATGAAAAATAAGCGAATTATCAGAAAACTATTACTGCTCCGTGTTTTCATGATTGCATTGAGTGAGTGATGCGCAGCTCTGGTTAGCCAGCATCATTACACCTACCGACGTTGCAACTGGCCAACCTAACAATCCCACGGGACAATTTGTAGTAAAAGCCTGTCGTCACCGCTTGGCCTCAAATATCAGAGCCGCTCAAGTTTTCCCCACAGAGGCAGCAGCATCAAATACAATCAATTTATGCATTGACCGTCCTGAAATACCAGATGATTCACTGGCAGCTTCATGCGCTCTAACCACAGTGAGGCAACGAGTGTCTTGTTGCCATGGTCAAAGTTACGATATTTACTCTATACAGTTTTCAGTCTCAAACTTAGTGGTAGAAAGCTGGGAGAACATTTTTGCCAGTATGGAGAGGGGCCGTATAAGTGCAGAGCTAATCCTTTGGCACAATGAACAAGTCAAGTGCAGGGTTCATAATAATCAGCCACTTCAACTGGAAGAAGGATTTTGCCTGTTGTTGCCATAACACTAACAGGTGGCAAGCGAGAGTAACAGAGCTTAAACATAAAAATACAGATATTAAGTAACTACTTTTGTATGCATTTTGTTATATGCCATTTCCTGGTACCCTATTAGCATCCCTTTATGACACTTAACATACTTGGGCTATTTTAATTTCAGGTTGACCCTGAATGGATGGACATTAATTTTCACACGGTGTACCTGTCCACGACAGCTTTATGTGTGGCCTTCCACTGTTCTTTGTCACCATCACTGCCAATGTCGGGATTCAGCTTCTGCAAGTTCACCCCAGCGACATTTGCACCACTCCACACGGGCACTGCAAAAGAAATATCACAGTACTTCTCTGGACCTGAGCTCATCTGAGATGGACTAACGCAAATAGGAAAAGTGTGTTGCGGTCTGATGAGTCCACAATTCAGATTGCTTTTGGAAATCATGGATGTCGTGGCCAAGGGCTATGGGTCAAGTTATGCATCCAGGGTTGAGCTTGTTCACACTCACCACTGGTATCTCCGTGCTCGCCCAGCACCCAGCCATTGAAGGAACTAGCATGGATACCGAGGCGTTCGGCCATCATGAAGCGAAAGCGGGCCGAGTCCAGGTTGGTGCCACTGCCGATGACGCGGTGTTTGGGCAGGCCGCTAAGCTTCCAGGTCACATAGGTGAGTATGTCCACTGTGAATGGGTGTGAGAATCAAATAACCACAGCACAGACTTCGAGTATGTAACCAGATTTAAGTAGAATGCCGCTGAGATGACACAAATTGGAATGAACCAAAATGCCTCCCAAGTTTCAACTGCCTTTATGTCCACCATTAAAGATATGCCATTTACTTTTTTCACCAATATGTTGATGACAAAATGTGAAATTTTTGGTATGTTGGAAATTTCAGTGTTGAAAATGAGTTCTCAAGGTGAATTGAAAGAGCTGAACATTTTGAATTCCGAATATGAAGGATGGAAATCTCTTATGCTGAATGTGTCAACTGGAAATGTTGTGTTGTACTTACCAGGGTTGGACACAACGATGAGTGTGCAATGTGGACTGTGCTTCATGATCTGAGGGATGATCGACTTGAATACGTTTACGTTCCTCTGTACCAAGTTGAGGCGGCTCTCGCCCTCCTGCTGGCGGACTCCAGCAGTCACCACGACCAAGCGAGAGTTGGCAGTCACTGCATAGTCTGGAGGAGAATGAGAGAGGCCTTTGTAATAATGACGTGTGATGAGTAAGACTGTGATAATCGTAGAATGTGAGAGCACTGCGTTCCGACCTTTGTCCGCAACAATCTTGGAGGTTTTGAGGAAGAGGCTGCCGTGCTGCAGGTCCATGGCCTCTCCCTTCAGGCGATCCTCCATCACATCCACCAGAGCCAGCTCATCACACAGATCCTTGCAAAGTGAGCACCAGAATCATACCTCATACCTCCCATTTGTGCTTCCACCATTTTGAGACTGTGACTAGCACGACATGCGGCATACTGTCAAAAATACTTTGATGCGGAGTTTTCTTACCCGCAGGAGGATGCTGATGGCGCAAGCCATGCCTACTTGGCCCACCCCAACGACCGTCACTTTGTTCCTGGGGGGCTCTGTAGAGCTACCGGGCACAGGGCTGATGAGTTTCTGGAGAACCGACGACATGATGGGGCTGCAGGAAAGGCACAGAAATTAGTCAACTTGTTCTGTTTTCTCTACTAGAAATTTCTCCAAAAAGGGACTGACGACATTACGTCCTGGTAAAAAAAAAAAGAAGTCATTTTAACATTAGGCACACAAATGAGCCTGAGGGAATGCAATCAACACAGTCAGTCGCACCGATGATGATGAATCACTTCTACAGTCCGCCCGAGTGCCAGTGCTGCTGTTGTTGGTTAGCAACAGCATCAGTAATGGTGCTTTTAATGGCCTAAGCAGTGAACTATTTAATCGACGTCCGAACAATACGTACATGGTGTGAACATGGGCAGCTTAAACTCAGTGCAGCTGACTTAAGACAAAAGGCGGAGGCCACCACCAGGCACCATGTTAAGGGAAATGTCCGAATGGGTTTTGAAATCATCCATCAACTGAACCATGCAAATGTCCCGCATGTGTCAGTAAATTACAGTCCAACCAACGACGATGTCAAGGTCAAACGCTTGTGTTGGTCACAAAACGGGGACACGGAGCACCGATAAGAGGACTGTCCCATCTGTGTGTTAGTAACGCATCCACGATGCTGTAATGTGCTTCATCGTATACTTTGAATTTAAGACCTAGCAGGGACACAGGGGTACAGGGACAGCAGCACGATGCCTCATTTTAGCCTCCCCAAATCAAACATGATATTTCAGCAACCATATAGCTTACTATATGTAGGCCCTGTCAAGTCAGTAAGTATGGATTATTTTTTTTATTATAATTATTATTTTACTATTACGTTTTTGATTAAGTACAGCTGAGCTTATGTAAGAGAGCAGCCAGTATAGAATTGGAACACTTAATGTATATTCTCCCATTTGTCATTAGGCTACTACAGGGAGTTAATGTGCGATGCATTTAGTTCAAATCGTCGGAATCTTCACAAGCGCAAGCATCAAAATAAATAAATAAATAAATAAACACATAGAAATTCGACCACACCGCTCACACGTCTGTGGCGTCTATAATCGGTCAGTGATAATCAAGATCAAGCGCCACAAAGGGACATCCCCCCCATATGTGCCCAAATAATGTGACGAGTGTAACTTAGCAACACATTTCAACTCAAAGCATCCATTGCTGGTGCGGCGTCGCGCACAAATCGCACCCTTGAACGATAGACCGCATCAACCAACATTCCGCTATATAATAATCAGGCGACTTACGTTTACGTAAGGTTTAGAAATCCGTTATTCGGACCTTCTCACGGGCAGGTGGCGAGTCTGAGAGGAGGCTGGCAGAGAACTGATGTGAGCGGATGAGGAGGACGAGGAGGAGGGGTGGGGGGGGGTGTAAGCCCATATGGGGAATCGTGAGCGTGAGGACTCCTACGTGACGGAATTCAGCCTCGTTTTGTCCACGGCAGACAGGGTTCGATTGTTTCCTCAACTAAATAGTTGACACAATATCCTAAACAAGGTTGCATTGTCACAAGCAGGGATTACTGAGCAAACTATGTCCGAATTTTAGCACCTCTGAAATATTTTTGAATAACGGTACCTGAGCAGTTAATTCTTTTTAGGCACGCGCTGTTGGTACTACAAGTCCCAGAATGCACTATAACATACCTATCGCTGGTACCATTCCTGATGACGTCATAATGCGTCGTTTTCAGCCGCCATTTTTGAGGTGAAAGGAAAGCAGTAAATACAGGCGTTATCTGCACTGACATATATGACTGGACTGTCAATAAGACCCTAGTGGCTGAAGCCAGAAGGTAGCCATCACATTGCCTCATTTACTGACAACTTTTGTCATTTTTTTCCCGCCGAAAACGCTGTTAATGTGTGTTTTACGCTAGGATTCCTGCATGGAGTCAGAGGCTCACAAAGTGTGAACTTCACTGTTTGCATTGGCCATTCAGAGCATCTCAATATTGTAATTGTGACTTACAGAGGTTTATTTGTAAAGAGTATATGTCATACATGTTGGAATTTTCATCATAGAGGTTTCACGTGATGGTGTTCACTAGGGCCGCCAATGTGCATTGCAGCAATGGTTTCATCCATGTATGTGAACATGTTGTACCCTGCACTGCACCCCCCACTGATGCTGCACACGTCACAGCATGATGGCGGCGGTGGTAACCAATTGGACGCCAAGGTCGTGCTTTCCTCCCCCGTCCAATGGGATTAGGGGGAGCTCATCTCTGAAAGGCACCAATCGGTTGCATCAGGAGCTTTCGTGTGGCTGTTTGCATTTGAGCCATGAAAAGAGTGAGAGCAGGGCTGGTTAGGAGGATTAGACTTGCAAGGAGGCGGGGCTGTCGTGCTATTACATAACATAACACAAAGACCTGTCACGGAAGGCCTCACGCCATTATTTCGACCTCCAGCTTCTAACTGTCCTCTTTCCCATATTGGACAAAATTGTTGGCATCCCTCTAGTAAATGAAAGGTCATTTTATTTTCATTTCGGTCATTTTATTCTTGAAAGTAGCTTGCTCACTTGGTCAAGGAAGGCATGCAGACAGGAATGAATACATGATTACAGAACATTTGCATGTACTGTACTGTTGTTTCATCATAATTTAGCCTACCAGGGTGGAACTTTAAGAGGAAGGCAGGGAGGTTAACATACAAAAACTTAAACACACAAAAAAAAAAAAGGCAAACAGAAAGTTTGCACACCTCTCACTGCATTTACTGTATAAGCTCCCTCCAAAACTGCCACCAACTAGACAAGGTGGAATATGATATTGAGGGACACACAATCAATTATAGAAAAACTACAAGAAAATCACTGTTTCCAATGATATGTATTTATATTTCAAGAAAATTATGTACCTTGACCTTCACCTTTAATTTTTTTTAGAAGTTGTTACGGGCTCCTTTGATACTATCCATATAAACTGTCTGGTTCAAACTGGTTTTTGTTACGGTTTTGTACTGATTCCTGATTTGTGTAATATGATCAAATAAACAAAACACAACTTTTTATATAGAATACCACTGTATATTATAGGATGCTATGACGAGTCTACATTGCACATAAAAGCTTTTCTTTGTGGTGACTTGCCTGTTTTTTGTTTTGTGTTGTTGTTTTTTTTATTCCAGGACATTTTTCTAATCCCTCCCTCCCTATGTCGCCTCAGCCTTCAACTGCATACACAGACACGGAAGGGCCCCATGTTCATGTGACCAGGAGCAATACAGTACACTCAAAAGCCTCGTGGCATCAGGCTTTCAAGTCAATGAATGGACGCATGAATGCATGTGCCACTCTGCTGTTTCAGCTACTTTGTTCTTGCTAACTCTTTCCATTGTCAGAGACAGATGTCAACAGCCTCCCACTATCACCCAAGCTTTTAAGTATGTACAGTTTTGTGTCATGGACAGGACTCATTAAGATGCATAAAATTAGGGCCCGATCAATTAATCGGATTAAAACGGCTAAGTATGTACAGTTTTGTGTCATGGACAGGACTCATTAAGATGCATAAAATTAGGGCCCGATCAATTAATCGGATTAAAACGGCCGATTATGGGCCTTCAAACATTGGTCAAGATAATCAGCTACGGTAATCGGATTTTTTCAGTCTCATTATATTTAGTACACATAAATCTATACCATAACATTGTATCCGTAATTATTAATGTTGTATTGCCCTTGTGTGGCAGCGCTGATCATGGTGTACACGACTTCACCACGTAGGGGCAGTGTGGGGCCTTGCATAGAGAATCACCTACGGTAGTAGTAGAGGAAGAAAGTAGCGCTCGAGTTTTGTCAATAAAATTTGTTTTTGTGCAGCGTGGGAAGAGCAAATTTGTGTGAGTGCCGTTGAGATATTTGTCTGTGTACCTTCCTGTAGCGTTTGGGTATCAATAACCGCTGTTTTGAAGGATTTGAGTGCCGCGAGTAGTACGCTAATTTTTGTAGCGAGTCAATGGGGTTTTCCAATGAGTATTAGCTTAGAGCTAGCTATGTTGGTGAAATAATAAACGGAGTGTGCGCTATGTGTAACGCTCTTCGTTTGTATTGTGTTTAGTTTTACAGTTAACTTCAACTGAAAAAGTAACAGCTTGAAATAAGCAACGGTTGACACTTTTTGGCGGAATGTTCACTATCTGCCAAACTGTATTCAGTGTACTCAAATTATAGAATTCTTGTGACATTTTGTGGCTCTGTACGCAGGATTGTCTACAAATTTCATGCAAATTAGCTTTAGAAAATATGGACGATTATGGCAAGGGCAAGGTCGTTACAATTTATTTGACTTAAGAACAATATTAACAACAACAACAAACCTCAGCAGTTTACAATTTAAAAAATAAAGCGCATTTATATGCATGTAAAAAAAAAATCGAATCAGAATTGAAGTGTAAATCCAGACTGCCACTAAACTATCCTTGATGTCTCTCCGATGAATCAGTGTAGGCTTGTATTTTTGTGTAATCACAATTTGACATCAAAAAACAGTGCGCAATATGTGGAAATCATTTGGAAGCTTTTATATTTTCTTCACCAGCATATCGGTGACGCCACGCCACCCAAATGGGCCCCATTTCCCGTGACCCCCTCGCTGGCAGGCCCGGTTGGGCGCATCCTCTTTCCCGCAGCGGCAGCATCCAAATGTGCGAGCAAATGGATTCTAATGATGGTCGTGTATGTGTTGCTATGACCCAGGCCAGGCATGCTCCCATTAGATGATGCAGATGCCGCTGTTGCGCAGCGCAGGCATCTGTCCACGTCACACATTCGTCGGAAATGGGGCCAAGGGGTGTTTGATATTTTTAGGAAATAATACAAGATTGAAATTTCCAACTATGTACGCATGCGTCTTTATGTCAAAGTGGCACGAGATGCAATGTGTCATTTCGTATGCCCCCCCCCCCCCCCCCCCCACCCCCCCATTGGTCAGTGAAGAACAAGTCATGTGGAGGAAAATACTGTAAATGATTCAAATTTGTATATTAAGTAGATACATGTCACATTTTTATTTGAAAAATATCTTTAAACAAACTGTTATTCAATGTAAATACTGTGTTCTATGCATATACACAATTTAATATTGTGTTTTAGGAGTATGAATTAGACAAACCTGCAAGTTTTTCTCCATCACAGGGGGCTGCCATTTTGTCCTGTACTGCCACCTGCTGTCGACTGAAATTGACGCCACAGTGGCCATGGGCTCATCTTGCAAACGTCATGAGGCCAAATCAAGAAAACAGGTGAACCTAGCATGGAGTCAGCTGTATGTTATATTAACTGGATTTTTAATCAGGTGTTGTACACATTGTTCAGCTAAGTCCAAAATCAATTTTTAGAGAGCTGGTTTACTCCAGGAAAAAACACAAGTATGTTCATGTGGAGGCTTTGCTGGATGAAAATTAGTTGTCTTTCCACAGGTATTAGCGTTATATTTAATATTCCAAGCCTTTTTTTTTACTTTTGTTGTGGCTCAGCATTTGAATAACCTTTCAGATTTGATTAGTCTAAATTCCTAAAAAAAAAAAAAAAGTTTGGCTTTTCTTTCAGAAATATGGTCATGAATTTGCATTCAAATGTACAAAACAATGAAATAGATCTTTCCTGGCCAGGATCTCAGCATCGAATCATCTGATTGTTAAATTGCCTAAACTGTCAACCGTGAGAATTGATGTAATTATGCAGTCAAAGTGGACAAATACTTCTTTTTTTTTTTTATTGCAAACAAATGAAATAGATCTTTCCTGGCCAGGATCTCAACATATGGTTAAATTGCCCAAACTGTCAACCGTGATAATTGATGTAATTATGCAGTCAAAGTGGACAAATACTTTTTTAAAATTTCAAACAAAATAAAAAATAAAAAGCACAAGTTCCATCATAATGTACCCTTTAATTTCCTAAACCATTTGTGGAAATTGCATTGTCCTCATTTAATCAAGTCCAAAGCAGAGTTGCACAGTTCACTTTGTAAAGCATTTTAATTTCAAATTCACTAACCTTTAAACTGCTGCTAAATTTTAACGCATGCTGTCCAATTAAGTTTTTTTTTTTTTTTTTTGCGCAATAGCCAAGTGCTGTGCGTTCTGGGCTAAAACTACAAAAAAAATCAAAATAATAAATGCAATCACAAGCTACAAATTCCAACAGCAGTCCTGGGCAACATTATCAGATGACCTGATTAGTGGGCCTAATTTTGTGTAATAGTTTGCACTTCTTTGCTATACAAATAATAAAAAAAAGATTTCCCAATTAAGCATTTTTAATTTCAATTTTCAAATCACAGGAATGAAATAATATCAGACAAGTGTTGCACAGCAAGGGAATATTCTTTGTCCATCTCTTGGTGAGCAAGGATTGACAACACCAGTGTCTTTATTCATTTTGTACGTGAAATATACATGATAGTTGCAGCCCCATTTTTTGAAACGGCTGGACTGAGAGCATAAATATAGAAAACTGCTTTGCGCACTGAATGCAAGTTGGGAAAATGAGTTGTCATCTGTTGATTGCCACCCAGCAGTGGGCGAGGGAGTGGTGGGAGGAGTTTGTTACTCAACGGCAAGCTTCTTCTTCAGTGATTCGGGCATCTCGGGGGGAGGAGGGCGGGGCAGACGGAAGTAGACCTTGACTGAATCATAGATGAACCACTGCAGCGCCGTCAGCGTACCGATCATGATGATACGGGCAATCAAACCCTTCCATACACCTGTGTGGGGGGGAAAAAAAATAAAAAATCATGCTGACACATTTTTATTCTGTTGAATTAAGAAAGCAGTGACACCGATTTTGTTCAACCAATGTCCTGAATAATTGTCCGTCCACCTGGCTAGCAACACTGGCTGATCCCCCGTCCGTAGAGGACAGGCTTGCCAGTGGTGCAGTGAAGCCGGGGAACAGGTAGACTGTTCTTACACGCCAATGACTCAAGCACCTCCAACAGTACAGCCAGAAAAAGCTGCTGAGAGGCTGAACTCAACAGCACAGCACCCTCTAGAGGCGGCTCTAAGGAGCGTGTAGATTTAAAAAATAATAATAAAAACATGGTTCAACCCTTGATACTGACCTTTGGGTCCTAGCCTCTTGAGGACCTGGACAGCGGTGCTTCCTTTCTCTTTGTTCAGCACGGACACCACAGAATCAGCAGGGTGGGACACAATGGCGCAAAACACACCAGCTGGACACACAAAAACCAAACAATACTTGAATGACTCCAGCTGAACAGGTCTGTTGTGCCTCTCCTATTTCCAAAAAGTCTAAATTATTGTAGATTTTTTTTTGTCCATCGTCAATTGAGAAATTGAACAATTACTGTTGGCCCTAATGGTGCCAATAAAACAAACTTGTGCGCCCATCTAGGTGGAAGGTCCGGCCACAATAATCCTCACACATCCAATCACAAATCTGACAGCATCCATGTTAGATTTGAAGGTTGTGCTCCGCAGTAACTTTGTTTCGTTCCTTAATCAACAATAATGAGATTAATACACATTGTCATTGGAAATCTTGATTTCAAGGCCAAATGTTGCATGCCTTCCAAGGCAGTGAACCCAAATGGCAGAGCAAGATACTAATCATAGCGGAAAAAAATAATTTGGTGTCAGTCCCTCCCTAACCCATGGCAGGATTCCGCTGTAGCTCATTTGTGTTTGCGAATCCTCATTTTTGGCCTACTTACCGATGTAACCAGCCACAAAGGTGACCACCAGTTGCTCAGGTTTGCTGCATTCGCTGCGGGGCTTGGGAACGACGTACTTGTAGAGCATTTCCACTGTGCGCTCAAAGCAGGCAAATTTCATCATGGTGTAAGGGATCTGTCTCATCCACAGAGGTACCACACCCTTGTAGAAACTACAAGGTAAGAGAATAGAGCAAGACATGAGACTAACGCAATGTCAAGCAATTACAAATGTCCGTTCCCCTGGCTAGCAACACTGGGTGAGCTCCTGTTTGACGAGAACAGGCTTGCCAGTGGTGCAGGTAAGCTGGGAAACAGGCAGATTGCTCTCACACGCCAATGACTCAAGCACCTCCAACTGTACAGCCACAAAGCTGCTGAGAGCCTCTGCTCAGAGCAGAGCACCCTCCAGAGGTGGATCTAAGGAACGTGTTGTCACTCTAAACAATTCTACCAAGCAGAGCAGTTAGCTAGTCAACAATGTTAACCAAATGGTAGTGAAAAAGATATTACACTTACGCCCAGAGACCCTCCTCAGCGTACATCTTGGGGACGCACTCTCTAAGGGTGTTGGCGTAGCCTGGCTGGGTCTGGATACGCACTTTGACAGCCTCCATAGGAGCCAGAGCGATGTCGGCAAAGAACTCTGCGCTGGCTGAGGCAGCCAGGTACAGTGATGTTCTCCACATGTAGGTGTTCTCCTGTTGCACAAAACACAACGTGAAGAATTGCGCAATTAGAGTGGAGGAAAAAAAGGAAGTATAAGCTGGCAATTTATTTAAAAAAAATGTTTTGTCACAAAGTCAGGAGTAGGACCGCAGGGAAAAAGTAAAAAATAGCACTATAGCCATTCAAAATATTTCAAACAGAGCAATCTAAAGATGTGCACCAGAGATCAAATTCTAAGCATGAAAATGTGACTTGAGGACGTTACACTAACCTCTCCAAGCAGGTCACTGTAAAAGACCTTAAACACTTCATAGAAGCCAAACTTGCAGAGTCCCTGCATGGAGTAGCCGATGAAGGTAGGCGCCCAGCCCTTGGCCAAGCCTCGGACGCCGTCCTCCCTCACTGTCACGGAAAAGCCATTGCCAATGCTCTTGTACTTGTCGGGGCTCACCTACAAAAACAAATGGCACAGTAAGGACCTTGCCACTGCATGTTCTGACCAACTTTCCCCCTTATACAATTTGACAAATTACTTAAAACTGTTTTGAATGGGCCTGGTAATTTAGAAGGGAATGTTAAATTTATCAGTAGTAACTAACATGCTGATGTAACATGACTTCCTATGTTTCAAATTGTTCTCCAGCTTCTGGGTTAGGAGTCAATTGGTAAAAGGACAAATTTAAAATTTGGCAGCAGGGACACGAGTGCACTTGAATCTGATGCATTGCAGTTTGGAACTGTCATGGAGGATCTTCTGCTTAATGGTTTGATGCCAATAGCAATTGTAGATTTCCATACAAACCTGCAGACGACACTTGACAAGGTCGAGGGGTACTACCGCTGTGTGTGTAAGACCGCAGCTCAGGATACCCCCAAAGCCGCACAGGGCATAGTACTTTGAGGAGCCAAACTCGCAGCTAAATTCCTCTGTGGTAGAAGGGGACAACATACATGCAACATGCAAGGGTGACATGCAACACAAATGAGAACAAAAAAAATCAATTGACACCAATTCAGAGCCACATAATGGAAGAGTCTCAATTTCTAAAGAGATCACATTATCTTTGAGGACATTCTGCCAACTTGATTGGCTATTTTCCACTGCACGGTATGGGCTCAGATTTGCATAGTGAGTGCTGATACCAGCTTTACTCAATCAGGTTGTCTTTTTACCACGTGACCAGTTCAGTGCTGGTGTCAGCTACATGCTCCTTTCAAGTGTTTTTGTTTTTCCCCATTGACTGTCACGTTCAATAACCAGCTGGAAGGGTTGAGGGGGAATCAAAAGTCAAAATATTGCAAGTTGGACACTTGTAAGTCAAGGTACCACAGTCTGTACTTCGCTAACTAGGTACACCAGGCAGTGGAAAAGGCAAATATGATATATATATATATATATATATATATATATATATATATATATATATATATTTTATGACTCTTCCATTATATAGCTTTCTTAAACATGCCATCATTTGTTGGAAGACCAAAAATGTAATTGATAAGTAATTTCAGTATTGTCTTTAATGGATCACAGTGATGTTTTGGAAAGCTACAAATGCACAATGAAAGCTCAAAACATGAATAGTTTCAGACCCAATTAATGCCAAAAACTGCAAATGTTCGGTGTAGGGGGGTTGGAGAAAAACAAGATTAGGCCCATAAGAGTGTGAAAATGTGCAAACCATCACTGTGGACCAAGAAGATCACCAACAATAATCAATTTCACATTTAAACAGTGATGCAAGACCTAATCATTTTATTCAGCAGCTACTGACTTTCAAATCAGTCTTACCTGACAGGTCAGAGACTACGTTCCAGGAATCGGCATAAACGTAATCCAAATCTCATATTCAAATTGAGCCAGTAAAAAAAAATGTTCAGGGACTGCCAAAACAGTGTTGAGCAATAATCCCTCACTGTCTAGTCTCCTTGACCTAGTTAGTTAGTCGGCCTACGAGGAGAACAGGTCAAATGGTATCACGTGCGTGCAGTGGGCGTCGAGAATCAATGAGGTTGGAGGCATGCAGCCATGTAGTGATCACTCCCATATGCATGCCAGGGGCGAGGACTTTACAACTGGATTGTGTGCATTTCTACATGCAAATTCAAAACTTAAAAAAAAAAAAAAGGGTTGGTTGCGGATGGAGCACAAAAACTAACACTGAGCTGAAAAGACAGACCTGCATTCTGCATTTGACCAGATCGAGGGGAACGACTGCTGTGTGTGTGGTGCCACAGCTCAGAATCCCCCCAAAGCCACACAGGACGAAATACTTCTGAGAGCCAAACGCACAACTGTCTCCCTCTGAGGAAACAGGTTACATTTAAAGAAAAAAAAAACAAAAACAAAAACATAAATACATAATAAATAATAATAAACGAATAACTTAAAAAAACTGTTTGTCTGAAACCTCCCTAAATCAGTAATGTACAATCAGTTACAAACTTACTAGCTTGGCATTTAAAGTACAACTGCCAACGCAAAGGGTAACTAACTGTGTTGTCATTAAACAAAGTGATGTCAGCTCATTTAATCAAACTGCCTCATACAATCAGTGATAACTGTACCAGACTTATCAGATGTGTTTGAGCAAATATAACTCAATTTGTAGGGATAAGGACATTAAAATTCTTAACTAAAAGATTATAATAGTTACTCTAATTCCCCCAACTACAAAAAAAAAAAAAAAAAAAAAAAGGGGATGCTGCTTTTACAACCAGGAAAGGCCAGAACAATTTGTTCTGTGGTCATAATTCGTAAGATAATGGTTGTATGCAATTAAAGATTAATTAAGATATGTTGACACCGGTATTATAAATACCGGTCCCACGCCCAATTCAGTTTGACGCTGCATAAAAGGTAGTCAAGTATGCCCTTCCTTGTCCTCCATTAGCGGCTTAGCTTTAGCAAAGGCCCGAGTACTTTCTGACGTCGCACTTACTACAATTGTTGAGATGCATTGCAATTCACATCCTAGCAAGCATACCATATATCGACCCACGATTAAGGAACAATGCGATAAAAACCGGTTGCCTAAGCGAGCGCTACTAACGCGACTCTCGAAGGTGGCCTGCGGGACAAGAAGCGGCTTGGTCGAATTCGTTACCGTCGGCCGTGGCGGCGGCTGCCAGTCGACGTGTCCTCTGTCCGCTCTGCTGCGGTTCGTCCACTTTCTGGAGCGTGAATAGGGGGGCACTAAATGGATTGCCCCGGGCCAGTTGCGTCAAAGTCGAGGGATACATGCTGGTCGGTGTGCCTGTCTGCGGAGCAGTGCTGCAATGAGCAACAAGTTAGCTTTAGCTAGTGAAAAAGAAAAAACCGTCCCACCCCCAACGATCAGCATGCACCAATAAACTCTAAAGGATGAATGGATCGTAACGTTGTTTGTTTAATTAAGTCCATCAGTGAGGTCCAGAACAATTTTAACTCTTGAGCCAGGCGACGTTTACGTCAATAAATGAAATCTAGCCGTCCTGTCTGTCGCATAACATCCATGCTGTCCTAGCTTTTATGCTAACTTGACCGCTACAAGGTGGAATGGTTGCCCTGTGTCACAGACGGAAACAGAAACAATGACAAATGGTTTTATCGCGTTGGCATGTCATAACATGCCAATTAAACAATATAAGCTTGCCGGATATTTAATATACATGCTTTTTTAAAATAGAACAATTTAACTTACTTGACGTGCGTCTTAAGATGGCGCCTCCGCTTAGTTGCAAACCGGCGGCACCGAGAGAGCGAAAACGACCTCCCGGTAGAGCTTTGTCCTTTCGTGACGTCACAGGCACGACCTGTGGGAGGGATCATCGGCTTCTTTGTCTCTGCCAGCTGAATACATGCTCTTGAGTGCACCCACTGGTACAAGAAAGAATTACATCACTTCAAGCTCCTCCAAAGCTCTTGTTTTACAAAAAAACAAACAAAAAAAACCTCTTATCTGTGCTGCTGTAATATGTATATTTCCCCTCTCAGGATCATTAAAAGATCTATTACACATTGCAATTTTCATGATAAAATAAAAGAAAGTATAATGATCGCTGTAATTTTCAGTAATCAGTCTTGGGTAGGCCTATAATGTTCAACTATAATCCAGGCAAAGTGGCATCAGGAAGACCCTACTAACAGCTACATCTTATAAAATATGCACCAAAGACATATAACCAATATACAATCAATTCCAAACATCTAGATATTTCAACACTACACGCTAGGGAGATTGTTATAGTAGTCAAATGACAGTAGTGTGTGTGTGTGTGTGTATACATACATATATATATATATATATATATATATATATATACACACACACACACACATATATATATGAATGAAATAGTTTTAGTTTACACCAAAATAAAATGTACTTTCAACAGAACAACAGTTTATTGAGTAAATTCAATGCTGTATTTCAATTGTGACATGAACACATACATTGGTAGAATGCAATAAAACATTTATTAAAGAGAACTTTTAAGAAAAATATTTGTAAGGCTTAAACTACATTTGGATAATAAGCCTAAAAAGCTGGCTCAGGTACAAAACCTCACTCATCAAGGCTACAACTAATAAGACTTGCACTCAAAGGCAAGCGTGACAAAGAATCTCTCAACCACAATAAGTTCAATCAACACCATGCAAGTAAAAAATAAAAGAAAAACATCAGTATCAGTGAGTCAATCAGTGAATGGCATTTGAGGTTTTTGTCTGAGGAAAAAAATAGGAAACAATGTGGACAATGATCATTTCAGACCATAGATATATATATATATATATATATATATATATAAAATAAAAAAAATTACTGTAATGGTGATTCACAGATAAATGTAAATGTTATGAGCAAAACAGTCCTCCCTCACTACATTCACCACAAACTATGCTTTGCTGCCACTGGCCTCCTCGGAGGACACTGGTGCAAATGGGTTGATGTCGTTGGATTCCATGGCTTGGTAAATTAGGAACACAAAAGCAACCGCGAGTGCCAGCCCGATCACCTTTTTCCACAAAGACATGCCTGGGCGCACTACTTTGTTTGGGCCAGTAGGGGGAGGTGCAGACAGAAGCATGGATGCGCTTGTGCTGGACAAGGCTATGGAGGAGGAGGAGGAGTTTGGAAAGCTGTTGCCTCTGTTGATAAGGCGGCTCTTTGTGTAGGAGGAAGAGGTGGAGTTGCTGATGGTTTTGGTAGTTTTGGGAGAGAATTGAGGAGAGTTTTGAACATTCCAGAGATCACTGGAGAGCACGGGGCGCCCGGCGGCTCCCCGGATTGGTCGTCTACAAGTGGCCCTAAAAAAGGGGAGGAAAAAAAAAAAAAAATAGACTTCTGGTTCATGTCTGTTGATGACAACATGCAGCTAGAGTATTACTAAACAGACACAAATGCAATAAATGCATTCAAATATTCTGATAAATTCCGAACCCCAAAAAATAAATAAATACAGTACTGCAATAAATAAATTGAAACTAAACTTTTCAAATGAAAGTTTACATCTAAATCTGGTCATAACCAGTTAGAAGTTAGATGCCAAATGTATTGGGAACCAAAGTTCTGACATGTAGTACTAACTTTCATTCAACGAACATTGGAGCCGTCTTCCTCTGCATGCTATATCCTCTTTTGTTAATAGTTAACATTTAATTGTCAAGTACAGGAACGAGTGTGAGCTGGGGCATGTATGGGCACTAAATTTCATTTATGCCACATCAAGATTAAATCATTACATCATCATTTTCAGTATTTATGTGGAATGGTATGAAACCACGTATCAAGCAGATGTTCTTTAAAAAACAAAACAAAAATTTATTTGTTTCTATTCAGTATTGAAAAAAAAAAAACAATAGAAATAATGTCTGAAATGTATTTTGTTATTGTATGCCAAAAAAAAATTACGTTTCCTAATAGTCTTCCTGTGCCACATGAATGAAAAATAGTGAATACGAGTGTGAAGACCATCCACGTTCAAATTTTTTTTCTCCCCATTTTAAAATGGTAACGTCTTAAAGGCAACTTAGGGTGAGGTTGACATGAGCAAGCTATAAATCTTACGATGTGGCTTCTGTGGCATTTTGAATCCATTTCGAAGTACTAACTTTGTACTTACATGATTCCTGTTGGACTATCGAAATCATTGGCGAACAGCTCTTTAAGAACATCGTTCTTGGCCACTTTGGGAGTTTGGTCACTGGCTGCTATCTTCTCCACCTAAAGAGACAAATGTCATATTCATTTAAAGGTGGACAGAGGTCAGCAACTTGATGAACTTTATGCATAATTTCCACATTAAAAATCACCAGTGAGTGCACGGCAGAATTAACAAATGACGACTTCAAATATTTGGATACCTCACCCAGGTGGCCATTACAAACAACCACAAAAAAAGCTGCTCCAACCACCACATTCACCTTTGTGCTTAAAGTTGGAAGCCAGTAAAACCATCTCTTGATGAGAGTCTGACTGCACACCTGTGTCACTGCTACGTCCTTGAAGAGAGAGGACGTGCTACTGCGCTTCCCTACGGGGCTGCCTTTGGACAGGAAGCTTGTGATTTTCTCCTGTCTCCTTTCACGCTGCGGGCCAGATTCGGGAGACCCACACTCCTCCTGCTGAAAAACGTTGTCAGGTTGTACCACCCAGCTGTCAGACAACTGTCCCAACAGAAACCAAACAGCTGTGACTGAACAAGCACCATTTCATATATCCACCAAAAGCAACCATGTAAGTGTCTTCCCCCCCCAAACAGACCCCCTTAGCTTTACATATCACGTGAGGTGGAAATATAATGCAGAGGAAAGTAATGGTGGCACCACAGTTGTCAAAGTTCAAATGTATCACTGGTGGCAGTCCCACCGCCAACCTTGGATCCAAACCACTCGGACACCGACCAATGGGAAATATCGGCCGTAGGGCTAAAAGTAAAAGGATCCGTTTTTGTTTGACAAACCCGAGGGGAGAAAGGTCTGGATTGCTTGGCAGCTGACAGAGGGCTTTGTTCCTCAGGCCGGCTCTTCCGCTTGAAGAAAGCAGATAGTGCCGCCATGTTACATACGAAGACGGTAGCACAAAATAGAAACCAGTGAAATTGGAGTTCAACACACCCTAACTGCTGGTGTCAAAGATGTGAAACTCTTTTCAAATATTGCTGCATGTCTTGGCTCAGGAACCTAAAAACAACATTAGAAATTGGGTGGGCATTAAAAAACTGGTCATGGGGTGCACTGTGTCAGGAAAATGGACTTTGGAATTGGAAAGCTGACCTCAAGCAGAGCTGTGTTGAGAAGATCCTCGGTTTCCACTCGTTTATGGTGGAGCTAAATTGGGTTTCAAATAAGCGGGTCGGACAAAAACTTTTGCACACATTCTTTTTACCAACATAGGACATATGAATACACATAAGAAACTGGTTGGGTTCAGTACCTCCAACAAGAGTAATATCTAACGGTGTAATTATTATAGCTTATGGGGGCTTTCTGATTCCAAATGTAGGGAAATGTCCACAGAAGCAAAATGTAGCCCAAAGTCAACTTCAATCAAAGTTGGCTTTCAAGCCTGCTGATTCGAGAGCAGGCAGACAAGCTCCAACAGAACATTTGAAACACGCTCTCCCAATGATTACTCTTAGAAAGCAAAAAGTTATCAAAGCCAGGTAGATAAAAGGCAGTGAGGAGGGATCTAAGGAAGGTTATGAGAACAAGTCCAAAGTTCCTCTCTGCAATCTGTCAGCAGTCACAAGTTAGCAGGCAACGCTCTACTGGTGCGTCACGTGTACTCAAAGGCTCAGAGTAATTTTGCCCAACATGGTATAATGAAAACATATAATTTAGAATGAATGTGGTGGGGCAAAATATGTTGCATCCAACATTCCAATTTTTGTTTGAATAAAAAAAAAGAAAGAAAAAGAAGCATGTATGATCAGGAGCTGCTCAGACAAAATCAAAATGGTTTTTTTTTAAGGCGTTTCTGCATGATAAAATGGGCAACCTGGAAAAATAAGACCTCGACAGCAGATGGAGTCAGAGGAAAAGTCAGCCATGAAACGAATCTGCTATGCCGTGGAAACCGCTAATCCACATCATGTGCTTTTAGTCTGACATACAGCATGGTGCTGAGCAAGAGATTTGAGAAAGAACCCGGCGGCTCACTCTACACTGGGAGTACACACTGTACTCAAGCATAAAAAAATAATAATAAAAAAAGGAGGGAAAAACAAAACAAAACAAAAAACACTTCCTTTGCAGTGTGAGGATAAATTCCAATAAAACCCAGCTGTCCCCCATCCTGCCCATCTATGACTTAACAGTGAAACACTTCTGGTGACAACTGACAACAGTGAAGCACATTTTGTCTTCCCCAGCTACACCACTGCACAAAGAAAAAAATAAACATTTATCATTTATCTTTCCATTCTGAATGTTATTGTAGCAAACAAAATCATCGACAGCTTCAGTGTCATTACTTTTATTAAGGCAGATGCACTTGTGGGAATTGTTTAATGAGAATGTTTGATGTAGGAACTAAAACAATTCAAGGTGCCAGTAAGTCCTCTTTATCTTTTACTTCATTTTAATTGTCTATTAGATGACTGAAGGAGCTCCCAGACTGAGCATCATGCATGATGTTGGAACGGACATCTACACTTGTGGTGATTTAGACCAGCGACTACCGAGTCCCGTCTGGACGAGGAAGATTCGGACCGCCTTCTCAAGAGGGTAAAGTAAAGATTCTGTTTGGAGAAATTTTCACACTGCTTCTACAATATACAAGTCTCAACACAAAGTGCTCAAACCCACTACATTTCCATCATGGCAATCGATTTGGAGGCGCTGATTGTAAGCTTGGTAGCTTCACCCAGTAAATCCTGATGGTCAAAAGATAAATGAAGCTATCGTCATCCATACCACCCGCAAAAGACAGTTTACATTTATGGTTTACAAATAAAGCATACATAAACTTCAAGCGGTTCGTATTCATCATCTGAGACTAGTACTAATTGTTTTGAGGCTTCTCCCATCCAGAATGCAAACCAAATCTAACAGTAAGAATACTCCATCTGAGCATGTAGAATAATTAAAAGTAAAGGCTCGCAAAACCAGAGTGTAACAAATACACATTTGCAAGTATAAAAGGAAAACAATGTGGCCTGAAATGAGAGCGGCTTGCCAGAAATCAGTCAATCAGGTAAAGAAATAACCAGTAAGCAACTGCCGCTACTTACAGTCTTGTGCTGGCCGCTGTGAGTGCGGGTAGTGACTGGCGTCTTCCCTCTGCTCCGAACTGGCCTCTCCACCACTGGAACGGGCTCCAGTTCTGCTGTGACATCTAAAAACAGATTGGGATGCAAAACTTCACCTGTCGGCCATATGAGAGTCAGGATATGAAACGACGCTTTTAGCACAATGTGAAGCAGTTGTACACCACGCTAATAAACACGATTTCAATGAATCCCTCCCTGACAGTTGAGCAACTTGATACAAGTCATTTATTGGTATTGGGTCACCAACACTTGAATAATGGCTACCAGAATCACAAGCCATATAGAGGGACACTTGCTTAATATAAACTTCCTAAATAATTCTAATTTCGAAATTTTGTTGTATAATGTACATGCGCAAACAAATACACAATGCATATATTGTATGTTTTCCATTTTTTGTCAGGATGCAAAGGGTCCAATGTTACTATTATGGTTTTTGAACAATTTGGTTGAGTGAAGACTTTTTGGAACAGATCAAATCAAAATCAAAGGGTCCACTGGATGAATTTTAACAGCCACATGAAACCATGCGCCTGATTTACTCAAGGCTGCCATAAACTTGATAGCTTATTTTAAAAGCTGATTAAACACTGCAGTAGTCGTGTCCTTGTCCTTACCATCCTCCTTGTCGCTATAGAGGTCCGAGTCAGAGTTGCCGTTGTGGTTAACTTGGATCTCTGTGACCACGATTTTTGTTATGGTGGCCTGTGCATTGTCGTCATCAAGTAGCTTCTGCAGTTTCTTCTCATACACTTTACGAGTTGATGCTGGAGAGGTAAAGTGGGATGACAAAAAGAATGATGAAGAAATTGATTAAGGCAATACATAATGTTAAATAGTAAGAATTATTATGAATGCTTAAACCTATACTGCAATACAAAAACATAATGGCTTCCTAACTGTTAAGTACATTAAGTTACACAATCGTTGTGCAAAGTGTACGTGCCACTCGTGAATTGTATCACCAGTGTGCAGTGTGTGATTTGGTGGAAGCTCGCCGTTTGTCAAATGTGGACTCACCCACAATTGGGCCAGCATCGATTCCACGTTTGAGCAGCTCGTCCCTTAGGTAGTCATCAGTCAGGGCGCTCACGTCCAACTTGTCTGGGCGAATCTTGTCCGTTTTCCTGGGTGCTTTCTGTGAAGAAAACGCCACTTTGGTTTAGCATTCAAGTTAAGCAACTTGGTTCTTCCTGTCACCTTGCCAATGTTCCCTCCTCCAACACACCTAATGATCAAGATCATTATCAGGTTTCTGCACAGCTTGCCAATGTGCTGATGCTGTGAATCAGGTGTGTTGGAGAAGGTAAACATCAAAAATCTACAGGGCCTTGAAGACCGGATTTTCTCACCCAGACACTGAAAGCAGTTCACTAAAGTTTACTCTGAGACATGTGTTCAA
This sequence comes from Festucalex cinctus, assembly GCF_051991245.1. Taxonomy (NCBI): domain Eukaryota; kingdom Metazoa; phylum Chordata; class Actinopteri; order Syngnathiformes; family Syngnathidae; genus Festucalex; species Festucalex cinctus. The sequence goes on from NC_135426.1 coordinate 11,296,348, forward strand.
GCTCCAAAAATCTTCAGGACATGGTCAACCCATTAACACACCCAGAGTGGCTCATGTTTATAAACCAGCTGAAGAATGTTAAGTTTGCACTTCATTTCCTGAAGAATGTTGGCCTCACATTTCCATCAAGCTACACTCTTCCACCCCTTCCCATTCTCTGTGTCGATGCGGTTGTGAAGTACGGCATGTTAAAAAACAGACAAACTGCTTTCAAGCCAACCTTGATGGAAAAAAAAATAAAAAAATCAGCGCAGAGGGAGGGGTAACATGAGAACCAGCATTTATTGGCGTGTCCCTTTCAGAGGTGCACATTCACACAGCTGTTGAGACTGCGCATTCCATTGATTAATCAAATCTATTAGATTAGAACTGCAGTGCGTCTCAGGTGTTAAACTTTACTCGCCGGAAGGCAACGTCGACGCACCCATGCTAAATTCATCTCAAACAGAGCCCAGCCCACTATTGTAAACACAATATTCCGATTAATATTGCATTTTCGGAACATGAATTAAACAGCAAAATCCAACCATTTTTTATCCATCTCTGGGGCAGCCATTTTGACACTTGCTAGCGACGACTGAAAATGACATCACAGTACTCAACTTGAAAACGTCACATGATCACACCCACAAAACAGCTGAGCCGTGATTGGTTGTGACCTGAGCCCACCTGGCACCGTGATGTCATTTTGTCAGATGTCGTACTATTTGATGGACGTGAGCCTATACATCTTTGAAGGCAGTGAGAATGTTAAGGAGCAAGGTTATCACATTGACAGTTGCAAATATTTGTTTCACAACTTTAAAATAGAATAATTGTGGTTGGCCTAAATTGCATGCATTTTTTGTCTTCCTATATTCTGGCATTTACTGGGGGCGGGCACAGCTTGATTTGAACTCCAGCCAAATGTTTTGCAATCACAACAGTCTGGCTGAGTCGAGCGGGAAAAGAGAACTATCCCATGTTCCCTCCCCTGGCAGCCCACGCCCTCGCTTTCAAAGACATAACTACAGCCTGAGGTCATGGCTGGACTTGAGCCTGCAAACTCTATGGAGTAAAGTTTACGCAAACGCCATCAGATTTTCCTTTTCGAATCGCACACTGCAGCCTGGATGAGGTAACGTGAAGCAATGTGTGGAAATGAAAGACCCAGTGGATGGCCTATTTGAATTCTTCATTTCATTTTTATATTTTCTGACTAATAAATGTAGCTACGGAGATGGCTGATTTGTGATATGTCATTTATGTGACATTATCTTGTGCCCATAAAATGATGAGATCCACAAGCGAGTGTCTTATTCGATTACACAAAAAAATGAGGGGAGAAAAATAAAAATCCCTCCTGGCTCCTCTGTTGTTCTTGGCTCTTGATGGGAACTTTTGTTGGACGGGTCCAACAGGAGGTTGCAAATAAAGACATGCGATTTACCCATTGTCTTCAAACAGAACGACACCTGTCTTCCACAGGTGTCGTTATGCAAGGAGAAAAGCCTTCACGTATGACAGACAATCTGTACAGGTTTCTACTACGCCTTGAGGTTACTATGTGAAGAATGTGCGGAATGAATTTTTGTACACATTTACCCCAACTTCCTCAAATACCAGCAGCCTATAATCACTCAAACACACATGTGACATGTAATTTCACACTCACATAGTTCATTCAATCATTAAGTCAAGTGGCTCCCCAAACAAGGCAAGACACATCTGCCAGGGAAAGAGTACCAACAGTGTTATTTACAATTATATTACAATTTGATTTATAAAGTGGCAAGGAAGGTCCCCTTAAATTAAAAAAAGTACTTGCACTTCATCAACATAAATTTGTTCCCAATAAATCAGGCTGCAAAGGGTGACACCCAGATGTGACCTCTGGACGGCACATCCAGTTTGCAAAAGTCAGCTCAGTTGGATTTAGAAGTCACGCCAGCCACTGGCTGCTTCCAGTTGGGAAGAATGCAGGCGGTTGTTTGATTCTGGGGGCTTATTTCAGAGGAATGTTGACAATTTCCACCCAACACAAAACCACTCGTTGCATTTTACCAACTCCAAATAAACAGTAGTGGGTTATGTCCATACTAGTGTGTTTACTGTTTTTCCACATTGGGTCATGGATTTTCTATCTTGTCTTGCAGAAACGGGTAAACGGATTTCCCCTCACGGGATGAATAATGTATCTTTCAAAACATCATCACTTGTAACCTTCCAAGGTTAGCACTCCTGGTTCTTCATAGGGATCAGTAATATCTAACCTGTTGGTCTTGTGCATCTCATTATGTCCTTTTCATCAATGTGAGATGTGAATTTGGACAATGGACAGAATATTGCAAATGCTGGTTTTATCGCAGCGCTCATTTGCCGCTTTTCCACTGGACCGGTTCCACACCGAAGCGGGATTTTTTGTCCCCGGATGATAGCGTCTCCATGGGACATTTTTGGGACCAAGCAGTTCCGTTGTAACCGCTGTTTAGAACCCTTTCGGCAATGATTCTGCAGCACCGGTCATTTGGGGACTAGCGGGGCCGTGTTGTCATCTGTCATCTGATTGGCCCACAGCAATGCAGCAAGCAAGGTCGTGGCACACGCCCATTTCCTTGTTTTACGCGTGGCAGAGGCGCCCGCCAGTTTTCGCCAAAGTCATAAAAATACAGTATATACAATAAATATAATAATGTTTTACAACAACACTGAACTATATTTACAATTTAAAATGTACTTGTGGATGGATTTGTAATGTTTGTGGTTTAGATAAAAATCAAGAGTGCGCAACACTGGCTGGTCATGTGTTCCCATTCACTTGAATAAGACTCCAGCAGCAGAGCTCTCCATTCAGAAAAAGCTTTGCGAGCCGGTCGTGAATCTCAATATTTCATCCATGGTGGTCCATATTAAATTGTAAATATGGTTCAACGTTGGCGCGACTTGCCACTTGTGAAATGTTATGGCAGATCCGCACGTACTGCGGGAGTGCAAGCTTGGCTTGGACAGTTCAAAAGTTGCTGCCCCCTTCACGCCGTGAGCCAGTTGTAATTGAAAAGCGACGGCTGCGGTTTGGTGTGGTAGCGTGCCATGAGGGACTAATGAAAAAGCAACAATTGTTAGTTTTCGGTGTGGCACTGTTACTATCCTGCCAATATGGCGGCGTATTCAGGAATAGTCACGTGACGTCCAGAACTCTTATCGTCGACCAGCCGACTCCCGTTCCTCGTACATGTGCACTCCCAATCGACAATACATTTCACCGATTGTTCGTCGCGTCCTGACTTAACTATAAATTCCAACATTCTTCTGTAACTTCCATTCATTATTAGTCATACCACAATATACGCCATGCAGGCTGAAATGCACGCCCCATTCAAAACACAATATTGCACAGGAAAATTTATTGGATGGTGTGTTGTACCTCGTGTACCCAAGTGCCATCTGCAGCCATGCCCATTGATAAAGGAGAAAAAGTGTTTGCATTTACAGCTGTTTAGTGCCGTGTTTAAAATTGTAGGGGGAGCTCAAGGAGACATCCAGAGGGTCACGACAGCTGACATGAAATTGAAGCCCATCAAACTTCAAAGCCCATCAACAAATGGGCCGTTTAGGCCAGCGTGAATCTTCACAGCAAAAACTTAAAAAGCACTTACCAACAGTCAAATGTTTAATTAACCCAAAGTTGGACACAGGCATTCACAACATACTTGTTCCATATGGTGGTACAGCATTAAATGATGAACAGAATAGCCAAAACGTTAACATAAAACAACACTTTCGTTTTCCCATATGTTTTGGTTATGTTCGAAATGTGTTCCTTTTTTTAGCACTTCCAACAAAATGCACAATTTAAGATGAAACATTATTATATTTAATCGAGCTTTCTTGGCTCGAACTTGAGCAAAAGTACTCACTTTGCCGGAGGACCGGCTTCTGCTGGAGACAACAGGCGGGGGCAGTTCCTCGTCACTCGAGAAGGCGTCGAAAGTCGTGGCGGTGGCGGCGACATGCTTCTTGTTATGCGCGGTCAAATTCTCCAGATAAAGCTGAACGTACACGTCTTTATTGTGGTTGCCGCTCGGGAGCTCCACATTGTGCGCCAGCAACTCGCTTTTAAGCTTGTCCTTGGTGAGCTGCGACGGATCGTCCATGTATTCCGGCATGGCGGTGTGCGAAAACGGGGGAAAGGGTTCTAATCTAGGAACCGACGTGAACTGGCAAGCGACGAGAAAGGCGGGGTGGCAGGAGCGATTGGTGAGGAATTGAGAATAGAGCGGCTAACTGGCGCCTCTTACTGGAATGATTCCGCAAAGCAGGTTATTCGCTCGAGCTGTTCAAATATTCACAAAGCGTCACTTGGTAAGAAAAAATGACTTGAAAGTTGCGGCTTCTCGGAATAAAGGCCTGCTGGCGAAAAGTGGGAAGAAGCCTCTCCCACTTGCTAATCAGCCAGACAAGGCGTAACTTTAGCCTGTGATTGGCCCGAGTGCGACACATGTGACGTGAGTGTGCATTGTGATTGGTCAAAAAAAAGTGGCAACGTTTTTCAGGTAAAGTGCTTATTGGCAATATACAGTAGCCCTCTTTGATGTTTTTAAGTGTCGGTTATTATTTTTTGATAAAAATCAACCAGTAGCTGTTTATATTTCTGATGCTTGATATCAGTAAAGTGCCATTGGATGGGCCCAAGATATTACATTAGCAGCACCCAAAAATTCCACTAGATGACGCTGCAACCAATACTTCCTGTTCCTTCAGTTGCATGCTTTCAAAATGTGAGCACTGAAATTCAATTTAAATTCGTACGTGGTATTTGTTTATAGAAGCCCAAAAGTGTCAAAATTCAATAAATAAAAAGGCCTTTTTGAAATAACTATCCTTTTGATAAATAACAGACAATTATGTAATATGGACATTCAATTTTAAAATGAGGTTAGTATTATTATGAAAAGTGTTATGCTATTCTTTAATATGTAACTAATATTTTATTTTGATTAAATATTGATTATTTTAACAACGTCATACTTTTTAAAAAATAATGACATATAATGTATTTTCAAGGTTTTGTAAGATAAGAAAACATTGTTTTACAAAGTCAGTTTTTATTACATAATGTCCTTTTCCACAATGGTCTTCTTTTACATAATGGCGTTTTACAGCCGAATGACTTGGCCTGTCAGTTTGGTTAACTTATTAAACTCGTTTAGTGAAAATGATTTAATGATAATCAAAAAATAAAAGATGATGGGAGTCTGAAACAAATTAATTCAAATGGAAAATATAACAACAAAAAGTAAAATAGCATCATAAGGGACTGTGTTCCATTTTGGTGTTCTCATACAACATGGTAACATACGAAAAGTCCAGCAAGTCAAATTAAGTTGTTTTGCTTAAGAAATCAAGATTCCAGTAAAAAAGACAATTTCCCTATTTTAGTGACAAATATTTATACAAAATACTGTAAACACAATTTGTACAGTTCATTAATGGGTAAAGTTTGTAGTAAATATCAGCCACTGATATGAAGGAATCTACCTTGCCAAACATGAACAGAAAGGACAAAAACTCTACAAGACTTGGTATTTGACGACAAAGCCATTGCTTCACTGGTTGTTGGCAATCCACATGGTTTACTTTATAGGTATCATGAACAACTAAACAGTTGAGCAAGACAAAAGTGACCTTTTCATCCCATCTTTTGCGGATGTGCTTAAATATGCAAAATGACAACTTGTTTCAAAATGGAATCAAGCATCCTCTCCTACTGCAATGTACAAAATGTCACATGTCAAGATGCATGCAACTTGCCTTACATGGACTTTACAGATCTCCACATGATTGTTTACCTCATAAATACAAATCCCTAATGTGTAATTGACACACCTAATGTTTGGGATCATAGGGGTTAGCAAAACTGTCACATAAGAACAGCTCAAATAAAATGTGGCACCTTTGTTGAGGCACAAAAAGGACAATATGGCAAAAATCGTCTATTATTCGTTCTTGCAGAAGGTCATCACATATCCCTTGAAGGTATGCCTTCAATTCCCCACTTTCATGTGAGACTAATCAATTGGGGCGACCTATTGATGGGGAGCGATGACAGGCAAACAGAAGCAGTCTTTCTCCTTCTTCCGCCTGCAAGTGGGTGTCGTTGCTGAATGGAAAACCTGAGCAACTTGAAATCCTTTCCATTGGAAGATTGCGTTGCTTTGTTCAACCTGCTAAACTCAAACAAAGACTTGTTTGCAAATAAGATGTCATGATGGGTTACACCATGTTGTTGCCCTCGCTCGCTTTGTCCACATACTGAAAAGAGAAGAACGCAAACGTGTTGACTTTCAGTTTTTTTGGCCACACCAGAACATGTAACGAAAAAAAAAAAGATTCAGGGGGCACAGCACGAGGGAACAGAGCAATCACCAAAGACATAGTTATTATTTATTATGCAATGGTGTGTTTTAAGACTTCCGCATCACGATACGTGTCGTGTCTTGCTGTCACAGTTAACGCAGAGCGTGACAGAAAGTTAATTTGGGATTATTTCCCGTGGGAAAAGTGTTATGAAATCTTTATCAACCAGCTTTCCATTATGGATTGTGTGCGACCTTACACATTTTTAGCAGGTAAATGTTTGTCTTTCAGTCTCTGGTCACTTAAAGAAAAGGCCACCATTTTAGACACTGGAATAGATTCTGTTGTCATAATTGTCTGTACGCCCTGTGGTGTGTACCTTAAAGTTAAAACTATATTGTAGATATAACATGAGATATTTCATTAAATATAGTATACTAAGTTACATTGGACCACTGGTAAAAGACCACATTTAAACCTATATATATATATATATATATATATATATATATATATATATATATATATATATATATATATATATATATATATTAGGGGTGTTAAAAAAAATCGATTCGGCAATATATCGCGATACTACAGCACGCAATTCTTGAATCGATTCAATAGGCAGCCAAATCGATTTTTTTAACATCCTTTTTTGATGGAAAAATATTCAACAAAACGTCTGACTTTCACACATTAAGCATGGAAGAATGTTATATTAATGGAACATTAAACCTTAATATTTTATTTCAATGCTGTTCAAACATGAAAAAGGTTACAACCTGTTTGTTAAATACAGTGACTCACTGAATGAAGTTTCAGATCAATAATAATACATTTTCATACAAATCTTACAGTGTACATGTATAAGTTTACTGAATGGTATTTTCTAAATATGAGTAAAAAGTCGCAACAATTGTCTTGTAAATTCATATCGGGATTAATCGGTATCGAATCGAATCGTGACCTATGAATCGTGATACGGATCGAATCGCCAGGTACGAGGCAATTCACACTCCTAATATATATATATATATATATATATATATATATATATATATATATATATATATATATATATATATATATATTAGGGGTGTTAAAAAAAATCGATTCGGCGATATATCGCGATACTACATCGCGCGATTCTCGAATCGATTAGAAAAAATAAAAAAAAATTTAAATTTTTTTTTAAGAGCTCAGAATTGTTCATTCAGTAGTCTTACCGATTCAACGTCTTATCATCATTGCCTTTTTGTGTGTGTGTGTGTGTGTGTGTGTGTGTGTGAATCGATTTTTAAATTTCCATTTTTAATGGAAAAATATTCAACAAAACGTCTGACTTCGGGTTAGGATTCACACCTTGAGCATGAAAGAATGTTATATGAACGGAACATTAAGCCTTAATATTTAATTTTATGCTGTTCAAACATGAAACAGATTACAACCTCTATAAGACTGAAATTTCAGATAAATAAATAATACATTTTCATATAAATCTTACACTCTACAAGCTTACTGATTAGTATTTTCTAAATTTGAATGAAAAAAAATCGCAACAACCGACTTCTAAATTCTTTGAACTTGAATACAGTACACCTTATTATTGCAAATAACATTTTGGATTTGACATCCACTCTAAAGTGACTCTCATTAACCCCAAATAAAGTTCAGCATTTTTCCATTATAGATTGAAAGATTACTGAAATGGCTGATTTTAAAAAGTGACATTTTAACAAGGGTGTGTTTTGCACCAACTTCTGATTTTTGCATTATATGCATGCAAGGAAAATCGGCAGTAACTGACCACGACTGCTGATTATCCTACGAAGGCTTTGAAAAACAAAAGGACAGAAACAGTCATCCCAAATGGATTTTTTTTTTCCCCCTCTTACGCATCAGTCCTGGCACATCGTCATTAAATTGACATTAATGCATCTGCTGAATGTTACACAGTGAATATGAATAAGGCATCTTAATGACCACAGACTAAAGTACACATTTACCCAGGTGTTCTTTAACGCCCTTTTTAACATTTGACACATCTCAATTTTCAGTGTGGTTAATGCAGTGCTTCTCAATTATTTTTTTTGCTAGCTCTAGAAAGAAGAAAATATTTTGTGATTATATTTAACAAGATATGCCTTTAAAAGTGTTGTACATACACATCTGCAGAGGAGCTAATACTTCTTGCACACTCTCTGACAATGAGAGCACCACCTCCACCTACTGTAGTGGATGTGCAATTTCATTTTATTCTAGCATGCAATAAACAAATAAATGGTCCCGCATGCCCTCCTATTTGACAAGGACTGGGTTAATGTATAATATTTGAGGTGTTTGAGCTGGCTGATCAACTCAAAGGCAACCATAACAAGACGCTAGGATTGATGCATTTGGAAAACACTTACTGAACTGATGAAGGGCAAGTTTAAGATGGAGCCAAGGACAGGTATCCTTCTGATGAAGCCTATTACAACAGGGAAGAAGCCCCTGGAGCCAGTGACAGAAAAGGAAAGATGAAAACAGACACATGGGTGTTGGCATTTATCAATTATTGATTGTCCTGCAAGAAATGAAATGAAAAAAAAAAATGCTGTTGTCGTGCATGGTTATCGTTAACCCCGGGTTTTCACCGGTTGCGGTTGCGGTGCGGTTGCGGTGCGGTCCGGCGACGCAAGCAATTAGATTCCATTCATTCGAATGGTGCAGTTTACACCGCTTGCGGGTGCGTTGCGTGTCGACTGCGGAAGGCCTGCGGCGTGCCGCAAGCCTTCCGCAAGGATAGCCTATTTTCTATTTTTGCCGGACGCCGCAGCGGTAGGCCTCCGGCAAATGGCAAGCTAGCACAAAACACATCGAGCGGGACAGGAAGACCGAGGCAGTTTCAAAATAAATTTCCGGTTACCTTTCAGAATAAAACACTCGCCAGCTCCTATTTCGCAAGCATGCTAGCAAAACGTGATGTGGGCGTCGCCGGGCCATGTGCTCATTCACGGTTTAGACACCAGCGAACATGGACGAGGAGAGGTTTATATTGGAGGTGGAAAACCACAAAATAATATATGACACGGCACATCCTTTTATTAAGGACTGTAATGTATTGTGAGTTTGATGTTCGCGATTGCTTGTTGTGCCCGTCTCGCTTGCCGTACTGAGCGGCAGCCGGACGGGGAAGACAGAAATAAAGAGTGGACCCGCACTGACCCGACTCTCGTTATTAATATACTTTACAAGGACAACCAAAAAAAGGATGCTGCATGGAATCTCATAGCAGAAGAGCACAGACATTCTGTATGTTTGTCGTTGTGAAATGCCACATGATCGCGCGCGGTCCCGCGAGACACGTTGGGAAGTGGGCGGCGACGGAGCTGCCGGACCGCAGCTGTGCGGAGCCGGTGTGGATTGACAAAAAAATTGACCCGTCCGGAGCACGCAGTCAAGACGCACCGCACCGCAACCGCACCGCAACCGCATCCAGTGAAAACCCGGGGTTAGGCATGCTTTGATCAGAAACATTTGGTTGAAGTCTAACCCCGGGTTTTCACCGGTTGCGGTTGCGGTGCGGTCCGGCGACGCAAGCAATTAGATTCCATTCATTCGAATGGTGCAGTTTACACCGCTTGCGGGTGCGTTGCGTGTCGACTGCGGAAGGCCTGCGGCGTGCCGCAAGCCTTCCGCAAGGATAGACCTATTTTCTATTTTTGCCGGACGCCGCAGCGGTAGGCCTCCGGCAAATGGCAAGCTAGCACAAAACACATCGAGCGGGACAGGAAGACCGAGGCAGTTTCAAAATAAATTTCCGGTTACCTTTCAGAATAAAACACTCGCCAGCTCCTATTTCGCAAGCTTTTCAGCAAAACGTGACGTGGGCGTCGCCGGGCCATGTGCTCATTCACGGTTTAGACACCAGCGAACATGGACGAGGAGAGGTTTATATTGGAGGTGGAAAACCACAAAATAATATATGACACGGCACATCCTTTTTATAAGGACTGTAATGTATTGTGAGTTTGATGTTCGCGATTGCTTGTTGTGCCCGTCTCGCTTGCCGTACTGAGCGGCAGCCGGACGGGGAAGACAGAAATAAAGAGTGGACCCGCACTGACCCGACTCTCGTTATTAATATACTTTACAAGGACAACCAAAAAAAGGATGCTGCATGGAATCTCATAGCAGAAGAAGAAGACGAAAAGGTTAAATAAAAAGAAGTCCACCTCTCGTTGTGAAATGCCACATGATCGCGCGCGCGCGGTCCCGCGAGACACGTTGGGAAGTGGGCGGCGACGGAGCTGCCGGACCGCAGCTGTGCGGAGCCGGTGTGGATTGACAAAAAAATTGACCCGTCCGGAGCACGCAGTCAAGACGCACCGCACCCGCATCCAGTGAAAACCCGGGGTAAATTGTGCCACTTTTTTGTGTGTTTACAGTACAAGTTTCACTGTTCTTGGTGTCCTCCTCTTACCTGAACAAGAGGAAAAATCCATATACCTCCAGCACAACACCGATTATGGGCCAGCCAATTAGCACCACAAACACACCTCCTAGGAAGAAACTGGTGGCTTTAATTTTGTGCTTTTGGAAAAAGAAGCGGAAAGTCCTCTCGAGGCCAATAACAAACGCGAGTCCAGCAACGAACAGGATCTAGTGGTCAAAAAGCGAACAGATATAAAACACATGGTGCAGTATCAAAAAATGAAACCAAACTTGAAATTGATTAAAGAATGCAACATCTGGGTATGAATGTAAAATGGCAAAACACATCAAGTGCACCCATGCAAAAGAACATACACACTCACATTCCCAATTGCCAGGAGTGCTTTGTCAAAGAACAGGATCATCCCAAAGAAGAGGAAAAACACGCCGAAGCCTGTTAACCCCATTCCGATTTCTGTTGGGCACACATATACACATGTCCGATCAGTTTTCTTGACAGGGAGATGGAGAGAGAGAAAAAAAAAAAAAGGCTGTTGATGCAGAACAGCTTTGTGGATTGACTGATAGGAGAACTCTTGGTGCGCATACCGTCACTACCTCGCAACTGTGACAGATGACTTGTTCACAGAGGCTTATCTGAGCTGTTTACAATATTATGAATTTAACAAGGAAAGGGTGCTGCGTAAAAGCAGTCGCATTCCAGAGCAATTTTTCATCATCACAATACAGTAATTGAAATACAAATTAAATGGACTGAAGGTGAACAATTATTTTATTATATTTGCCTAATACTTGACTTCATTTTGATGTTTTTTTTGCAAGAAGATAAAAACAACCAGTCTCATACTACTAACAGCACAGAGAGCTATTTGCACGTGTTTTGTGATTCTCAGTATGTGCATGCAATTTGTTTAAGACTGCAGTTTGCATACAGCCATCTTACATAAAAATAAAGACTAGAATGCATGCTCAGACCAGCTAAACTGGAACTCAAGCTTACTCCACTGGTACAACAGCATTTTATAAATGGAGGGAAAAAAATACTCTATAAAAGAATTCAATGGAAAAAAAATGTATGCATAATATGTTTCTGTCATACATGTTTTATCATAAGAACCACAACCCTGCTATCTAATATATAATTGTTCATCATTGTCGTCATTATTATCAGGATACAAATAAGTTTTTAAGACTTGTGTTTGAAGACTATCCAAATAAACAAAAGATCTAAATCACAACGATGATGGTGTGATTTGTACTTCACGTGTATTCTATTTTATTCAGCATTGTTCCAACTCTTGTTTTGTTTTTCTTTCCGGATGTTCAAAACAAGTTCAATAAATTCAGAAATAAATCGTTAGTACACAAAACAAAAAGTCACCGAAGCGCAATGTAAGCATGGCTGCAAAAATAAAGAAAAAGAAAGCTAGCATTGCTAGTCACAGATGCTAACAACTAGGCTGAACAAGCCGGCTTTGAACAAAAAGGGTAAAGCTACTTGGATGATCATCAATAGAAAGCCTTACTTTGCGAGTCCGTTAAAGAAATCATCTTGGCACTAACGTGACCAGTAAGTGTAAAAGATAAGTAAAATATTGGCAGCTGCCACCATAGAGGCTCCTGGCTGCCACTGCAGCAAGAGCCACGTCTTCCGGAAACACACCCTCGCTCAATGACAGTTTCCGGAAGAACCTTGTGGTGCGTTCAAGACAGCGATTTATTAACACATGCTAGCTTCACAATTGAGCACTTACGATATATCCATGTCAGTACGACACTGAATCCAATATTGAATATATGTTATGGTATGTAGACGTTTAATTGCTTGAGTGTTCTGGTATTTTTTGTGCTTTAGCTGTCTTTAGTGCATGTGTATCTTGAATGTTTTTGTTGTTGTTGTTTTTTTAATTGCGTCAAACAAGTCACGTACATTTGAAAATAGGATTCAAGATTTACCACACTTTACGCTTTACTTTACATATTAACATATCTGCATTGTATGTTTACATTTTAATGTAAATAAAATGGGTGAGTTGGCGCAAGCCAACCGACGAGTTGTAGTGGGTCTGAATCTGAATGCCAGACACAAGTCACAATGGTAACCTGGGAGACAAAACCCAGGGCACAAACTGTTTCTTTTTTTTGTCCTCATTGTGTGGCGGCATAGTAACCGTCAAGTGGGTTCAGCAACAAGGAAAACAACGTTCGACTGATTGCTTCTGTTGTCACATACTCCTTAAGTATTTGCTTTTTAGTAGTTAATTGCGTTCGCTAGAGTACATTACTTTCTTTAACGTGATTTTACTTTAGCTATCTTGCTACTCAATGTACAGTTTAGTTGAATTCCAGGCCAAATTCAACACATTGTGGAAAGCTCTTTACTTTTCTTATGGTAAAGTTCGAACATTATTCTGGTAAACTGGTGGTGATGTAAATGGTCTGCAGAAATTGTAACGTACACCATTCTAAAATTCTTCTTTCTTTCTTGCAGGATTCATCTTACATTTTGACAGCTAGTTAAGGTCTGTTCACATCATGGATGGTCGTGGTCAGGCAAATGGTGAGTCTGGTGTGCGAAAGTAACTACAAAATGGATGTTGTCGTCTGTGCCAGGTGGCAAGAGAACCTAATGGGTCCCGAGAGACATAATGAACTGTGAACGTGTTAGCCTCAAAAGATAAACACGTGTGCAGGTGCAAGACGTGTTTGCATGTTTGAAGACTGAATTGCCCATAACTGGGATGCTTTAATGCAATCATTACTGTTGAAATCTTTTAATTTTCTGTAACATTTTGTAACTTGTTCCTCTGTGTTATGATTCAGATGTTCAGAAAGAACTGGACTCTGTGGAGGCGGAGCTGGAGCTGGTGGAGCTCCAGATAGCAGAGCTCCTCGAAAAGAAAACGGACTTGACTTTGCGCAAGAACACACTGCTGTGCAAGCTGGAGGAGGCCTGTGATGCTGCATCTGCATCATCTTCATCAAGCCAGACTTCGCAAACTGACTCTGAAATTAGTACAGAGGAAATGCAGCACTATGATGGCACAGGTACCTTCAACTTTATTACACTTCTTTACCCTGCACACTACGGTCACCTTTGACACATACATAAACATTTTTAGGAGACATCTGACATTTTTTATCCTCATTTTCTATCCTCAAATTCAATAAATCATGAAAATAAATGAACTTAGCGTGATGTCCTTTCACTGTGACAGAAGCTAGATGTACACACCTCAGCAACTGTAATGTATTCAAATGTGTTTCCTGCTTAGACATGTGACCACACACGTTAGTGACACCTGGTGGCCAATTTAGTGACCTACACGCAACAATCACAACATAACTGACAAAATGTTTAAATCCATTTAGAGCATGAATAATTAAGACCCTCTGTAGTAGACATGGAATATCAGTATGTTGTTTTTGTCATAATCTTTTTGCCTCTGCTTGTCACTAAAAAAATAACAAATAAATTAACCCAAAAAAATATGGTCAGGGTATGAATAATTTGGGGCAAATCATTAATTCTGATCAGTGCTGTGTGAATTGCATTTACAAACTTTGCTGCATCATCTAATATGTCAAAGTGCAAAAAGTTTTACAGTGTTTTTTTTGTTTTTGTTTTTTTTCTTTCTGTTTTTTGTTTGTTTGTTTTTTAACAAGGAATGGTCATTTGTCAATAAAGTGAATGCTTGATATGATTGTAGGAATTCTCTAAACTCATAAAGCAATATAATCAAGTTTACAACCATGAGTCAATTACATTTCCTCATCTAGTGTCCCAATGTTTCACCTCATTAGATTTTGCATGGTCCAAAGATGTGACGCAGCACCTGAAGGATTCATTTCACCTATCCGAGTTCAGACCCCTGCAGCTGAGGGCCATCAACCTGACACTGTCTGGAAAAGATCTGTTTTTGGTGATGCCCACAGGCAGGGGGAAAAGTCTCTGCTATCAACTACCTGCGATCTCTTCCGACGGTATGCTAAGACCCAGGTCTTCCTTCCATCCATCCATCCATCCATCCATCCATCCATCCATCCATCCATTTCCCAAACTGTTCCACAACTGATAAAATGCTGTACTAATAGTGTACTGTATGATACACACAAGTAAACAAAGTATACCTGCATGTGCATGCGTTGTAGGTTTTACACTGGTTGTGACTCCCCTGATATCGCTGATGGAGGATCAAATCATGTACCTGAAGTCCATCAACGTGGCAGCAGAAATGCTCAATGCTTCAAGTAGCAAGGTAATAACTTGGGAATTCATTATTTTGGACTTATTTTTTAAACCATATGGCACAGTTAGGATGTCAGTGGTGGCAAGGGATACAGTATTAGGAGGGAATCCTCTGATCAATAACAAGCCTTCACTCAATCATATTCCTGCTATTACATCTGCAGTGTAAACCGATAAAAGTATATCACATGGGTGAGTACGCCGCACATGTTTTTGTAGATATTGCATTTAATCAATTCAGTGGTTCTTAACAGTGTTAGAGGTACTTTGACGCTCATGTACAGTAGGAGGATACGTGCATCTTGGTGCTTTGTTGAAACTACATACAAATAAATGCATAGGCATTAAATTGAAATTGGACTCTTAAATCCAGACTTCAACTCAAAACGGATAATCTGGAACACAAGATCCACATTCAAATCCTGAACTGTATTTGAATGTTTTTGCAGGAGCACTCCAAGTCTGTTTTAGCTGGTATGATTTGCAAGACGACCCCATTTAAGCTACTGTACGTGACTCCCGAGAAAATCGCCAAAAGCAAGATGTTTATGTCTCGTCTGGAGAAAGCCAACAATGCAAATCTTCTGAGTCGTATCGCTGTCGATGAGGTGCACTGCTGCAGTCAGTGGGGACATGACTTCAGACCAGGAAAGTGCTTGTGACGCTAACCCCACGTAAGATTTTGAGTTTTGCGAATGCACTGTACCCTATACAAAAATGTGTTGCCTTTGCAGATTATAAACTGTTGGGCATCCTGAAGAGGCAGTTTCCTAAGGTGCCAGTGATCGGGCTCACAGCCACAGCAACGAGCAGCATCCTCGAAGACTGTGCAAAGATCCTGTGTGTGCAAAAGCCAGTCTCACTCACAGCTTCGTTCAACCGCACCAACCTCTACTACGAGGTACAGCAGAGCCACGACAGCCGCACTTGTTCAAATGTACACACTGTATAACGTAAGCTTCCATTTCAAAATCATCAGCGTTGATGATAGTGTATTTGGAAGCAAAATGGGTCTCATATATATCTTTGTAGTTAGTAAATTACTGTATAACAAAAAAAAAAGTCGTAATGCTACAAGAATAGTCATGACTTCTATAAGTGAATGTCCAAATTCCCATAGTAAACTATAACAGGCTGAGAAGCCATATCCATATGCCATACAATACCACCATGCATATAAAAAGTCTACACACCCCTGTTAGCTAGGTTTTTGGGATATTAAAAAAATAATAATAATACCAAGGGTGTGTTGATGTTTTATTCCCATTGTATGTTGTCAGTCCTCTTTTTGCAATGTTAAAACTTATTACAAAATGATGACTACGTAGAAGCAAATGCACAAATCATAGTTTTACTCATAATATCGACATCTGTCAAGTCTCTGTAGATGCGGTATATGAGCCACTAATTATCTTTATGTCTCATAGGTTCGTGCTAAAGTTTCTGATGCTGCATTAATAGACGATATTGCCTCACTGATCAAGAACCGATACAAGGACCAGTCAGGTACTGCGGTTGATGAGACTCATCAAAGCTAAAAATGTTTGTCCTAATAATACATCTTACAAGAAGATGATTTTCCTTTTATACCACAGGCATCATATATGTGTTCTCTCAGAAGGACGCCGAGTCTGTTACCTCTGAACTCCAACAGAGGAACATCTTGGCTGCTCCCTACCACGCCAACTTGAACCCTGACAATAAGTCTCGCACTCATCGCAAGTGGACCTCTGGCAAAATCCAGGTACGGTATTTGCAATTTAAGACCAGCAGGTACATACGTGTGATGGAAGGAAAATGTTGTTAGGATTTCTTTTGATGCAATTTTTTTTTTTTTATTACCAACAATAAGTATACTTTTTAATATGCACTTATGCAGAGTGCTTCTCTGGTACAATTTTATGTCTCTGCATGTACTGTCTTGGTAATCATTATTTCATTGCAGTAGAAACACTATAGGTTATATTCTATATCTAACCATGGCTTAAGAGATTGTAACGCAAAGTGTCGAAATCAAAGTAAATAGATAAATAAGTTTGTCGTTTATGTGTCTAGGTGGTGGTTGCTACAGTAGCATTTGGCATGGGAATAGACAAAGCTAATGTCAGGTTTGTAATCCATCATACCATCAGCAAGTCGGTTGAAAACTACTACCAGGAGAGTGGACGGGCAGGTACAGTAATGCAAAAAAAAATATCGAACAGGTTCTACAGTGCCGTCAAAAAGTATTTTCCCTCTTGTCAAATTTGTATTTTTTTTACAGTTTCCCCACTATTAACGATGAGCGATAATCCAAGTAAACTTCCAGGCATCCATTTTTCCGAACCACTTATCAAATGTATTTTAAAAATACTATTGGGTCTATAGGGAGCAATTACTTTTTCCACACAGGGCCAGGTAACTTTCAGTATTTTTTTTCCTCAATTAATAAAATTGCCATTTAAAAAAAAACAAACATTTTATGTTCACTTGGATTATCTTTGTCGGTTATTTACATTTGCTTGATGATCTGAAATATTAAAGTGGGCAAACTGCAAAAAATGAGAATTTGAGAAGAGTGAAAATATACTTTTTCACAAAACTACTGATTTTTACTGATTTAAAAAATATATCCATCCATCCATCCATCCATTTTCTTGACCGCTTGTTCCTCACAAGGGTCGCGGGGGCTGCTGGCGCCTATCTCAGCTGGCTCTGGGCAGTAGGCAGGGGACACCCTGGACTGGTTGCCAACCAATCGCAGGGCACACAGAGACGAACAACCATCCACACTCACACTCACACGCACACCTAGGGACAATTCGGAGCGCCCAATTAACCTGCCATGCATGTCTTTGGAATGTGGGAGGAGACCGGAGTTTAAAAAATATAAATATATATATATATATATTTAATAAATGTCTCCAGGTCGAGATGATCTTCCAGCTGACTGCATTGTCTACTATGGTTTTGCTGACATCTTCCGCATCAGCACAATGGTAGTAATGGAGAATGTTGGTCAGAAGAAACTGAATCAGATGGTGGCTTACTGCCAGAATGTTGACAGGTAACACCTCCCTTCCGTCTCCAAATCCCTTCGACACTGTTCGATTAATAGATCATGTGATCTCTTTTTTTTTTTTTGCGTTTGGCAGGTGTCGGCGCTCTCTGTTGGCCGTTCATTTTGATGAAGCGTGGGATGAGAAACAGTGCAACCAGATGTGTGATACATGCCGCAATAGAAAAGGTTTGTGTGTTGTGTGAGATACGATAAGTCAGTCAGAGCCAATTATGTTTTTAAGAGTATGATGATAATGTGAAAGGCAGCCCTTGAGGAGGATTCAGCTGCATATCTCCTTAAGACTGCAATGTCTTGCTGAAATCCCATCAAAGCGCCTTATCCTCAGCGGCAGTATTCTTTAATCATTTTTAAAGGATTGCCCACATGCTCTTCGCTGCTAATCAAATTTGCATTAAGACCTGCGAGTGACATTAAAAATCCACTTTTTTTTTTTTTAGGCAGATCATCATATATGCATCCATATATTTACATTCACAGGAATTCATGCAACTAGTGTGATAAATATTTTATATTTCTATAACTTAAATACAGTGTGTCTATTAAAATGCCTTTTTTTTTGTTTTAAAGATGTAATTTGAGTGCTTATAGCACCTTTTATTGGTACGAACTGTGAGCTGTGTTTTTTTTTTACCTCTATTTAACCAGGAACAATAACTGAGGTACAATAACGTCAAAGGGAGTCCTAGCAAAGACAGGCGGCAGAAAATTGCACACTAGACAAGACATAACAATGCCCCCCACCACACAATCATACCACAATTGACACACTCCACATAGTATAGTAGACATTACACAGGTGTGCTAATACATAACAGACAAATAAAACTTAAAAAAAAAAAATAGGCATCATCAATTTAACAAAAAAAAAAAAAAACATGTAGGCCTAGTGTAGAGCTTAAATGAAAAACACACTGGGGAGAAAAAAAACAAGAAAACAAAATGAAAAATAATTGGATCTCCTACATAGTGGAAAATCATCCAAAACTTGTTGGTGTTTTTTTTTTTTTTTTTTTGTTATTTTATTTAGCTACTATCTTTTCAACAAATTAGGGCCGGTGTG
Source organism: Festucalex cinctus (assembly GCF_051991245.1). Lineage (NCBI taxonomy): Eukaryota > Metazoa > Chordata > Actinopteri > Syngnathiformes > Syngnathidae > Festucalex > Festucalex cinctus. The sequence goes on from NC_135426.1 coordinate 11,315,494, forward strand.
GAAAATACATAATTCATTTGAGGGGGGAAAAAAATGACCATGGGTCGTGGGTGAGCGCTAGCCCATCCATTCCCAGCTGACTTTTGTCACCACTCATGTACAAGGCACATGTCAGAAAACCCTTTCACAATTCTACACTCTGATCACTTAGTCTTCGATGAACCTTAGATGACATTTTTGGGGGTGTGGGAGGAAGCCGCTTATTCCAACAACTGTGCTGCCACAAATGTCATCACGCTCCATTTGAAGAAGAAGAAAAATAAAATCTAATCTAATCTAATATCTCTACATTATCAGATGTCGTCCTTATGGACATTACGCAACATGCCAGGCAAGTGGTGCAGATTTTGGAGCTTGCGGCATCCATGGATGAGAAGCTGACTCCTCTCAAGTTGGTGGAGGCCTGGATGGGGAAGGGTCCCACCAAGCACAGGAAATTAACGGAGACCACCACGCTGTCTCGACCGCAGGCTGAGGATGTGATTGTCTACCTGCTGCTCCAAGCATACCTCAGGTTACTTTACATCTTATAGCATAGCACTGAATGACCTCCAATTCGGAAACATTTTGTGCTTTCTGAGAGGGGTACCGGTAGTAATTTTAGCACAGGCAATGTGATTCATCAAACCTGAGACGATAACCTTGCTGCCATTTTGGAGCTTCTGAATGGCTTTTAATAATTCTTATTCCGCAAACGCAATATTAATCAGAGTACGGGTGCTGGCACTTTCGATAAAATGCCTTTAAAAAGGTTTTGTTTCATTCCCTCTACTAAACATTTTTTTGTTTGTTTTTGGTTTGCTCTCCATTAGAGAGGAGTTCAGTTTCACTCCATACACAACCTACTTCTACTTCATACTGGGCCGCAAAGCTCCCCTGCTGAAGAGCCAAACTCACAAACTGAGCATGAAGATGCGGACGGCATATTCCCACTCTTCATTGGTGAGTTGAGTTATAAATGTTGCTTTGTATTTGCTCATTTATCTCATTTGCTTCCGAGCTTTTCTGAATACTTTAAATTTTCTGCAAAATCAACCCAAGAAATTGACAATATTACTTTATAAAAAGTTAATATGGGGAACAAAAGGTGGGGCCCATTGATTAAAATAAAAAAAAATAAAAAATGACAGTACTGTACATCGACCTTCATTTTTACGCACCAATTTTTATCATGAAAGCATAACAGCAGAAATCTTCAGAGCCCCATCTTATGTCTTTTACAGTATTAATGTGTTTCCTTATACAGTCTGCATTATCTCACACAAGTTGTTTATCACATTAGTATTTTATTAACTAAATAATGTAAGCTGTGTTCACACATTTTCCACTTTAATGTCAGGCTCTGATTTTCATGCTCCTCTTAACCTTTAATCTACTGTGTTTGTGACATTTAATGACCTTTTGCTCATTTTCTCTAACCACTTTCTTCCGACATTCATGTGTATATGTATGTGATTTTCATCAATATCACATTAGAATAATCGCTCACATTTTCTAAGGCTCAAGTCCAGGTAAGTTGCCACTGAATCAAATGCTTCATTGTTTTGACTTTTGCCAAATATATAGGCTATTTCATTGCGTTTTTTTAGTTACATTGTATGAACACTAATTCCCATGTTCCTGCTTTTACTATTTTTTTACATGATTAATTGTGTATAAAACCATTGTAGTTAATGTCGATTATTATTAATCACTACACAATGATATGTTCGCTTGATCTCCTACCAAGCATCACCACCTGGAAATAAGTTAATTCTGTAAGACTGCATTTATCAAAATGTAGGTAACTCTGCCAAGGGATTGCTAAACTGAGCAAGCTTCTTAATTATGCAGCATTTAATATATCAATGTAACAGAATTACTGTATGCATCTTTGACCATATGATCAATATGTGCAGTAGTTTACATTTACCGTATTTTGTCTAATGGAGGCCAGTTCTCAATTCATCACCTCTTGGTTGCTGACTTGGAAAAAGCTTAGCTGCACTTGTGATTAGAAGTTTAGATAAGATTTTTTTAAATTAAAGTTTGGTTTGGTGCGCAAATTACAATATATTTAGGATTTTTTTTCTCTAATCTACTTTCCAGACAGGGTTGAAAAAATATACAGACACAGACAGTGACTTTGAATAATAATATCATATTATACTATTTAGAATAATATTTTATGAAGTGCCACCTCAGGGGTTTGGTGCAGGTCAAGACACACAGCCAACTCAAATGATTCGGCCTGCAGGTGATCGCACTACATTCCTAGGCCTATCTGTGTTGCACACAATTTTTTTTGGTGTGCTCAATAGTCAACTTGTGGCTGATCTGATGGTACGTCATGTTATTTCTTTACTATTGTATACCCCTTTATGCTAACTATGTTGAGCAAGAAAAAAGAAAGTGGTTGGACGAATACGTGCAATATGAATTCACATGTATAACGGAATGTATGGTGTGCCACAGGGTTCGATTCTGGGGCCTGTGCTGTTTTCATTGTATCTGCTTCTATCTAACTCATAAGCAAATATTTTGGAATACTTTGATAATCCATCATGCTCAGTTTAGCAATCATCCTTGTATGCAAGTCATTTTTTTCTTTGGCCTATTGTGCACTCCCTTTTCGGAGTTGAAACCCTTTCGGGTAAATGCTGTCGTCGTTAATGGCCAACAGGTAAAAACACAGAGTGACGGGAGAAAAGCCAAAGTGGTACAGGGATCAACTCAGAGTGATGAAGATGCTCCAGTGTCCAAGAAAGCCAAGAAAGAGCGCACATAGTCCCCCTCCCCCTCATCCCATCCAGAGGAGAAGCTGACTAAGTACAGTCCATCATTCTTATTTTCTGCTCATCGCATGGCAATCAACAAACACTGGAACAATTCCATTTTCAATTGGCACTGAGAAGCAATTCTTATCCATGTCAAACTCTGGAGCATGCTTAAACTAACCTATAGTGTTATGTCTGAAATTGGGTGCTGCGTGGTTCATTTGTTCCCCCAATATGACTACCCCACTTTGTAAATAGGAAAGGTATTTGGAAGGGTATTGCAAAGCAATCCCAAAGACATACTGAAGTCTTACTGTTAGAATTAGAACTGTTCCAGCCATGAAGATCTCCCCGTCCCACACCACCACTTTTAATTTCTGCTGCTGTCGTGACGTCCGTAATGTGTAATTGATTTTATTCTACCAATCAAAAATCATGCGCTTTATATCAAGTACACACTGACAAGGAAAAAAGAAAACAGTATTGCTGATACGGGATATCAAAATGAACTAATTCCACAGGTTAAAAAACAACAATTTGTAAGATTAGTTTTAATGTTATTGCCATTAAAGTTGGGATATTGATCTAAATTAAATCACAATTAATAATATGGAATAGTCATTATTTTGTGAAAAAGTACAAACAAAGCAATACTGTTTAAAATATTAAACCGTTTTGTAATACTTCAGCTATTTACATATCATTGCAACTTTATTATGCTTTTTTTTTTCTTTTTCAGTGTGGCTTTATTGCTCCTTTGTAAATGTATTATAATGTTTATAATGAAATCTAAATGACCGAGTTAGCACGCTAAGCTATGGAATGCAGACACTATAACATCACTAACATTTAAATGACGATTGCTCGGTCTGTTTCTAGTGTTTTCAGCTCACTAAATATGGATTCATGTCTTTCTTGCAATAAGCACAATTTCTTGATCAGATTTCCACACTGACACTCGTTTTCATTACGACAGGATGTTCCAGCTCCCTGCGAGGATGTGACTGATAAAGCCTGTCACTCCTTCGTAAAGGAGAGCAGCTGTCTCCCCCAATCGAAGCAAAAACCATTTCAAGCAAGGAAAGCGATCAAGCCAGCTGATGAGACGGACAAATGTGCTGGTGAAGATGACATTGTGCCCCAATGTGTAGTTGACGTCAATGTTGAAGTAAATACACCAGCTAAGTCTTGTTCTAAACGTAAATCCAGCACCCCTCAAAGAGCACGAAAGAAACCCCACGCAAATGCAAAAACATCTCCGTCTAAAGTTGCTGAGCCACAAACGTGCACAGTCCCCAGCTCTCCATCCCAGGCCTCTTTTATTTCCCAAACTGCAGCCGAGGAACTGTGCGACCTGCGCAACTACTACAGCAATCAACTTCGGAGAATAAACAACATCTCCCATGAGTATCTGGGGCAGCCCAATCAGTCGGGGCTGCTGTCATGTATCAGAGAACCTTTCAAGTCCCTGCGACTGCCCCGCAGGATGACCATCAGACAGACGGCCCGAAGCTTGTGGACGCGTGTCAGCGGTCGGAGGAGGCTGCTCCGCTGCTGACCATCACTTCCAAGTATCTCTGTTGCAGTCAAATTGTAAAGCACTCGGGAATGTAAGTGGTTAGTTTGGAAGATAATATTAAATGCAATGTTGAATTTGAATCACAGAAGTGTATTTTGTTGGATGTATAAAGACATATGGTACGGTACAATAAGGTAAGGTTGGAAAGAAAAGAAGTTGCTAAGCCAGATAGTCTTTTGAGTAAGTAACAAAACCTTGACATCACTTTTCTAGTGCTCGTCAGAGGTCTTGTAGCAACTTTATGTACTAACAGAAGCAGACGCATATAAATTGAGACAAATAGAGGGCTGAGTACAGATCCCTGCGGGATTTTACAGTAGCTGCAGTTTGGACTCTGGACCAAATGATTCCAAATGTGAGCGCAATGTTTTTGACACACGACCAAATCAAAGTTTCACCAATGTCATGGAACAGATTGTATTGTGCACCTGATATGGGATCCAGTAACTTAAGTTATGCACAGAAGCACAACCCAGTAAAGTTAAAAGGCCTCAAGCTTTTATCCTCCGACTGTCGAATGGATTTGAAAGCCTGCAGCTCACATGCAGCTTCAGTCCCTCGCTCTTTTCACGGTCTGACCTCTGGCCGGCGTGTACGTCTCGAGAGAGGGAGCTTTCATCACTCCAAATTGAATATTCACATTGCTGTCATTTGAAATATGGAATACGTCCACGACCGTGTGCCACATGAACCATATCAAATGAGCAGAGCCAGAGACAGTGGGGGGAAAAGTGAAACTCAATTCAAAAGGATGGGAGAGTGATAGAAGCAGAAGGGGGTAATGTAAGTTGGAACGGAAAAAAGAGACAGATGCTAGGTCGACTTTGCAGTATTCATTTATTCATACAGCATCTTGTGGTATCAAATAAGAAATAAAACATGTGGCATGTATCTTACACTGTGAATAAATTATCTTAAAGATTAGACCTTATTTCTCGCTCCCTGTCCTCAAGCATCATTGAATATTAATTCAAATAATCTTCCTTTGCCGGATGTTTGCATTTTATTCTATATTTTGATCCTAAAAATAACCCATGAATTTTGGATTCAAAGTTTGTCTTTATGAGAGCAAAAAAAAAAAAAGTAACTGAAGTTACACCTTGTCAAGGGCACCTCAATAGTCAGAAAGCAGACTGTTGTTTTTATGTATTTATTTATTTATTTTGGTATTTATTTATGGCCACTGTTCGACTTAAACCTTCCATTACCAAAGCCCCTAGCATCCATTAAATAATCCTTATGTACCAGACCTTAGAGATGGGATAAGAGGCTTGCTCGTCCTGGAGGGGCTCAAAGTAGGGCCGAAATGCACAATTTGTAACTGACAAGGCATGGGCATAATGAAGGATTATTGGATTGTTGATTTTTATGACGCAATTGTGGGAAAATGGAGAGCCCTTTTTCAAGATGTTATTCATTCCAGGTATGGCGGCAATGGAAATGGGGAGACATGCGTTTGTAAACACGAGGACACGTTCGGGAGAGCTGCATGGGTGCACGTGCAACACACACGCAAAAAACAAAACAAAACAAAAAAAAAAGGATCAAAAGCAACTATGTTGAAATTCTTCTTTATGATTCCTGAAAATCAGAATGCCACTGAATTATTCATTGAAGAGAAGCTTCATGTCAGTAGGAGGGAACACAAGTCCTCAGCTTGATGCCATTCTTTCTTCTTGAGTTGAAAGTGGAGGGTGGGGAGCTCGGCATGTACTTTTTGCCAGGAAGACCAAAAAAAAAAAAGTCATTCAAATTTTGTGAAACGTGATGGAAAAGTCACACTTGCAGTTAATCGGTTTCAGCTAATCGTAATTAATTTGTAGGGCAGTTTTGTTCCTGTTTTTATCTTTCCAAGAATGTTTTGTTTTACTTTAGTTTTAGGGCTGTCACGTAAATATTTTTAGAATCCATATTTCTGTTGATGATCCCATTTGCATCCCATCCTACATGAGCTACTTCCTCTCCATTCTGATTTCTGATTCAGACTGCGTCCATCCTCTTCCTTCCTCTCCCATTGAGATGATTGCACAGTGCACGGTGAGAAGCACGCACGAGCAGGAGGCCTGTGAGCTCAAAAGCAGAATTAGTGTATTCATTGCTCATTGCTGAGGATCTGCAATCATTATGCCTGCCCCACCCTGCAGTGACGAGCTCCCGATGAGTAGCCACTTCTTCCTTTTCAGTCAAAGGAGGTAAGCTGCTTCTAAGCATCAGCTTCCACTTGATCAATTCTTTCAAAAACGGTAGCAACAGTTCATCCAAAAGCTGTGACGACTCGATTGAGTCGATAAAGAACAGATCCCAAAAAGGCAGGCTCGGAGGAGGAAAACAACCTCGATTTATTCTCTTGGAAAAACCGAAATCACAAAGCTTGCGCGCAGGCAAGACAACGAAATTTTCAGCGGTGCCCCTGCACACAGGCGAGGGACACGGCAGTAACAAAGGACACTTGCAAAAGGCAAGGAGGAATTGGAAAACACAAAACTCCCGCAAAAGGCAGGGAACACGAATGTAACAAAAAGCGCTTGCAACTGCAAGGAAAACTAACATAACCAAAATCGCTTGCAAACGGCAAGGAGAACTAACGTAACAAAAAACACTTGCTAACAGCAAGGACAAGAAAAACATAACTCACTTGCACCCGGCAAGGACGACACGAAATGTACACGGAATCAATCAACACGAGTATATCAAACAAAAGGCGACGCGGAAACACACACGTGAATACAAGTAAACTAAAGACGACGGCAGATTCAAAAAACTTTTACCAACAGGGAAACGCGGAGAACACTTGGACACGGAGGTGAGCAAATAATAATCCGACAGCGTGCAGTGCTGCTCGGAGTCCTTTTAAAGTCTTGATTGCCAACTTGATGCAGGTGTGGGGCTGGGAAACGCCCCCCTCGTAATTGGCACTGAAAACACACACACAAGAGCACAACAGGGCTGAGAACCGAACCATGACAGTACCCCCCCCTTAACGGACGCCCCTTGGCGGACCACCTGGTTTATTTGGGTGTGCAGTATGGAAGGTCTCGAGCAATGACGGGTCCAGGATCCAGGAGCGGGGGATCCACTGGCGCTCTTCGGGTCCATAGCCCTCCCAGTCGACCAGATACTGGAAGCCCCGGCCCCTGGGCCTCGAGTCCAAGATTTCTTTGACCGTGTAGACGGGATCTCCACCGACCAACCGGGGAGGAGGCGGAGCTGGTTCAGGAGGATGCAGAGGGCTGGGGGTCTCTGGCTTGAGGAGGGAGACGTGGAACACCGGATGCACCTTGAGTGAGGGCGGCAGTCTGAGCTTCACTGTAACAGGATTAATGATTGAGAGAATCTCGAAAGGTCCAATGTAACGCGGACCCAACTTCTTGGAGCACCCAGCAAGGTGCATGTCCCGGGAAGAGAGCCAGACTTTGTCTCCTGGCTGGTAGGAGGGTTCCGGACGCCGCCGGCGATCCGCGATCTCTTTGTTGCGGACCGCCGTGCGGGACAACGCCGCTCGGGTTTCCCGCCATACCTTGTGGGCCCGCCGAAGATGATGCTGGACCGTGGGCAGTTCAATGGAACCTTCCTGTGACGGGAACAGGGGTGGCTGATAGCCATAAGCCGCCATAAAAGGTGAGCGTCCAGTCGCTGATGACGGCAGGGTGTTGGTGGCGTACTCGATCCAAGAGAGGTGAGAAGACCAGGATTCAGGATTGTGTAGACAAACACATCGGAGGGCTGCTTCGAGGTCCTGGTTGGCCCTCTCTGTTTGGCCGTTTGTTTGGGGGTGATATCCAGAAGACAAGCTGGCGGTGGCCCCCAGCAGCTTGCAAAACTTTCTCCAGACCTGGGAGATGAATTGCGGCCCACGGTCTGATACCAAGTCCATCGGAATGCCGTGGAGCCGAAACACGTGACGGATGAGGAGCTGTGCTGTCTCCCAGGATGACGGTAGCTTGGCGAGGGCGACAAAGTGAGACAGCTTAGAGAACCGGTCTACCACGGTCATAATCACTGTGTTTCCTCTCGACCTAGGGAGGCCTGTGATGAAGTCCAGGGAGATGTGGGACCATGGCCGCGACGGGATGGGTAGCGGCCGTAGTAGACCCACCGGAGGCTGGTGGGAGGATTTGCCGCATGCACAAGCGGTACAGGCCTTGACGAATTCGACAATGTCCTTCTTCATTTCTGGCCACCAGAAACGCTGGCTGACGAGGGCAAGAGTCCTGTTAATTCCCGGATGACATGCCACTCGTGAGCTGTGACCCCACTGCAGGACCTCCGCCCGCAACGGGACAGGAACAAATAGTTTCTCGGCCGGGCATTCCCCAGGAATAGTGATTCCCTCCAGAGCATCCAGGACTCTTTTTTCGATCTCCCAACGCAGCGCGCCCACAAAGCAATGTTCTGGCAGGACCGGTTCTGTCCCGACCTCGGGAGTTGCAGCATCATGCATTCGGGACAGAGCGTCGGACTTCTGGTTCCGGGAACCCGGGCGATAGTTCACGACAAAGTTGAATCGTGTAAACAGCAAGGCCCAGCGTGCCTGCCGTGAGTTGAGTCTCTTGGCGGCCCGGAGGTACGCCAGGTTTTTGTGATCCGTCAGAACCTCAAAGGGCTCCTTGGCGCCCTCCAGCCAGTGTCGCCATTCCTGTAGCGCCAGGACAATTGCCAACAGCTCCCGGTTCCCGACGTCGTAGTTGGCCTCAGCGGGGCTCAGTCGCCTGGAGAAGAAGGCACAGGGGTGGAGCTTCCCGTCTTCTGGCGACCGCTGGGACAGGACCGCCCCCACTCCTGAATCCGACGCGTCAACCTCGACCACAAAAGCAACATCGGTATTAGGGTGGACCAGTACAGGTGGGTTGACAAACAACTGTTTTAAATCATGGAACGCCTCTTCGGCACTAGGTGTCCACCTAAACGGGACTTTACTCGAAGTCAGCTTGGTAAGTGGGGCTGCCCGTAAACTATAATTCCTAATAAAACGCCGATAGAAATTGGCGAAGCCCAAAAAACGTTGCAGCTGTTTCCGTGTCTTGGGGCTCGGCCAATCGACCACGGCCTGGGTCTTGACCGGATCCGCTCGAAGTTGCCCTCCCTCAATGATAAAGCCCAGGAACTGAACCGACTTAGAGTGGAATTCACACTTCTCCGCCTTAACGTAGAGCCGGTTCTCAAGAAGGCGCTGGAGAACCAAGCGGACATGTTGCCGGTGTTCGTGCACATCGCGTGAGAAAATTAAGATGTCGTCCAAATAGACAAAACAAAAAATGTTCAGCATGTCCCTAAGGACATCATTAATCAGACATTGGAACACCGCTGGGGCATTAGTCAAACCGAATGGCATTACGCAATACTCAAAATGCCCGAGTGGGGTCTTGAAGGCGGTCTTCCACTCATCCCCCTCCCGTATCCTCACCAGATGGTAGGCACTACGCAGGTCGAGCTTTGTAAAAATTCTAGCGGACTGTAACGGGGCAAATGCTGAGTCTAACAGGGGAAGCGGATATTTATTCTTTATGGTAATGTCGTTCAAGCCTCGATAATCTACGCACGGACGGAGAGTTTTATCCTTTTTCTCGATAAAGAAAAACCCCGCACCTACGGGTGATTTTGACGGTCGGATCTGACCGGTTGCTAGTGAAGACGAAATATATTCCCGTAAGGCGTCCTGTTCCGGCTGGGACACCTGATAAAGGCGTGAACCCGGCAATGGCGCATTTGGGATCAACTCTATCGCACAATCATAAGGCCTATGGGGCGGCAATGCTTGCGCGCGATCTTTGCTAAAAACCTTACTTAGGTCATGGTATTCCTCGGGGACATGATCAAGACAAACGGGTTCTGGAGCTAGGCTAACTGGTACTGTGGTAGCCCCTCCTGCCGACTTCAAACAATGAGCATGGCAGAAGGGACTCCAGTTCTCTAGGGCCGGCTTCTCCCAATCAATATCGGGATTATGAGTCTTTAACCACGGCAGGCCCAACACTAGAGGAGCAGAACGGGATGGCATAATGAAAAAGCTCCTTCTCTCAACATGGTTCCCCGAAAGCTTCAAAGTAAGTGGTCCGGTAACATGTCGGACCTGCGCCAATAACCGCCCATCGAGGTCGAAAACCTCCTTAACCTTCTCTAATGGTTCCATCGGACTCCCTAACGCCTCGACCACACACGGGTCGACGAAGCAATCATCGGCCCCCGAATCTATGAGTGCCTTAATTTTAAGATTCATACCGCCATCGGACAACTCCCCTGTCAATTCTAACCGTTGAACATCACAGCTAGTCCTACTCGCAAGGCTAGGTTCGGTTCCCCCCGGCAAGTGCTTACCCTGGTTCGAGTCAATTCCAGACTCCTGGGTCTCCTTGGCCCGACCCCCCAGTCGGGTGGTTGGTCGCGTCCGACGTGGTGGTTTCGCCGGGCAGGAAGCCACCCGATGCCCTGGTTGACCGCAGTAGAGACAGGCTCCCGTGAGCCATCGACGGCGACGCTCCTCGGGATGCAGACGTCCACCTCCGACCTGCATGAGCCCCCCTGTGTCAGCTGGGGCGCCCGGGAGGGAACGTGCTTCTGCGTCGTCGACGAGGCTGAGTCCAGTCATGCGGTGGTTGACGGATGGCCCATGCCGCTCACAGACACGCTCTCGGTGCCGTTCACGTAAGCGGTTGTCCAACCGAATGGTGAGTTCTATAAGTCCCTCGAGAGAGTTCGTATCGTCACGGACCGCCAACTCATCTTTAAGTACAGTGTTCAATCCACGACGGAAAATGCTTCGTAAAGCACAGTCATCAAATCCGCTTTCCGCGGCCAGAATTCGAAACGCGATCGAGTAGTCCGCGACTGATCTTTCTCCTTGCACTAAGTCTAACAACCGACCTCCGGCCTCCTTCCCCCTGACTGGATGGTCGAACACACGTTGAAATTCTGAAACAAAAGTCGGGAAGGAGGACCGGAGGTCTGGTCGTGAGTTGCTCACCACCATCGCCCAGGTAGCGGCTTGACCAGACAGGAGGCTCATAATGAAAGCAATCTTAGATTGATCACGAGCGTAGGTGTACGGTTGCTGATCGAAAATAAGCGAACATTGATGCAAGAACTGACCGCAACCACCCGGCTGTCCGTCATAGCGCGACGGATGGGGCAAAACGGGTTCCCTAGGAGCTGCTGGGGGTGCCAACGTGGCTGAGTCTGTTCGCGGAAGTTCCGAGTTTAGCACTCCGCGGGAACCGAGCTGCTCGAGCCTCGCGAACATCTCCTCGCACCGGTGAGCAAGCCTGCCTACCACCTCTTGGAGTCCCACCAAGGTGGTCTCAGTTTGCCCAACCCGTTGCCCCTGGCTGGCCAACGCCCGTCTCACCTTCTCCGAGTCTGCGGGATCCATGGTCGGATTATTCTGTGACGACTCGATTGAGTCGATAAAGAACAGATCCCAAAAAGGCAGGCTCGGAGGAGGAAAACAACCTCGATTTATTCTCTTGGAAAAACCGAAATCACAAAGCTTGCGCGCAGGCAAGACAACGAAATTTTCAGCGGTGCCCCTGCACACAGGCGAGGGACACGGCAGTAACAAAGGACACTTGCAAAAGGCAAGGAGGAATTGGAAAACACAAAACTCCCGCAAAAGGCAGGGAACACGAATGTAACAAAAAGCGCTTGCAACTGCAAGGAAAACTAACATAACCAAAATCGCTTGCAAACGGCAAGGAGAACTAACGTAACAAAAAACACTTGCTAACAGCAAGGACAAGAAAAACATAACTCACTTGCACCCGGCAAGGACGACACGAAATGTACACGGAATCAATCAACACGAGTATATCAAACAAAAGGCGACGCGGAAACACACACGTGAATACAAGTAAACTAAAGACGACGGCAGATTCAAAAAACTTTTACCAACAGGGAAACGCGGAGAACACTTGGACACGGAGGTGAGCAAATAATAATCCGACAGCGTGCAGTGCTGCTCGGAGTCCTTTTAAAGTCTTGATTGCCAACTTGATGCAGGTGTGGGACTGGGAAACGCCCCCCTCGTAATTGGCACTGAAAACACACACACAAGAGCACAACAGGGCTGAGAACCGAACCATGACAAAAGCTGCTCAAGTACACATTTCATTTTGTGCTCCATTACTCTTTGGATGGATTCCTGTGATGACATCTTTTTCTTTCCAGTTAGGTATGGAGGACCAAAACGGCCAAAATGAAAAATAAGAAAATGAATAAATAAATACATGGATAATAGTGAAACTAAAAACGAATGTAAAAAATATAATTCCAAATTAAATACAATTTTTTTTTAAATATAAAAGCAACAAAATATAGTCATTAAAAATTAAATATAGTAAATAAAGGTAAAAAAAAATACAAAAATAAAAACGAGCTAAAAATAATAAAAATAAAAAATATCTTGCTGGCTTGCATGGAGCGCTCGAGCAATGTTACCATGACTAGTTGTTTTGTATTTATTTGTTTACTTATATGCACTATATATATTTTGTTGTTTTTATTTCCATTTATATTTATTTTTGTATTTAAATTTTGAATATTTTTATATCCGTTTTTATTTGCACTTTTATTTATTTATTTTTAATTTTTGGCAGTTTTGGTCCTCCATAGTATGGTGGCTTTGATTGCCTTCCTACTTTTGTAGTTGGTATCTAATGAATATTGGTACAGCACAAGTCTTTTATTATCCTCTTCCCATTGCATTGATATGGTAATATAAAGTGAGAAGAATGTATTTAGTGGACAGTTGATAGAATCTAATCCACCATTGAAATGGACTGTCTGTAATCCTTTTGCACATGAGCTGGGACACATCAGAAGGCTGCCCTTTATTTTTTGGTAAATGTTGCACAAGTTTTTCAAATTGCATGATGGACACTGTTAACCAGGCGTAGTAATCTTAGGCCACTTTGGTGGGGTTCGGTCGTGTGCTGCACTGTGCGGCGGGTGACCAGCTGGCAGGAGTTTTTACAGTATTTCATCCTGCACAGTGCCAGTCTTAATCACAGATCTCTCTATACTGCTCTCACACACACACAAAGCAGCTTTTGCAGAGACACCACCCAGCAGTCGGATTATGTGGACCCCTGCTGGGGTGTTGATCTGTCTTGTTTTGTGTGATAGAGTGACAGAGAGCCAAGAAACAACACAGTCGAATGCATATGAAAAGTCACATGATTTCAAAAATGACTCCAAATTTGTTGTGATTGTACTCTAGCAGTGGTACTTAACATGGGTTCGATCCAACCCAGGAGATCGAGAAGACCAATTGATTGGTGATGATGTAGGTGATTATGCTATATTGCCTATCCGTGCAATATGAATTTGCATGTATAATGTATGGCGTTCCACAGGGTTCAATTATGGGGCCTCTGCTGTTTTCATTGGATTCCTTTTTTTTTTAAACAGCAGTGGTTGTTTTAAAGTGTTCTGTAAATCTATGTTGAGTTGAGTGATGGGAGTCTGGTCACGTAAACGGAATAAGATTGTTGGGTCGAAGAATGTCAAATATGTCATGAGGTTACCATCTCTGTCAAACTCCTGACCAGAGCCTTGTTGCAGCAATTGTTGCTAACTTAACTAAGACCATTGGAACCCAGCAGGATTTGGCTGACTTTCAGCTGATTGCATAATGTTGTTTACCAAGCTCATCTATTTTGCTTAGGTAGTTTTTGAAGAGAGAAATGGCACTCGAGACATGATCATGTGGGGTTGAATGTTTTTATTCATGAAAGTCATGCTCACTTCCACTTATTTATCATCTAAGTTATCATCTAATAAAAGGCAAGAAAGTCTGCAATCAAACACGACAATTTAATTGTTATGGAGTATTCCTCCAAATATTGATATATGAAAATACTGACATAAATGTCTAAATGTAAGCTGTGATGACTGCAAGCCACTGTCATGGTACCTAAAAATTAGTGTGCTTTTTAACAATTGTTCTGTTCTGCGTCTTGAATTCTGCGCCAACACAAAGTACCAATTTACCATTATCACGAGGAGCACAAGAAACAATGGGCCGTATTCATCACTAGTTAGGACAACAACAAAAAAAATGTGTTTTTCAGTCCTACTCACATAATGTTTGGGAAGAAGGCATGTCCGGTACATTATAACATAATGAATAACATAGAAATGACAGTTACTAGTTACCATAATGCAATATTTTTTTAAACAGTGTAAAATGCTATGAAATGTCTTCTTGTTGCTTGATTGTGAACACACTGCTAGGGTATGATCGAAGATCAATAACGGAGGAAGGGAAAGGCTGTAAAATATGCCGTCTTCTGACAAGACAGTTCTTTCAAAATGAGCCGCTCATTACTGAGCATTAGCTCCGACATTAGCCTGTATTAGGGCTGAGAGAGAGGATTGAGGATTAGTTAGGTCTGCAACCAGCTGGAGATATGCTTGAACCTGAATGGAATGAGGTGGACTTTCTGACATGTTAATAATAATAATAATCGCACAAATACAGGAAATATATAGTAAAGTAATACAAATGAAAAGTATACATTTTGAGACTGTTGAAATGAGTTGTTGATCTATCAACAGTATGAACAAGACAATTGGCATTAGCTTCAAAGAAAGAGAATATCTTTCCAATATAAGACGATTCAATGTGTATTTTCGTTGTGATATTATATTAAAGTGGAACAATTTGATTCTGTTGGATTCAGATCTTTAAAAACAATTATCCAATTCAAATAGTTTTATTTTTATTTTATTTTTATTATTTTTTTTAAATAAACCAAAAGCTACAGTATGCTTTTACTGTAAAAGGGTCATTTGGTTTATCATTTTGGGAAATTAAAAACAAAACCAGCAACAGCAAAACAGTCAAGTGCTACATACAAAAAAAATAATTCAAATTGTTTATAAATATTCATTATAACATAAAAGTATTAAATAAAATATCAAGTATTTAATGATTTCAAATATTTAAATGATTTCACAAAACAGAGGTACCTGAACCAAAGTGACCCAAAAAATTGTTTTAAAGGGATTGATTCATTTAGCCATTTTCAGCAGTAGGAATTTGTCTAGAATGAATTTGATAACTTTAACATTATTTTTCATGTTCAATTAATCCCATTAAAAGGTTTTTTTAAAGGCATTAATTGTACATGAATGAGGTGATCAAATTGTAATTCTTGAAAAATGAGTCAAGTATACCTTTAGGAACATATAACGTTAAATAACAGGTTTAAAAAAAAAACAAAAAAAAAACAATCAAAACAAACTTTTTACGTTACTTTGGATGGGGGGGCCTCTTGGGGTCTCCACATTGTTGCTATGAAAAATGACCATATAAAAAAAAAAAAAAAAAAAAAAAAAAAAAAGTATACGTGTGTATTTTGCTTTCTCAATTATTTCATTTGTAGAAGTTTGCCAAGACGTTCGATGAATCGATGTGTATACTTTGAGAGACTCGTTATTTCTTTAAAGGCGTAAACTCTCCAACCACAACCGAAGTCTTATGTAATTGTGAATGTGTGGAAAAAAAGTGGGCCCGCCTCCTGACATTTGGCAGAAATCATTTGCTGCTGCATGTGTGTGTGTGTGCGCGCGCGTCTTCCGAGGCGCGTTCTCGCCCGTTGTATCGTCTCGGGCGCGCGCTGGCGCAGCGCCGCGCAGGCAGCGCGCACCCCGGCCAGCTCGCGTTCGACTGTCAAGTGGAAGTCACCCGCACCCGCAGCCAGCCTGAGAAGCTTTTCGGCTCGACATGGCGGCGGATCCCAACCCGGACTGGCTCTCCTGTCTTCCCCCTTCTTGGAGTTACGGCGTCACCCAGGATGGACGGATATTCTTCATCAAGTAAATATCGTGCGGAGACGTGGAATTCTCGACGGGCCTGGCTATTAATTCGTCTGTTTTGTTTTGTTTTTTTCCTTCGGCGTTCTCATCCCCCTTCCCCTCCGTTTTTTCCCCCTTCTTCTGTTAACAGCGAAGAAGCCAAGAGTACAACCTGGTTGCAGCCTGTTAGCGGAGAGGCTGTCATAACAGGGCACAGAAAAACTCCAGGCAAGTCATGTTTTCCCTCTCTCACTCGCTTTCGATCAAATCGCTGCTCGTGCATGATGGCTCGCGACGAGAAGTTGAGAGAAGATCTCTGCAGCAAAGCAAAAGCAACAAGCCTCCTCTTCTCTCCCGTGGTAGCCCCTCGCTCACGGCGTCCCCCCCCCCCCCCTCTCTCCTAATCCACCTGGCCACTTTGCGACACACTTTTTAAAAGTTCCGTCACGTAGGCGTGCGCTGATGTAGCAAATTCCCCCGCAGTGCCACTTTGGAAAGAGATTTTGCGGAAATAAGCGACAACGGGGGCAAAAGGGAACACACATCTGGACGGTAGCGAGGCATCGTCGCTTGCCTATGTGCTCAACAGCTGGATGTTGTGCCGACGCAGCTAGCGAAATAAAACAAAGGGAAAAAACGATTGAGCAATGGTGAAATCGGCGGTGGGCGCGGAATTGTGGGGAAAAGGCCACACGCCAAAATGAGCCCTTGAACGCCCAGACCAGTCGCTGCTGCATCACATGCGAGTGTGTGTGTCGGTATGTGTGCGTGAGATCACGTCACATCTCCTTGCACAGCTGTAACGCTCGTCTGTTTATCTCCCCCTTTGCAGATTTACCAAGAGGATGGGAGGAAGGCTACACATTTGAGGGCGCTCGCTGCTTCATCAAGTGAGTGCAATTGAAGGCAAAAAAATGATGAATGATGCAGATGTGGCAGTAGCCATCTTCAGCCGGCGAGGGGCTGCTTTGTTTGGTGGGCAGGCAGAGATTTCCCTGCTGTCTCTTCTCCGCCCACCAAGCTCCCTTGCTGCCCTTCTGGAGGAATACATGAATGTTTGTCGCCTGTTTACACGACATTTCCTGTGAATGAGCGCGGCCTTCTCTTTGTCTGCTGATGATGGCGCCGTCTGCGGTTATGCTCTTGCTACACACGCCGTGTTTCCTCAAAACATCTTCCTCCAATAGATACCGTATACCCACTTTGGATGCTAACCTTGACCCATCAGAAAATGTAGTAACTCAACAGTCCCATTCTTTGCAAAAATACAGTATATTTGACCGTTCTTGCTAACCAAAACAGCAGCATTGAAGCACACAAACAGTCTGTTAACAAGCTCTTTAAATTGATGTTTCAGATTTTTTTTCATAATTCTCACAAAATGGATGCTGCCCAAATCTGCAGTTGCTAAAATCAACACTCACATACAAAATTAGAAATGTGTATCCAAGCTAATAACAAATACCTGCAATGTTTTTTTTTTTTTTTTTACATAAACGTTTTAAGGATATAAAACCTCAACACACATTTTATAATTTTATACACTTTTCTCAGAGAGGCATTTAAATTTTCTGACATTCCTCTTTTATTTAAACACTCAACATTCAAACCATAAAATTTCAAAAATAGGTACACTTAATGTGAAAAAAAATGCAGGCAAAATTGCCCCCCCCCCCCCCCCCAAAAAAAAAAAAAAAATTGGTGAAACTGAGAGATTACGAAAAGTGAACTGCATCATAGTGAGTGAACACTTGTACATTTGGAATTTACACACATGGACAATATTGTTGATATTCCTTTGTTAATGAAATCAAATTTAACAGAATTCTTTGAAATTGTGATAGACCCACAGTTTTTTTTTTTCAAGGGACAATACCGATTATTTGTAGACAAGGAGGCCGATAACAATATTTGGAGCCGATATTCATTTTCACTCAAAGGGATAATATTGGCATTAAAATTAAAATAAAAAACTAAACATTTTTAAGTGCCATGATGAATGTTAAACAACGTTTCTTCAAATTTTCAACACTTGGAGGTTTTCCATCTAATTTTAAACATATCGAGAATAGACAGTTTTGTACGACGGCGTATTAGGACTACATCGAAATATATATTTTTTTAGTGAGGGCAATATGACGAGAAAAAAAGTGGCAAATTTGCCACTTTTTAATATGATGAGGAAAAAAAAGAGGCAAATTTGCCATAACTTGCCAGTTTATAAACTGGCAAATTTGTCACTTTTTTTTTTGTCTCGTCGCGCGGCTGTTTGTGTCAAGTGTGGTGCCGGCAGAAAAAAAACGCAAATGTCACAGTTTGCAAAATGTCTACGGTGGAAGAACTCCTTAAAATGTACTTTTCGGTCAGGTTTTCAAACAAGAAGATGCTTTCTCAGAGATTAACAATGTCATAGTTTTCAGTTTATAAACTGGCAAATTTGCCACTTTTTTTCTCATCATATTGCCCCCACCCTTCTAAAAAAATATGTATTTCTACGTGGTCCTAATACGCCATCGTAGTTTTGTTTTAAAATTCTAACAAGTGCAGAAGCTTCCAAGGTCATCAGCATGTGTTGATCTAAATGTATTTATTTCTTTATTTATTTATTTTACAGTGAATAAAGTTAGCTGAAATGTTCAACTTGCAACTTACATTTGTTTAAATTTCTAAGAAAAACAAAATATGTAGAGGGAGTTAGCTGAGTGACATTTGAAACACATACATTGACGTCAACCCAGTTTGAAATGGATCTCTGAAGTTTGTATCTCACAAAATGACGAATGCTCGGGAACGTAGCAAAAGGCGTTCACAAACAGTGAAAAAATTGTATGAACATGTTCAAAATGTCTTTGTGACAAGGAAAACTGTTTGCGACACGTACGTCAACAACTACACTGGACCAGAGGATTCAGGAGGTTAAAAGAAAAACGATTGGCAAGCTAAAGGCTATCGGACTATCTTCAGCAGCTTGACTCACAGGTGCACTTATTACTTCCAAATTGAAGATGTCCAACAATTTGGTCCACGTGTGTATACAATGTAGACATGTAGAGTGCTATACAGGATCAGCAGCAGCCTGTTATTGTCCAATTGGGTGAGTTGGCTGCCTGCCTGCACTGTCAGTTAGACGCACGTTTGTCAAGCGAGTGTGACTCAGAGCTTCGCTTGAGCTGAACAGGCTCGACTTGTTGGTGCGCGCGCGCGCTTTCTCAGTGTCTTGTGTGCATTTACATATATATTTAGTGGACCTGTTTGACAGCAAAATTACCCGTCTCTTTCTCTCTCTCTGTCTCGTTCTCATTTTTTATGGGTTCATTTGTTGGATGACTTTTCTTGTCTAGTTGTGCCACATGTGCTTTGTGGCCATTTTGAGAACAGCAGCTGACACATACGGTGAGCTAATATAGCTGTTCTAAAAATAGCGCCGAACCGCTGCTCATCGGTATGTAGAATGCACAAAGGCATGCATGCACACGGACATGTAAATATGAAATGCAAAAAAGGTATTGTAATATGATAGGCTGTGAATGCCGGTGTGGATAATCACATCAGAGTATGATAAACGTATCATTCAACCATGCATTTTCTGTACTATTCCTTAGGGCCGCAGCAAACATATCATGCTAACATTTGATATACCGTTTTTTTTGTGTGTTTTTTTTGTTTTTTAATTTTAAAAAAAGGCCATCTACTCTTTGTTTTGCATTGTCTTATAGAGCTGTCCACTTTTCGAATTTTGAGTACTAGGGCGACCTGTTTTGCCATCAAGCCCGTCAGCAAAGTAGTTGCAACATAATATGTAAGACATTTAAAAAAAAAAAATATTTACATTGAAAATAACAAATAGCATGTTTATCAAATACTGTTTTGTTCTTGCCGCTAATAGTGAAAGAGTGAGATCTGTTTTTGGTAATAAGAGCATGACTGCGATCACATGACAGCATAACATGATTTGTTTAAATAAGAATACATTTGCATTCTCATTATTGTTGAAATATGCTACCTGGTAAAAATGGATTTTGTGACATTGGCTTATTTATATAGTGGTGGTGGCCCTCCTATTGCATTTTTATACGTTAAATTAATTTGAGGCTTTGATTTTAATTGAGTTTTAATCGGATACATATGTTTTACATAATGGACAATTTCGAATATGAGATTTCTGCAATGCAAATGTTTCCTTTACACGGTGAAAACAAACGATGTATTGTGTTGCTTTTGCCTGTGACGAGCATACAAACCAGCCAGATTGTTAAAGTAGTCGAACGACATTTCATCACATTTTGAGAAGAAAATAATCCTCACACATCGAATTACAATGATCCAAAATCCAAGTGTCGTTTCACCGTGTAAGACCGCCATTTTGACTTGTGACGTAAGCACGTAATTATCCGTAATTCAAGCACTATTGGTTGACGAACACACGATATGCATGTACGTGATCTTAAACTAGTCGTTTCGTGTTACATTTAAATCTTGTAGGTATTTGCAGTGCATCATGAAACTGTTGCCAATTGTCAAAAAGAACATGCTATAATGCTAAAGATGTGAACAGCAAACCATCACGCTTCTTTTAATTGCGCTGCAAACACAAAGAAAGACATTACAGAAATGCTCTGCTTCGACTGAACGAGATCACTGTCGAGATGACTCAATTTCTTTTCCCCTTTTCAGACAGTCCCTTCGACAAAGTAGCCTTACTTGTACTTACACGATTTTGCTAATGTTAGCATCGGTGTCTGCGCTCTCAGCAACATGTTTAGCATTGCGGCGATTGCGTAAGCTTGAAGTGATTCGGTGATAAGCAAATTCTTTGTTGTACGATTTCATTTGACATATTTTTCACGTCCATTGGGTATTTTGTAAAAACAAACTTGAATTTCTCAAGACGTCTAGATCAGTGTGTCACAGGTAAAGTCACCGATATAACAGTTTCGTGTCACTTGGTGTGAGGAAACAGAAATGAGCTGTTAGGTCACGAGTTATTCATGGGAAATTAACCCATTAAAGTCTTGGCCCTTTTTATTGACACTGATCAGAAAAGACAGAAGGTCTTTTGTATTTACAATTGGCGTGGGAAGACGTCTAAACACAGAGGCAGGAAAAGAACTATTGAATAGTCAGCTGGCATGCACCGCCTTCGTAGCCTGGAGCTTAATGAGTACAGTAGAATTTAACCTGATTCAACAAAAGGCCATATTGGTATTCACTGGCCAATGCTGAATCAGCAATTATTCCTCAAGTCCTTGATCGGCACATTTTTGAGTTAGTCAGTAAGGCGAATGCCGTCCTGCTTTGCTCTCATGCATTTAAATGGATTTTACAGCGTTTTCCATAAGGAATTATGGAAATGGAATTAATCTGTCACACATTTGGTGGCACAGACTGGCGCAGGGAGCCACATTTAGTGCCCATGGAGCAGTCGTGGGGTGACGGTTGTTGGTCCTTCGCCATTGCACCTGGTTTCACATCATTATCAGCAAGCGAGACTTTAGAAATCACATTTTGATAGATGACGAGATCGAGATCATGACATGAAGCTGAAAACACGATTTGTTGTTGTGTTTGAACGACTTGAATTGTGATTGACAGAAACGTCTTTCTTGTTGGCCAACATCTGATTACCAATGCTGGTTGGTTTTATCATCAGAGAAGAATAAATGCAATATTGGGAACAATCTGTACTTTTTGCCATGAAAGTGAGTTTTCTTTGGGATGAAGTGATGAACTGTAGTGAGTGACCCACAAACCAATAAATGGAGCTGTGGTACAAAAAAACAAAGAACGAACTTGGACTCCACTGAAAGATAACACCTGGCACCAAAAACTTTCAACGGAATGAGTCAGATGGGCATGTTTACGATTGTTTGGCCTCGGGGTGAGGCTGAGCTCACCCAGCGCTATTCAAATGATTTTGTTGTCGTTTTCCGCACATTGAGCAAACATAGAAACACAAAACTCCTGTTGAATCACTTTGTCTTATAAAACATTTTTTTCTTTTAAATTGAAACATCCTTTCCATCTCTGTATCCAGTTTACACAATCTCCATCATGATGATCCAAATGCGGCCAAAGCCGTGACATTCTGGACATTTTAGTGATAACTCTCTGGGAGGATTCATTTCGTGTTCAATTTCTTATTAGTACATCGCATGTCTGCGCAGAAAAGTCTTACCCAAGGTCTTCCACAGAAAACAATTTTGGCTGCCAAGATTTTGAAGCACTTTGATTGGTTTGAAGCTCGGCATGGCTAAATTATTTCACTCAACCTCAAGCACCGACGAGTGGTTTCATGTACTGCAGTTCTTGTGTGCTGCAGAGTTGTATCCAACCGATGTTGCATGCTTCATATCAGGCAGTAGTCACGCTATACAACTGCTACTGTACTATCATTAAAAAAAAAAAAAGGGAAATGCTTTCCAAAACTGTTGTACTAGTGACCCTGATAAAAACCTTGTTACGTTGCCTTGCTGGAGTTCCATAAATTCCAGATGTCTGTGAGGCAGTGAAGGTGTCTGCTTGTGATTTGCGATTGGATGAGTGAGTGTGTAGACTCGAGTAAAACGCTAGCTGGGTTTCTTTTGACGTTGTTGAGGTCAAAATTAACTGCTCATTTTCACAGTAAAGAGATTGCTTGTTATGTCCTAGTTTCATCAAATGAGCAGACGTTACTGTACGTATATTCTTTGCTGAATTTGCTAATTGACAGCTGACGTGATGATTTAGGCCGGTTGTCGGCTATTGTTAGCGGATGATGCTTAAGTGTTTAACTCATTCGTTCCCAGCCTTTTTCACAGACGCAATCCCGTTTGCTCCCGGCTGTTTTGCTGGATTTTGACTGATTTTTCAAGGCCCACAGATTATTGTGTTCTCTTACTATAAAAACATGGAACCTATCAAAAGAAAGATTAGTCTCTTCTTTCATCAGGAAAAAAAAGAAAGTATATTTCTGTTTCCGTTTTGCAGCAATTAGCATTAGAATATAGCTAAGTTTAATTAATCAATTTTCACAAATCTATTTACAATTGTGAGTAATTGAGCTTTTTTTCAACATGGCCTTGGTTGATCTCCTTTGCTCTGCTGCCACCTGCTGGTCGTTTGTGTAATAACTACCATTTCTGCAAGCATTCTTTGCAGTTGAGAGGTTGCATCAAAGCCTTCTGTTTGCTCTAGCATTAAAAAAGAACAAAAAAAAAACGTCTTTGGAACACATAAAACATAAAAAAATATATATATATTTATAAGTTATTGGCAAGTTAATAATGCTTGAAAATGGAATGATTAAAAAAATATATATAATGGCAAAAAATTCCATCCAAAATGTAATAAAACCAAATAATATAATAAATAAAATCCTGAATAACATTTTACCAATAAAATAAACCATATTGCTTTATTAAGGATTTATTATATTTTCAGGTATTATGCATTAACAGCAAAAATGGAAATTTGGTGTTAAGTGTTTCAGAGTGTTTTTAACAATGTCTAATTTAAATTGAGTTCTGCATTGGAGTTATTTATACCAACTCTGCACACAATTCATCCAAGTAAGCTCCGCCCACTTCATTAGAACTTCTGGGAGTTCTAATTGTTCCACTTAAATGGTCCTGTTCTTTTTTTATTTAACAATTTTAGATTCATCTTTTAGTGTTCAACAATCAGATGTGTTAGCTGTTACATCAGTGTTTTAGTGTCGTCCTAGTTGAAATTGTGATATGATTGGGTTTCATTATATTTTAATCGAGTTAAATGCAAATTTGATAACATTTTCAGGAAAATTATTACATTACAGCATGCAAAACTTCCAACCATCAATTGTGAAGTTGACATTAAGTTGAAAAGTGTTTTTTGGACAAGGAGATTTGAATCAAAAACAAAGAAAGTCAGCAAATAAGATGCTGGCAGAGGCTCTTGGGTCTTTGTGATGTTTACTTATTTAAAGTAGGAGTGATTTATTGAGACAGATTTCATGCAATCAAGCTGGTAACCCATCCGGCTTGTTGGATATGCTTACTGCACACATTGCTGCCATGTGAATGTTGCCACATTCAAATTAGATAAGGGCCGAAATACAGATACAGTGGCTGTTGAACTGACTCATCATTCGGCTGGACTGCGTGTGTTTGTGTTTGTGGCAGCTACTGAGTACTTTGGGGATCTTGCAAAATAAACAGAGTAACACTAATGTAGCCTCTTTGTCCCCCATGTGCTGCAAAACAATGGCGGTGCTTTCGCTGCAGAAGCAGTAGCTGATTCCAGCACACGATGTACAGATCAGCAAATCAACAACAGCTCATTAAAGTGGTGCACAGGCCCTCGTACCCCCCGTGCCAGGCTGTAGGGTTCATTTTATTTGTGAGGTACGCCAGAAGAAGGACTCACAGCGATTAAAACGTTCACACGTTTTCTTGTGGTATCTGTCTGTTGTGGAAATCCTCCTCGAAATCCTCTTTTAATGAGTTTCACTTTGTTTAAAGAATATGGGATGGGTGAAAACTGAAAACTCACTATATGGTCTCTATCTAGTGGATTTTCACCTGGAACGTATCTACATGTGTACATTTATGCCAAGAGGGTGACGTATACATCTGTTGGTGCGGGTCCTTTATCAGTCAACAGACGTTTGGTCTGGATCTGACCTTGTAGAGCTGATATGAGTTTCATGTTTTATGGCGAGTAATCAAACTTCTCCACCATGACCCACACACACACGCATGAATGAAGAGGTTACATACGTTGCGGTAATCAGATAAAATATTGGACAGATTTGTGCTTAAGGACTAGGATACACCAAAATGGCTGCGTAAAACCAAAATGGTGGACTTCCTGCGTCTTTACAGGGACAGATTCTTCAAACTTTTTTTGTGGTTGCACAGTACTGATGATAGGGTATGTTCAGAATTGATTATTTATCCCCTACACAATACAGTATTTTTTTTAGTGGTAGTTTTCGAACACCGAATCATCAACTTTCCATGATACATATTAAACAAATGAATGAATTATAATAACATGAAATTGTTTTAACAAGAATGAATTTCATAAAATTAGTACAATCGAAGGATTGTATGCTCACGACACATTCAAACTGCCTTACAAAACTGCCAAGTCTGTTTTACAGTGCAAGCAATAGTATGATACTGTAGTAGAATGTTTTAGAATAAAATACAAAAAAATGTATCCATCTCATTCAAATTTAAGGAAAGTCCTACAGGCTGATTGATGACCTTGGTGAGGGCTCATCAAGCTTTCCAGATTACTCGAGGCTGAAAAAAAAAAGTTGCATGCAAGTCGAATTTTTGCCAATGTTAATGCAGAACAACAAAGTGGTACTGAAATAAATCCTTAAATCCACCCTATGCGAGGATTACCCAATTTATTTATTTTTTTTTACTGAATCTGTTTAAGAGATTGATAGTGGTTTTTTTTTTTTTTTTCAATGGCAATTTTGGAGGCTGTACTTTGTGGTGCATTTAAGCAAACTGAGCCGTCCCAGATATTATCCTTCCTATTTCTATGAATTAGTGTTGGCAATATGTTACAGGAATGTCAAACTCCTCGTTTACTATGTAGTAGGGCTGCACGATATTGGAAAAACATGCGATATGCGAAATAGTTGATGAATATAGAGATATCAATATTATTCCGATATTTAACATGTACATAAAGAAATGACATTATCTAATGAAAGAATTATTATTTTTTCTATGCGACAAAATAATCAAACTCAAGGTATTCTTAATTAATTGTAATTACCTCTCGATAATGTTCAACTATTGGATGGCAGTGCACATTTTCGTTAAGTACACTGTGTTCCAACTATGTTTTGCATTTGCATGATTAGGGTTGGAACACCCATGGAACTAGGGGCATGGAAACCAAAATAAAAAGAGTGGGTGAGGAAGGGATTTTTTTTCAGAGAGCGCAGTAGTAAATTGTATCAGTCAGTTCCTCTCCTCTCTCCTCGCGAGCTTTGAACTGAGGGTCTTCTCTCCTTTTTTGTCAGGTTTAATAAATGTCAAACAGGTAAACCTGACAGTCTGACTGGTCAAATTCAGATAAAAGCATAAAATTCCATATCAAATTTATAGCATGTCTTTGCGATATGCATATTGCATAAGCCAATATCGCAATATTAATGTTTTTTATATATATATATATATATATATATATATATATATATATATATATATATATAGTCCTACTATGTAGTATATGTAGTTTATGATACTAAACCAAGATCAAGTTGAGGATGATATCAAAGTCCCCAATGGTTGGGTGTGTCTGATACAGCTGTTCTTTTTTTTTTTTTTTTTTTTTTTTGCTACAAATCATTGTTAAATGGGTCATGGGCTTGGCGGGGCAGATCTTCTCCTTAATGATTTCCTGTACGATCTACGCCGACCAAACACGCTTGCTCAAGTGCATATGTTGCTTAAGTCCCATTTTTGAATGGAGAGCTGCTGATTGTGTTCGGCTCTGTAGAATTCAATGTTTTTGTAAAACATTTTTTTAGGATAGAAATTCAAGACTAGAGTGCTCACTGAGGGGAAAGTGGGCCAGGAAAGGGGTAGCTCACCAGAATCAGAGAAACCGACGGTGTTTTCATGGACATATGAAGATATTTCAAATGTTAATCACATGCTTGAAATGTGGAACAAGCAGTGTGAACATTGCTTAATACCAGATGAGAAATCAACATGAGTGTGATGAAAGCAGGACATGACTTTGAATGACCTCCCCCGGATTCTTTCAGCGGAATCTTGTGCAGGAGGCTTATAATGACGTATGTTTATGTTACACTTTTACATTTATAGATGCCCTCAAACAAGAATGACTCCAGAATGGAGGTCATTGCCGAACACGTCAGGACAAGGCGGAACAGACGATGCTAATGAATTAACAGAAAAAGATCCAAAGGACAGCAAACATAATTAGGGGTTAGCATGTCTGAGGAACACTGCTTGTTCCTGATTTTTAAGAACTCATGGATCACATTGCTCAAATAAGTGGAACAAATGGAGCAAATGCAGTTGGCAGAAAATTGTGATGTGTGTTTGATGATGATGATTGTGCTACTAGCTGCTTTCATCATCAATGCATGAGCTGCTAATTATTTGGTAGGCCCAAGGCAAATACAGTCATACAGAAGTTAGCGCTGCCTCACATTGCTTTAGCGTGGCAGCCTTGTAAACACAACAGGCTTGTAAAGCCGAGCCAGCGTCAACTACATGAAACCAAACCAATAGAATACATCCGTGTAGAAATATGTGACTCACACAAACAATGAAAATGAGTCTGTCAGTCTAACACAGAAAGAGTGTCTGAAAATGCCCATGTCTGTGTTTAGAGCAATTAGCAGAAATTCTCCTACATAAATCAACACCTTGTGGCTTATATTGGCAAGTGCACATCTTTTTGGGTGGATGATGGATTTTTCTGTTTGCCGCAGGCGCCAACCCTCTCCCACGTGAGTAATTGTATCCCACCTGTGGACAAATGGGGTACACTGGAGTTGAGTATTGTGTCCATTTGATTTATACGTGCTGTATGCATCTGTACTGATGAGAGGTCTTTGCCTGGTTTTTGTCCTGACTTGGCCTCAACTCCTCCAAGTCTTGGTCTTGGTGTTGCTTTATGCGGTCTTGAAATACAAGCTTTTTTTATTTTTGCTGCACGCTGTTGCCGTGGCGATGTGCTGTTTGCAAAGATTTATGCTGTTTTTTGAGGGTCTATACGTGGTTGAAAACAGACCTGGCATGAACATGAATATTTTAGAGATTTCTTGTGTAATTTTGAATTACTTGCTCAATAGCGCCCTCTACAAATTTTTAACAGATCTTTCCTGGTTCTGTTTCACCTTGATATGCGAAAATATGGACGCACATATCTAAGAGCCCAAGACCACAAACAACAACAAAAACAGTATTTTGTAGCTTTATGCTAACTTAAACATAACAGGAAGACGGCCATTTTGATTTTATTTTAGCATTGCATTTTTGGCCTTTCATAGAGGTCATATTTTACGAACTCGTCCTACTGTTTTTGTTTTGATGTTCTTGTCCAATCGCCGAGTCTAATTGTGCCTGGTCTCATTTTATCTCGGGAGCGGAGGACTTACGGGTTAAATGGGAGATTCCTTCTTTTCTGCACATTGGGCTCTCACTTCTCTTCACAGAATGAATAGATAATCTACTAGTGAGGCTGGCCAGGATTACAATGATCAAGGGGATCTGGTCCAGGCTCTGCCAAGTTCATAAAATTCTCTTGATCCGGTCCAGCAGCTGATTGGCTGTTTGCAGTATGTTAATGTTTGCAATCTGGTTTTGAAGAGTTGAGCTAAAAGCTCACAAATCCGTTTGGCATTGTGCGCGCGCGTATTTGTGCATGTGAGCCGGCAAAGCATTTGTGCAAAAACAAACAAACGGACAACATGAAAAGGATTTTGAGGTGATCCTTCTCCTCTGGAATCAATAGGAGGCTTATACTCGCTTTATGATTATGGTTTTAAAACCAGCATATGGAAGCATAAACAAAACGTGTCAAAATTGGCTCGTCTGTCCAGAATACCTTCAATTTGCAGCAAGGCAAAAAGTTTAGAATGTATGCTTCATTTACAAGAATACTGTAATCTCCCGCCTATTCGGGTTCAGAATTGTTCCTTTTGGGGGAACCCATCTTCAAGCTAATCGTGTAAAGCGCTACGTTCAAGGAGAACATTCCCCCACTGTCGCCGTCACAGACAAAAGCCATAAATCTGACAAGTTAGCCGCGCAGTAAAGTACCACTGTTCTCCCTCTGGGCTCAACAGATAGGTGTCGAACCACCACCGCTGCCCGTCTACGCCCTAATGTCATTTCAGCTTTATTGGATAGAAAGAACCTGGACTGCAGCGACAAGACTACTGGAAGAAAAAGTGTGCTGCACTACAGGAAGGGCGATATAGAGAAGCGTGAATTCGAAGGTTCTAAAGGCTGGCAGATGAAAGCTTCACTTTGGATGTAATATTAATTCATTCTTTGCTCTCGCGAAGCTTGAATCGGTGGAAAATGACTCATCACAAATTCTTTTTCTCTCGGAGGGAGAATGACAGCCTTGAGATTGAAGACAGGATTAGAAGCAGTGCGGCAACTAAGCAATGTGCTGGCTGGAAACTTCTTCACTCCTATACCCAAAGTAAATCACAAACAAATATTCAGTATCATTAAAGATTGATCAAGAGAATACATGAATGCATTCTCACTTGCTTTCAAAGTGTTTAATTATTTTAGCATTTTAGATTGGATAATTTGTTTATTTTCTTTTTCATAACTTATGTTATTATTGGAATAGTAAAGCAATTACTTTAATTTACACTTAACCAATAAGAATGATGTAAGTTATGTTAATGCGGTGGCTTTGTGACCACAAAAGCCATGATTTCTGTTTTCCTTTTTTTCCGAATGGAAAATTAGGAAAAAAGGAATGGCTTTGTAATGTTTTTGTCTTAACTGTGCCAAGTCGTAATATTCACAATGAACCAGTTAGCACATTTTAAAATTGATCACTAAAATGTTTCTTTAGATTTAAACTTTTCAAAGCACACGTCAGCTAGCTTAATGCTAACACACAATGCAAAATGTCTTACACATGCGAATGAAACTAGTGCTGATAAAACAGTGCAGCAACCTTTGATTAATGGCTTTTAAACATTTTTCAATTGTTTTTTCTTCTATTTAAGAAAATTTACTCTTAAATGTTTTTCAAGTTTTCTGTTAATGCGTTTTAACATTGTCAATGTACGTTCTTTTAATCATTTTACTTTTGTTTTCTATGCTCTGCTTGTGAATGTTAACTGTTTGTTTGCTTGTCTTTTCTTATGTAAAGCACATTGAGTTGCCTTGTGTATGAAATGTGCCATAGAAATAAAACAGCCTTGCCTTGCAACACATGTAGACATACAATATAACATTACTAACAGGCATATATTCTTTATCTTCTGCAAAGAAAAAGTGAATTATTGCATTACTTGGTCACTTAGTCGTGAAACTAAGACATGAATCTCCGAATACACTGCACAAGTATAGTCATACTAACATATTTTAAAGATTCGTTACTCTTTTTAAAACATTTGTAATTTAGCAAAATCATGTCAATGTAGTCCCAACATGACACTGCCTGCTCAGTTAGCCATGCAATGCTGTTGCAGGCCCTTCTAGCAGCGTAATAAGGATGAAAAGAGGTTCTGCAATCCCACAAGGGACGGCAAGAGCAGACGGGAGGCGGCTCTCTTGCTGTATTTGGTTGTTTGTCACTAAGAGCCTCGCCATATTTTGCTCTATTGCCATTGGTTTCAGTTATGTGCATTGACTGACTTACACAGACGACTAATGATTTAGTGATTTCTCCTGTTATGTGCTCCTATAGTAGGTAAAGCCTTTTCTGATCTGGAATTTTGATCAATCTGGTACTGAAAAAGCACCCAGTTCTGGGTACTACCTTTGGAAAATAGTCATACCAATATAATAACATCTGGTGGAAATTAACCACCAATCCTCCTCCTCCCATTTTATTTATAGCTTAAAGCCCTTGCAAGCCCTTCGGCTTACCGCAAGCGAGCCCAGTACCTGCCACACTTGTTCCTTGTGCCTAAACTGCATTCTGCACCTCTTGCATGTAGTCGCACTCGGAATCACTGCAGTCTCATTTTGTCAAGTCCCCTGAGCAGCTGCTGCGTCCAGCTATGTCCAGTGTCTTGTTAAATGCGTGTGATCCAGATGACCGCCTTCCTTTCGTTTTTTTTCCAGCCTTTGCAGAAGCTGTCACTCCAATGGTTTGGTCGATTGTCAATTTTGCAATTCAATGTGTTTTTGGTACAAATTTTGCCATAGTTTTCAGACTTTGCATGTTTTTAGCGATGATTTTCAAACGTGTCAAATTTATTCAAAACCGTTCAGTTTGAAGTGGCACAGTCAATCTGTAAACATTCGGACAAATTTAGGGGAATATTCACTAAAGGTTTGCGTCGCCTTTGCACGGCGCTAACCGGTAAAAATGGAGCAATCCGGGAGCACCCAATTCACTAAACACACACAGATGGAGAAATCCGTCACTAAGTGCGCTGCCAACCAGATTGCGACACGGTGCGCCGGTGTTATTTGCGCGTATGTAAATTAGGTAATGTGCATACACTTGACGCAAAATATGCCCACCCCAATGCAAATGAGACTCATTGATATGTAGCGTCTAATTCACTCATGGCAGCGCAAATAGCAACATGGAGTTTGCGTGACGCAAATAATGTTTTTGGAAAGCATGTATTAACATGCCGCAACCTCGATCCCGGGATCATGACAGCAGTGCATGCCATTTGCGGCACAACATGCACGGCCCTCTCTGATCAGAGAGACAGAGAGAGAGACATTTTTCTATGTTAGTTTAGGACAAATAACGTAACCCGGGCTGATCGGCAATGGCAGGGAGGCATTTTACGATAATTTTTACGTGCCAGGTGCATATTGTACGCCCACGCCAACCTCTGAAAATATATTTTTTTAAAACTATCACACAAATAATTTGTAATTTATGAATGAATGACGTCGTTGTCGTCCTCTCTGCTCTGTACAGCTTAATGGCGCTCGAAACGCTTACTCTCAGTCCAACCTCGCTTTCTGATCATGTCATCTTTCTCGCAACTGTTACTATAACAACCATGTTCTTGGTGCAAATCCATTGCCATGTGTGGTAAATCAGGTGCAAATTTGCTCCAAGCTGTCAGTTTTGTGGGTGTGTTTGTGCCGGTATATGATTAGAGCAATATTCTTCGTGAATAGGTGAGTAACTGGGCGCAGACTGCGGGTGCAGTTGTGGTGTAATATTTCGCGCTATTACCGGACGCAGCGCATT
Organism: Festucalex cinctus; assembly: GCF_051991245.1. Taxonomy (NCBI): domain Eukaryota; kingdom Metazoa; phylum Chordata; class Actinopteri; order Syngnathiformes; family Syngnathidae; genus Festucalex; species Festucalex cinctus. The sequence goes on from NC_135426.1 coordinate 11,347,507, forward strand.
CTTAGTGAATATTCTCCTTCGTTTGGTATTAGAGGACATTCCTAAAATTTTAACACTTTGGCATCAGTCAATATCGTCTGTGTTTAAGTTTTTCCTCAAAGGCTTGAGAATTCCAACTAAATCTATACTGAGTTTATACTGTAAATTAATTTTCAGGTTGACCTTGGTTTCATGGAACCATAATACTAATTTACTCCCATGTGTTTTGGAAATTTTGTTTTATTATGTAATGTGGTTATCTTAACTAGTGGAAGGAAAGGCATGTGAAATAATTAGAAGTAAACAGTTGCGTTGGCATATCTTTGCATACTCGGTCTTCATTCATGATCTTCAGAATTGACGGCGAAGGCCAAATCCCATAAATCTGTCCACCCGATACTTGCAGTGGCCAAGTCAGCTACTTTACTTTATTGGAAACCGGATAAGTAGTTAATCCATCAGTTTCCACTTTCCGCCTGTTGATTGATCATGACTAAACGGTAGCTCACAAGTGATGAAACCTGGAACGGTGTCGCTTTGCCGTAGTGATCATTTGAGAATGTAAACACCGGCAGAGATTTACTGATCTGCTTCACACCTTGTTAAATCATCAGTACTTGAAGTAGTGTTTCAAAAGTTTAGGTGAACCCTGTATAGAGCTCGTCAGTGCTATCGGACCGCTCAAAGTTTTTGTAGATGCTTTAAGCCATGATTAAAGAGCTACTGATAAGCATCTTGTATCACGATGTAATAGATGATAGATTTCCTTCTCGTGCTTGTAAGCATTCCAGATCATCTTCAGTTTTCCCAAAATTTAATGAAGATGTCAGATTACATTACATGCTTTGGAACATTTGGCTGTTTAGCGTCAGCATATTTTCTATGAAAAGTGCTGCTATTTGCTGACCATTTAGAAGTCAGTCTTTATTGATCGAGCATCCTTCAAAGGTAGACAGCTCTCTGACCATTTGCTAAGCCCTGTGCTTCATTTGTGCATTTGGTTAGTATGAGTGGCTTACTGTCATATATAGGAAGGTCATCCATTGGTCAGTTTCCCTTTCTAATCTCTTTTCCATTCATGAACCCACCTCAATTTATATTGGAGCGTGCCAGGAGGAAGCTCAGTTGTCCTGAACGGTACAGTTGCCAGAATCAAAGCCACATACTGTAGCCCTTCTCCCACCATGTTCATTTGGCAGTTGTTCTGACATAATTTGTATTCGGTGAATAAATGGTTAGCATATGCGACTCACAGTTGTGAGTTTGGGTATTCACATCCGGACTTGGTTCCTTTCTATGTGAACTTTGCAGGTTCTCAAACGTGCTTGCGTGAGGTTTTCTTTGTTATATGTCAATACTCACTTTTACAGCCGTTCATTGTTTTTCATGGGACCAATTAGCATGTGTTGAATTTGATTGACACTTTGCGTGACAAATGAGTTGCTACCGCGACTGGCAGACCGCAGATTGCTCCCAAATCGATTGTGAGAGGTGTGAGGGAGCGGGGGAGGAGGTGGGGGTCAGGTGGGTTTTGTGTTTGCATGTTATTGTTATATATTAAAAAAAGTATTATTTTTAAGAAAACATAGTTCAGCTTTTTATTTCCTGAGCATTCAGAGAAGGTGCTGCATGCTGAACTATGTCAGCAGCACAAAATTGTAATTTTAGCTCGCTGATAGCTCTCTGTGCTCACAAATCAGAGATGTGGTCATGGTGCAGGTTCAATCCCTGACTTGATTTTTTTTTTTTTTTTTTTTTTTGGAACAAAGTTTCGTTTTGATGAACTAACGTCCCCAGACTGATTTAATTCAACGGTGTAACAACAGCTATCTTCCCAGGCTGTGTGGGTCTATAAAGTATGCTAATGGCTGTAAAATGAGTACACGACTGCATGCTACAGTGATTTTAAGAGAGTTGTCTTGGGCCAACACCAGCAGTGTCTGCCATGACATGATGGCGCATGTACAGTGAGTAGTAGTACACATACTCCCGCATGCAACAGTCATGCTTGATGACAACCCTCTTGGGACAAATGCCGTTAGTCCTTCCACAGATAATTGAACTGCAATGGCACAGTGCGTGCACGCACGTGTGCTTGGCCTCTCTCACACTTGGGCATTGTGCCATCCTTAAATGGTCATCCTGCTTCTTACATTTGTGTATCATGTACACCAGTGGATTTGACTTTGTGGCTTGCTCTGTGTTGAAAACTAACCAACTGTTCAGACGCGTGTGCGTTTAGTGTGCCAAGCAGAATCTCTGCTTAGTCCCTCGTGTGTGCACGGCTTCCTTCAGTTTGTTCTTTCAATTTTTTTTCTTTCCTTGCCAGCTTCACTGGAACTCTTTTGTATGGTGTTTGGCCTCGTAAAAATTACTGTTTATTTCCATGCACGTTATAAAACACCCATCCGTTTATATAGAAAATAAATGCAATGCATACTTAAAAAAAAAATAAAATAAAAATATTGCAGCAGTTTACTGGGTTCATTTATGCATTTGCTCTTTATAGGTCTCTATTTTGAATCTTCACTTCATTTCTCAATGGAACTATCAGTCATACTTCAATGAAGGCATTAATATTTCAGCCCAGTGAGGCTTGTGAGCTCTAAATCCTTTCCCCGACACAAAGAGGGAATCTCCTCATTGCTGTCTCTGAATTATTAAACCACTTGTCAGCGTCATAAATGTGCCTTTTAACTCACGTCATTCATAATTGCAGTTATAAGAAGGCAAAAACAAAAATTCCGCATGGGATAGCCTGCGACCAAAGTTCAAACAGTGGAGACGACCATGTTTTTTTCTTTTTTTTTTCTTCTTTTCCTAAAGAAAAAATTTATGTTAAGCATTATTTATGAATTACATTTTTAATTAACGCCATTGGCATGGTAAAGTGTATTTCTAAACATACTTGTTGAACTGAAAACATTACAAAGTACACAATAATTAACTTTTCCATGTTGAAGCTGTTTGAAATCTGAAATCTGATGACAAGAACAAACAGGAAACAGAGATCTGTGATCTTTTATGGAATAATTATGAAACTGAATTGAGAATGTGTGGTTCACTTATAGTACTTAATAAAAAAAACAAAAAAAAAACATTCAGATTCAAGAAGACATATTGCTCCATCTTGTGATTGGCTCCCTGATTGACTGTTATTAAGCGGAGAATATGCTCAAGTGCATGAGACACGTCCGCTTTCAGCGCAGCCCTTTTAAGGTGATTCAATCGTTTGCATGCCCTTGTGCTGGCCTGCTTTCTCTCCAAGAACGCAACCTAAAAGCCTGTGTTATGTTATTTGCAGATTCCAAAACCGCTCAGAGTCAGGTGTGAATATATGTGAGATTTGTGATTAGATTAGTGAATGTTGTATTGTGTGACATCTTCCAAGTATAGTCCACATTGAAGCCATCCTGGTAATTGCAAATGGGCTTGCAAGTGGACGTAGTCTCTCGTCTCCTCCCATCTGTGCCTGCTTGACTGTTGAAGCTAATTGGTGCAATCAGGGGAAGTTTGGGTGGAGCAGATAACTCTTCAGTGTGCTCTTGGCACTCAAAGCATGCTCGTATCGCATCCGCTTTTGATCACAACAATCTCTTGGGATGGGGGCTCGGAGAATTAGGCTTTCCCAGCCTTGTCTTGTTTTATTTACAGCCTCTAATGGAGTGTGTACACATGACTTCAGCACATCGCAAACTTCAAGGAGGAGGGAGATCCCATCCTTTGTTGTGTCCTCCTAACTCTCGTGCTTTTTGTTATTTATGTTTTTTGTCGTTCTGCTTGTCGTCTTGTGATGTCTTCCCTTTGGTGGGACTATTTCAGCGTCCCTCGCCAATTTTCAACAATGCCCTTTCTTGTTTATTGTTGATCCCTCACTTGGCATTCTTGTTGTTGTTGTTGTTGTTTTTCAAACTGCTTCCATTTTGGTTACTCCTGTACTGGTACAATGGAACCTCCAAAGTCAAACAGAATGGGTTGACTCTCAAATGCAAATTAATATTAATTAATGAATTTGTTAGTTAATTTCCTTCTGCCATACAAACAGGAAGATAACTTTACTGGCTCATGATGAAACTGGGGGCGTAAAGAATAAATTATTCATTCTAATTAATTGTGGTTAATCAAACAATTGGAACGTCTAATTAACGCTGAATTGTCATTTTAATGCAAAAATATTGTATTTATTCTGAATCATTTGACTTTGACTGCAGAGAAACATTTGAGAGGTGGGAATTCATTAATGTGAGGCTTTGCAAGGGATTCATCAGAATAAATTTTATTTTGATTGATTTAAAATATTAAGCAATGTTTTTCCAATTTCCAACCATCTATAATTTATTGTTCACTTGTAAATTACTTTTTGTGAACTTTTATCCTGGAAAGTGTGCACAACATTTGAGATGATTTAATAACAAAACCGTCAGCCTCACAATAGTTCATTATATTGTTGTGCGCCTCTTTTGGCCACACAAATGAGCCTTGCTCGTGTTCTTCTCATCACTTCCACCACCAGGCAATTTAAACAAAAAATAAAAATAAAATAACTTTCCATTGTTATGCTTACCTATGAGCAATTCAAAGACTTCAATTCCACTCTTATAATGCTATGCTGTTTGTTTTTTTATGGTATTTGGAATAAATAGACAAACACTATAGGGAATATTGTACAGTAATTTCATTTCATCTCTTGTTGTCACGTCAATGGCCACAAGAGGGTACTATTCTACTAGCATAATATTGCTTCTCAATTCTGTAGAGAGTTTGGGCTTATTAATATTGTGGGGGTTCATCATGAGTTTGCAGGGAGGAGAAAAAAAAATCAAAAGGTTGTTTGGTTGTGTTACACTGTTGAGGAAATATCCAAGGAGGATTGTGAATCAATTCAAAAGAAAATTTGTAATCACTATACAGTTATTGCATCTTCCTTTCAACCACTAAAACTGATCTGTTAAATTCAGCAGTTGGGCAAACAGCTAATCAACACGATGGCTTTGCTCTAGCGCATTCTGTATTCAGTTTCACCTTGTTATATGTTAGCATAACAGTTAGCATTTTAGCTCATTTTAAAAATGATACCTTAACGCAATGTTAGTCAGTCAGTTTTAGCACTTTTTACACAGGTTGCCATCCTCCTATAGTATACCAGCTGTTAGCATGTTAGCAATTGAGCTATTCTCTTTCTGTGACATGACACAGGAAATGTAAAGGTAGATGTGAAATTCATTTCGCTCTTCCTCAGCACTTTCTGCATACAGGTTGCTATCCTACCATACTTTAGCACTATTATTGTAGCCTACACGTGTTTAATCACTTCTCAGGTGGTTAAGTAGGCCAACCAGAAATGAAATTCTTGTCCTCGAGTATAGTAATGCATACTAAGATACTCTTGGTTCTGGCATCCTTCCTTTTTTATATTAAATTCACTTCACACTCTGGTGGGAAAAAAAAATCCTTAGTTTTGATTTAATCTCAATCTGCTGACATTTATTCTTAAAAATCCTTACTTTTTTATAGCCGTATAATTGTGTATATTAACAATATTGGTAAGAATGTTTTCATTCATGCTGATTCAATTCTCTGTGTGAATATGAACTTGGATTGCATATTTGAGGGCGAATGAGAGCATTTCTGACAGGTAAAATGATGAACTGCATTGCCGTTGTGTGTCAATCAAACAATTACCCGTGACATGAACAGTATCTCCTGTTTATCCACCCTTGTGCATATGGGTTAGCTGAACGTGGGTGTGTGGGTATGCTGGCTTATGTGTGCTTGAGGCACATCCATTTGCGTCTGCAGATGGGTAACCATGACAACTGCAGCCTGAAGCAGGAAAACGGTGGCAGCAGGCGCAGCACAGTGCACCATCTCTTTTTTTCCTCAGTAGATGCGGCCATTACATGTCTCTTCATTTCATCTTCACCCTGCCCTTTATTTGCATCTTTTTGTCATTGAGAATCGATGCAGTTTTTTGTTTTTTTATATACGGTAACTATTGTAACGCTATGGGTCATCATGTGGCGGCTCACTTCAGAAGGGACAAAAACATCCAAATCTGATGAATAGCAATTTGCAATCAGATTACTGTTTAGCACTTTGTAGATGACTTTGAACAGATGCAGGGTGGCACACAAAGCTACACTTTATATTTTAATAGCACTAATATTTTGATCAAAAAGATTGAGCAGATTAAAATTCAAAACATCGCCAAATGTGCTATAAAATCATCTTTTTTTAGTCTCACAAATATTTGTATCTTAAGTCAATGTCGAATAATGTACAAAATGAGCGTTGTTACGTTACAGACCGGATGATATGTCATCTTGTGCACAGAGCTCTCTCGAGAGAGTCATGACTACCTTGTCCCTGTACGGTTTCAAGAAAACATGGAAAGCATTTTCACGGCCATGGATGTTTGTGTTGAGCATTCACTGGTTGTTTAGATCACTGCTTGATATTCACCTGGAGTGCTGCACAGCACCACTGGAAGCACGCTCTGCTCTGTGAACAAAAAACAGACGTGGAATTGACTTGGCACTTTGGGGGATGGCATCCAGGTTTTCTTAGTTGTTTTCTCCAATATGACCTGTAGATTATTGTATGTTTAGGGTCACAATATTTAAATATTATCTTAATAATGATTACAAATAATACATAAAAAAAAGATTAAACTAGACTGTAGAAAAATACAACCCAAATATGTTTCTTTCTGGGACACATCAAGCCGCCATGTGCAAAGTAGAGTGGAAGGTTCTTGACTCAGCAGCTGTTAATAATACACCACAATTAATTATGGATGGAAGAATAAACAGCAATGACAAGGAGTTATTTTAAGGAGAAAAACAAGCTATCAGCAAGAACCCTATAGAAGCCAAGCATAAAATGTGAGCTGTCAAGTCGGTCCAGGCGATCTTTTTATGCGTGGTCTGCTGAGACAACAGACAAAAACAGAATAAACAAACGGTTTTAGGGGCGCCAATTCTGTCCCGGGTCAAGCGCTGGACTCGCAACCGGACGAGGCATTTGGAGGCTGAGTGCTGAGGAGCTTGATGTTAAAATAGCAATTTCACAATTAAAACAGAGGGTAAAGAAGGTTAGGAGGGCTTTCTAATGTGTGGACGTGAAATTGCTGCTGTCAGACCAGCTGATATCTTGCAATTGAACACGCATTCAGAGTCTGCCTGTGTTGCCAAGCAACACATGAGTTTCACAATGTGTTTGCGGTTTTTGGGAGGTGAAGGGATGCAACGAGCTGTACGCTGTAAAGTACACGTTGCAATAAATTTCATTGTAAATGCACTTACTTTCTATGTATTATTAGAATGCTAGCAAGAGGAATGAAAGATTGTTGTGAAGTTTTTAGTTTTCATTCCTTCATTAGTGAACTCTCCCACTGTCACAATATGCTGAAATGATCTAGACACAAAGAAATGTGGAGTTGAAAGAAGTTTTGTCTGGTGATATGGCATGACTCCTTCTTGTGACTGGCTCCAAGTCAGCCCTTATATCAGGGGTGCCAAACTCATGTTAGCTCAGGGGCCGCAAGGAGGAAAATATATTACGAAGCAGGCCACATCGGTAAAATAACGATATATAACTTAAAACAAATTGCCGCCATTTATAAGCAGATTTGTGGGCCAGGCCTAAATTATGGAGCTCAACTGTAATCATGTTCGGAAAAATAACACGAATGCAAATAGAATGCGACAACACTTTGCCGGTATACGTTCCGGATGTGTAAAATCGACCTGTTTTGCATATATATTGTTCCCAGAATACATTTCGTGGCGCAGTTAATGACATTATAAGGACGTTAATCCTAGTCCTGTCTATTTGTGTTACCAGTAACTGAATTTGTGTCCTATTTAACACATGTTGGTCAATGATTTAAAATAATAATAATAATAATAATAATAATTAAACAAACTGTAACTTTGTGTGTAAAACAATGACATCCAGGTTGATTCTCCCGTAGAAGTTGCATTGCTCATATGAGAAATTGTGAAATTACAAATTTTATATATTTTGATTGTGACCGGCTGATTAATTAGTCCAACATTATTCTTCTTATTATTATTATTATATATTTTTTTTATTTTATTTTATTTTTTTTACTTTACAAAATCATCTCGCGGGCCGGATTAAACCCCTTTACGGGCCTGATCCGGCCCGCTGGCCGTATGTTTGTCGCACCTTCCTTATATTATTCTGAAACTCCAATATTGGATTGCTCAATAGTGATCATTTTTGTTTCTGGCATTTGAAAAAAACATTTTGAAAGTTCTCCCACTTTGCCTGCCCTAATACTTGCACCACTGTGCTTGCCTGTTTGCACTAGATGTGCAATTTTAAGACGCCATCTTGGTACATTTCAGGTTTGATCAATCACAATGTTCCTTTTAGATTCCTCTATTTGCATTTACTCCTCCAAAAATATTGCAATATTGCCCGTTTGAAAGACACAATCTTGAATGCGCCAGGTTTGTAGATCAGCTTCCACATCTTACGTCATACGACCCAACTTTGCCACATCTGAATGACAACACAAGTGCAGAATAGCAGACGAGGGGAGAGAAAGGCAGGGAGTGCTGTCGAGCAGCATTGCTGCCATCAGTCCGAGGAAAGCCCGTGAACGCGGCTGCCATCCTCCGGGCTCCATTTCACTCCTTTAACACCTTCTGCTATTCCGCCGGTGAGTCAACAATCTGCTGTTCCGTTTCTGATATTTGATGTTTGTGTGCAGTAACTGAATCCGTACGCCATGCGGTTGGATCGATGCCGACGCAATACTCACACAGCCTGTTGCCAAGGCATACTCCGTTTTGCTTGTGAAAAGAAGCTGTTCCACCGTGGCTTTCTGCCGGTTCATTCAGAGGTGCTGATTCACTACAAAAGCAATCGGCGGAATGAATATTACAATTGTATATTATTTGATTTGAGTAAAACTAAGTGAAAGCTCTTTTAAATGTATTTTAAAAAGGACATCACTATTTGGTATCTCCATGTTAAATCCCTCTGGTTTGCTGCCTACCACTTAACAGATCATAATTAGAGATGATGTCATGCTGCCGAAACTGAGTCACTTACTTGACCTATTTGTGTGTCCATAGTGATGATGCCCGCTTGTACCGCCCCTCAATTTCAACATGAACTCACATTAATGCAATTGTAACATTTGTGTGTAACACTCTACCAAGCAGGTGTTGCCACTAGCGATGCTAATAGCTCTGCAAGTGAGAAAAATGTCTTATTGAGGGTAGAGGGCCATCAATGATCTTAATGGTGAGTCTGGCAGGAGGAACAATTTGAAAAAATGCACTGAAAGCGCACGGGGTATATAATATCCTCTGAAACTCATAAAAAGCACTTGCAAGACATCTTTCGCTTGCTAGTTTGAGCAAAAACAAACAAATGCTGCAATATTCTTCATAACACTCCATCACTTGCACGAAACCAATGACTACTTTCCTATGAGCCAAGGATTTGGCGCCATCTTGTGGCATCATAGGATATTTACAGAGAGCACAAAAAATGGGGAATACGTGAATTTTTCAGTTGTCAATTACTAATGACATTCTTCCTTATAGACAATGATTTTTTTAAAGGTAAATACAAACCTTTATTGTCATAAAAAGACAAACGATGTATTTTCCAAGCACAATCTGCCATATTGTCACAGTGCTGTGTGACCTTTGTTTTCCAACGTTCTTTTATTTTCCTTCCCCAGTCACAATGAGCGAAAGGTGACGTGTAAACATCCTGTGTCAGGAGCTCCCTCCCAGGACAACTGCATCTTCGTCGTGAATGAACAGTAAGTCTGTTTTCAGGATCTCGACATTCACGAGGTTAGCCAATTCTCCACCAGCAATCCAAGGGACAGAATGGTAATATCAATTCCTGGTACATACTCAAGGACAATCCTCCTTAAAACCTGATCGATGTGTTTTTGTACTGTGAAGGGAATTCGGGAGTGCCCTCACTGTTCACGTACGACATGCACACAGGCCCAGTTTGAATCTGAGCTGACAATATTGCAGCACTGCACTAACATTTCTTTCGAAAAAGAAGAAAAGAAAAAACATCAACCCATTCGTTTAAAATATAGTTTTAAAAGTGGAACACGTTAAAATGGCAAAAGTAAATCTCTTAATTTAAGTACACTGTGTTCTCTATCTATTCTACACGTTATGACATGCACATCTTCATGCCTGTTTTATACTGTTTTATGTCATTTTCCATCGTCATCCTTTATTTTTATTTGACTGAGTCATGGTTTTGCATTCTTATCATTTTGTCATCTTGTCTTGCTCCCGTTCTTTTAGTGTGAAATATGGAAAGCTTGTCCATCCTGACAAGCCGCTCGAGGCTGACACCAGGTAATAAAACGTATCGCTACAAAAAGAGCAGCTTTGCCTTCAGCTTTTCACTCAAGACTAATCATTTGAATACTCCATGGTGGAACAGGATGCACCTAGTGTATCTACAGGGTGGTGAAAAGTACTTTAGAAGTATTTTAGTAAATGAGTGAATTGCTTTTCACCCACCCTGAAACACTTGTATGCAAAAATGTTGTGAAAGCCCACACTGTGGTTAGTGAAATAACATGAAACTGATGAGAATTGGAATTTGCCAAAATGCATCATGGACATGTCACAAAGCATCTGTCCTTTGGACAGATGAGATATTACTAAAGAGTTTTGGTCAGGTTGAGATGAATCATCACTTTTGATAATCATCTTCAAAAGGTTTTGCTACTGCCGTGGTGCAATTTGTCGCAGACTAAATTATCCTCATCTTGCTAGCAGATACACAAACATCTTTATGGAGCATTTTTACTTCCTTTGCAAGTTTTCATTTTTATTTCTTTCATCATACGACTATAATCCCTTGAGGTGAAATTTAATTCTACTGTAGTTTTGTGTTGCGCAACATAAAGACAGTCTGCAAAAAAATGAAGCAAAAAGTGTCACTATTCTCAAAATCAGTGCCATTAACAAAGAAGGGTATCCAAGGTAATGCTAATCACCTTTACAATTCTTCAGTCTATAAAAAAGTCTGACTGTCAGGGTTACCTGTTTGACAGCTATAAAACGCGACACAAAAAGGAGAGAAAACACTCAGTTCAGGGCTCGCGAGGAGAGGAACTGACTGATACAATTCACTCCTGCACTCTCTGAAGATTCCTCTCCTCACCCTCTCTTGATTTTCCACGCCCCTAGTTACATGGGTGTTCCAACCCTAAAAATGCAAATGCAAGACATAGCTGGAACACAGTGTACTTGTTTGTCTATGTCTTGTGCATGTGAGTGGAAGATTGCTGAGTACATGTGTGGTCAAGTTTGCAATCATTTTTTTAACAGAAAACAGGCGACCTCAGCAGACTGGCTCGAACCATTCTGCTGCGTTAGATTCTGTGGTTCTTCAGCTTTTGAGTCATATTCAAATAGCCAGGCTATGTGAATGTGAGTGGGAACAGAGCAAAGCCTTCTTCATTGCAAGCAGAAGCAGTCCTTCATGGCAGCAAATATATGATAAGATAACATATATGGCTAGGCTATGTGAATGTGAGTGCAAAGCAAAGCATTCTTCATTGCAAGCAGAAGCAATTCTTCATTGCAGCAAATGTATGATAACTTATTATTTACAATTGTTCCTACATTGTCCATGGGTGAAATGTTTCATCCATCCCCGTGTGTCTCTTACCTTGTGGCAGGACGGCTCCAAAGACAGAGCAGGAGAATAGCGGCAATAAAAAGGAACGTCCCATGAGCACCATGAGCGAAGCGTCCAACTACACAGGTGGCTCAGACAACAGCAACTTCACCGGGAGCCCTGCCACCACTTTGACGCACTCCTCTTCATTCACGCGGGTCAGTGTACGTCTTTCTGGTCTCACTCAGAGGTCTGCCCTTCTTGTTTATTGTCGAAGATCAAAAGCTTATTGAAATAAGTCGTTCTTGTCGTTTAACTGGGGGCCATGTGGTGGAATTAAATAAAGTTAGGACTGTCAATAATTGGTTACAGAGAGGGGTTTCTATGTAGGGTAGTGGGTGATGGAGTGCAGGTTTTCCAAAGATAAATGATCAAGAAGAAAGTTTTTCCTTTGTGTGATGCTTATATTGGTTTTGGTTTGACATGGTTTCGGAGGACATGAATAAGCTTCACACTTCCTTGAGTCAAAAATGTTGTTCCTCAAAGGACTTCATGCTGTTTGTTATATAAAATGCTGATGCACAAATTGCATCTTCTTGCTTTGTAAATGTGGACCTGAAATTCAAATCAGTCTTCAGGCAGTCATGAATAAGTGGTTCTTGCTTATACTGGGTGGACGATTTGAAAAAAAAAAAAAAGTGTAAAATCTCATATGCAGTATTTCTGTATTCATGAGAAGTCATAATTTATAAACTTCAATGGGCCTCCATTTTCTGCGCTGCTAGGAAAAAAAACCTGGATGGTATTTAAAAACAAAACAAAACTGGAAAACAGAGTCTAAATTATGAATTTAAATGCATTGCTTTTAATTTAAAATGTAACATGTTGTGACGTGGGGGGAAAAAAAACTCAGCTGAGCAAAGATATATTTCTTTCTTGAATTATGGTAAATTTGGGAACTTTGCCGTGGTGGCGTGCAAGCATAAGGTCGACCCAAACCAGGCAAACATTAACTCACCGCTTCGCTTCGCCGGTTTTACACTTAATGTATTCATCATTGTCCATCCATCACATTTGTTGTTGATCAATGTTATCACACTATTCTAATACTTCTTGAATACTGTTGCGATGCCCTTTAAACATTAGCAGATTTAGATTATTATGCTGTTATGACGCAGTAATTCTCCTCATTTTTATCCTGTATGCCACGGTATATAAAATACATTTGTAAACAACATCTTTTTATTCTGTAACTATTTCCATGTTATAGTTTTTTCTTTTTATTGGTATTTCTTGGTGAAAGAGGAAAAATATGTAACATGTCATATAGAGTACGTATTTGTGTATTCATGAGAAGTCATAATTTATCAACATGAATCGACACAGTTGTGCAGAGTCAGGAAAACATTATGTATTTGAATGCTTTCCTTTTAATTTAAGAAACCTCATGTTGTGACATAAAACAAACCTAAGCTAAATTACCATAATAACAACAATAAGATGACATCATAAATATGTTTCGTTTGAACTCACATGTCCTCGTCAGTGTTTGGTGTATCAAAATCTAGGCTGCATTAAAAAAAATTTAAAAAAAAGTATTGAACAATACATTTCCATTTATTTATTTATTTTCCAACATTTATTTCCAAGTTATTTGATGAATGTGACCCAGTAGTTGCAAATCTGAGACAATGGGACATTATGTAACAGTGACTCAAAATCATCATCATTCAGTGGTGTGATCATCTTTTTTTTATTTATGTTGACCCAAAATGTAAATATTTTCTATGGCATTTTCAGTAAGTGCAACAGTTTATTTATATATCATTGTGCTGTTTGTTGACATCCAAAGCCAAAAATGTATGAAGTTGTATTGCTGTTACAAGAAATTCAACATTGATTTACAGTACTTGATTCACAACTGTTGTGTCTGTATTTATTTTCTATTTCAACAGCCCTCAAGGTCTTCCAAAAAAGTTCACAACTTCGGCAAGAGGTCCAACTCCATCAAGAGGAACATAAATGCCCCAGTGGTGAAAAGCAGCTGGCTTTACAAGCAGGTAAGGCCCAAAGCGCAAAAATGTGGAAGAAGAAAGAACAAAAAGTTGTCATATGTGTATAGCATGTGAGCAAGACTAAATATTGATTGATTTCTGTCAAATTTAATCCCGAAGGACAGTACAGGCATGAAGCTATGGAAGAAGAGGTGGTTTGTTCTGTCGGACATGTGCCTTTTCTACTATCGCGGTAAGCAGATGTCATAAATTAGAAATTCGATGTGGAATTCACAGATGCTAGGAATATGGTTATCAAAATGTCATTTTTTCACCCATCATGTTTTTAAATTGCACAGAAAATCTTCAGCAGTTAAGAAAACATTTGGATCCACTTTCTATAATAAAATTGATGTTTGATTTGAATTTTGGTCTTAAATTTAAAACACTATTGAGCAAAGTATTGATGATTTTGCTTCCATCTTTGAAATTATTATTTTTATGATTTGTTGCAGATGAAAAAGAAGACAGCATCCTGGGTAGTATCCTGCTCCCGAGCTTTCACATCTCCATGTTGTCGGTGGATGACCACATCAGCAGAAAATATGCCTTTAAGGTAATAAATAAATAAATAAATAAAAAAGCCTGATAACTGATGCCTGAATGTTATGAATTGTGTCGTTCGTTGATCAATGTCACAATTTTCTCATGGTGGCTGACACAAGCAGTGTGGATTGAAGTCATCATCATGACAGCCAGCTGTTTAAAGTGGGATTAGGCTCATGTTTAGTTGTTAAATTGGATTGTAAAACGCCTCAACCCGCTGTCACACAAATCGAAGATGCCAACGGAAATCGCGTCAAGGCGTCGTGCTGCTTCTTTCTGAGTGACTTCATCTTATCTCTGCTAATCTCTTTCTGCTAGGCCACTCACTCCAATATGAGGACGTATTATTTCTGCACTGACACGGCCAAAGAAATGGAGTCGTGGATGAAAGTCATGACGGATGCTGCCCTTGTCCACGGCGGACCAGTCAAAAATTCTGCGCTGACTTGCCCGCAGATTGACATGTTAGTTGTCGTCATTCAGCATTACTAATGCACATTAGCAACAACTGTCTCTAAACCTTTCGTACATGGTGATAGGTTATAATTGCATCTGGTAGCGATGGTCCAAGATCTGAGCATGTTCCAACCCATAACAGCGTTGCTCATTTCATCTTGTCTTGCATCCACAGGTTGGACAAGTTGAAAGTCGACCAGCCGGCACCTCAGGAGTTGAACAACATGTTGAACAAGCGCATCTTCAACCGACCGGAGCTCCAGAACAACGAGCGAAATCGCGCGCCCGCACGTCAACATTCCCTGTCGCGGACCGACGAGAAACGAGCGAAAGACGCCGATAAAGTGCACGGCGGGATTGAGAGAGATTACCGCACCTTACAGAAAGATGGAGGGAGGTATTGCTTGAAGCAAGACTGCGTGAGCTACATGCTTCAAAAGGACGGCGAGAAGTATCTCCTACACAAGGACGGTGAAAGGTACTCCATTTACAGGGACTCGGACAAGTGCTCTCTTCAGAAAGTGGATGACAAATACAGAGCGACTCCAACAGATGAGAAAGTTGGTGACAAGTGTTTTTTGTCCAAAGATGACGACGCATTTCTGTTGCAAAAAATGGGCGTTAAAGAGACACCAAAATATGTCCCTCAGAGGGAAGTGAGGCGGCAGCTCTCATTGAAGGAGACGCAGAGTAAATATGGAACATTACAAATTGTGGACAAATACAACACTTTGAAGGATGTTCGGAAGTACAGTACACTCAGAGAAGGAGATAAATACGCCACCCTAAGAGACTTGGAAAAGTATGCCACCCTTTGCCATGGGGATAAACGCCGTTTCCAGCAAGATGCCCTCCAGGCGGCCGCCATGTCCGCTTCCCGCCAGGGCCTGGCCGCCGCACTCGCGCTGCCGAAGCCTGCGCAGGTCAACGGATCGGTGGCAGTCGACCGAACGAGTGACTGCAGCGTGACAGCGGAAAAGCAAAGCCAGGCCAGGGTTGCGGCGACTCCGGGTCCGGAACCGGATAGGGGCGTGTCCACAGCCAATTCCGTTCAGCAGTTGGAGCACATGACTCGTAGAACTCGCACAGAAGACGACAGAAGAAGGTACGTTGATTGCAACCATGAAGTGGTCATATCTTGTACAACCTACAAAAACTGATTAATGAATAGTTCGCACAATTTACCCCCTCCAAAAGTATCGATGTGCTTTCTTTGGACCATGGTTATTATAGTTTTAGAATTTAACATGCTAAGCTAATGTTAAGTTAATGCTAAGCTAATGTTAAGCTAATGCTAAGTTAGCACACTAAGCTAAGGCTAAGCTAATGCTGTGCTTTAAACAAAACAACAATTACCTGTTATCGACATCGGCTTTGTCTAAATTATTGGTTCATCAGTATCAGTTGAAAATAGCGTTATCGTGCATCCCTAATAAAAACATATTTCTAATTGCACTAAATACACAACTTATATTACTGGTTATTGTTATTACTGGTTATTATATTACTGGTAATTACTGGTTATGTAATTACTTTGTAATTTTAACATCATTTATCCTTCAATTTCCCTCATAGGCATTCAGGTTAGCATTCAGCTATTAGCATTCAGCTTAGCATTCAGCGATTAGCATTCATTTTCTCCAGAAATTGCAGTTAGTCTAGTTTTAGTTTTTATTTCGTTTTGAATGTTGTTTTTTAAATGTAGTTAGTTTTAATTAGTTTTTAGGGTGTTGCTGTTAGTTTTTATTAGTTCAAAAAAAAAAATGTATTACTTGTGCACAGTATTTAAAGAACACCGTAGGAGCGAGGTCATCTGAAGGTGCTTTTCTATCGGTTGCTGCTAGATGATGTCACTTCTATGTGACACACTTTCAAATGTCCTTATTCCAGTTAATATAAAAATAAATCTACTTAAGATCGTTTTTAATATCATCCCCAAGGCTCATGCATTAAATGAATTACCAAAGACTAAAACAACGGACATTTTTGCAATAATTATAGTTAGTTTTGTAAACATAAAATGTAATTTCAGTCAGTTTTCGTTTTTTAAAAAGCATGTTCGTTTTTATTTTATTTCGTTAACAAAATTGTTTTTGGAATTTTTGTTTTGTTTTTTTTCGTTAGTTTTAGTTAACTAAAATAACCTTGCTTTGGACTTATACGACTGCTCGTCTTGTGCAAGATTTAAAAGCTTTTCAGCCTTCCCACTCTCTCGTCTTTCGTCCTTGCTTTGGCCTTGTCATCCAGAGGGAGCTAAAAGCTTTTTGTGTCCCTTTTGAAGTGTATCTCAGCCAGGGTTGCTGTCTAGCTACAATTCAGTCAGCAATTCAGAGGAATGTGTGTTCTGCTGTCGGTGTTCAGTGCGGGTGTAGCGTGAATGTGAATTCAATGTTAAATAGGAGACACTAGTTTGCTAAAAGGCGTAAAAGGTAGCGTGTTATGCTACACTGAGTCATCTAACGCATTTTCCAAACAATTAATCCGACTATATCTTCAAATGCCCCTTATAGTTACTTTGTAGAATGCAGTTGCAGTTGACTGCCTGTGGGATGCAGTAATAAGCAAGAAACAAAAAAAAAAAAGTATTAAGGTTTGTTACACACTGTTCACTCAACAGTGTTATCCACATAGCTTCAGGAACACAATGTCAAGGAAAAAATATGCATACTATATTTATGAACAATGCACATTATAAATGTTGAATTTTGCCCTTACAACATTAATACTTAAATATGTCTACTAAATAAGACTGCTTTTATTTATTTTTATTTTTTATGATTTTGTAAGCTTTAGAAAGGCTGTTTTTAAAATAATTTTTTAAAATAAAAAACAAATAAAATAAATTAATTAATAATAAAAAAAATAGCACATTTGTTAAATAGAATCCTGAAAAGATTCTTTAAAAAAATAAAGTTTGTGGTCTTATTATATTTTTCAATAAAAGTGAACTTTGTTCTTAAACATCACTGTTATCAGCACAATTCTGATTAAGTGGCCAAAAAGGGGGTTATTTTTATGTTAGGCCGGGTTGTTGATTTCTGCTAAATGTAACTAAAGTGACATGTAATCTAACTTTTTAAAGCAAGAAATCAGTACAGTAACTAAGTTACGATTTCAAGGTAATGTTTTAAATGGATAGAAAAGGGTAGAAGCCCCTCGTCATGTTTAATGTTTCAAGGAGTGACGGACAAGGACATACAAGTTGATAATCAAGAAACAAAAGAACAAATCCAGAGAGAGCAGAACAATAATCTCCATTGTTCTTGTGTTTACCAGTGTTTCATCCTACCAGACGTTACCCCGAAACATGCCCAGCCACCATCCCCAGCTTGTCCCCAGATACCCAGAGGGCTACCGCACGTTACCCCGAAACAGCGCCATGAGGCCCGACAGCATCTGCAGCGTGGCGGGTTCGTCGTATGATCGGGCTCTTCGGCCCGTCTCGACCGGCGCCGTCACGGCGGCCGAGAAGAGGAGGTCGATGAGGGACGACACCATGTGGCAGCTGTATGAATGGCAGCAGAGGCAGGCCTTCTCCAGGCAAAGTCTGGCTCAACCAACAGGTAGCCATCATCAGTAGCATGCGCAAATGCAAAAAAAATGTGAGGGCTGTCCAATAATATAGATGTGTAAAAAAAAAAAAAAAATCTGTACAATACGATCCTCATGCCTTTGTGTTTTTCTGCAGGTCATTATGGCACCCTTCCCAGCACAAAGACAATGGGCAACATATCCGAACACTCCGCCGTCCACTCCATCCCAACCTCGCCATCTCACGGCTCGTTAGCCCTCTACAACACTCTGCCCCTTCCCTGCCAGCAAGGCGTTCCCAACACCACCAGCTCCCACTCGGAGGTGTCCTCACCAAACTTTCGAGAAGATGGGACGCTTGAGCGTCTGCACAGGACACACCCTGCCAAGGTAAAGGGCAGGTCATTCATATTTGCTAGCTCCGCTAGCCTCAACTGTGATACAGTCAAACACTTTGAAAAACATGCACTAATACATTGAGTGTGAACAAGAGCAATGGACATTATACAAACAGGGTTACAGTGTCCCGATCCCACTGTGTTTTCAGTACATAATCACATTTTTCCAAACTGACAAACTTATCATTTCACAATATGCATCAAGAATGTTTCCCAAAGATGTATAATATGAAATGAACCCAACTGTCGCTTTCTGTCGGTGTAAAAAGCAGGATTCAAGAGGCTTTGCCATTCAATGATCTTCATCAAAAACTAGGCTGACCTTGAAATACTTCTTGTTTTCACTCGTCTTTCAAATTTACCATTTCATAATTAAATTCCTGCCTGCTGAGAACCTTTTTTGTCTTTTTTTGCCATTTTTTTTTCTCCCTCAGTTTGGAAGCACACTTGAGCGGCGTCCTGTGGTGGCTGGTGTTCCTTCTCAGCCCATTACTCCTCAGTCGCTGCAAGGCAAAACGGTGAGTCTTGCAGGACTTTTTTTTTCACACATTTTTACAGCAAAGATAAACCCTTTCCATTTGGCATTTGCGGTCTTCAGTTTTCTCACTACTGCTTGTCACTACTGGCTGACATTATTTTTACTGTGTCACAAATAGGGTCACCAGACAACCTATTTTCCCCTGAATTGTGCACTTTGGCAGAAATTATTTCAGCTAGCATCTTCTGTATTCTACAGAGACCCTCTGGTGTCAGGGTCTGAATTTTTTTGGGCTAATCTGTACCCACAGTTTAGCAATCTGTTCCCACAGTTTAGTAATCTGTACCCACAGTTTAGTAATCCACAGTTTAACAATCTGTACACACAGTTTAACAATCTGTACACACAGTTTAGTAAACCGTACCCACGGTTTACTAAACCGTACCCACGGTTTAGCACTTCGGTGTCGTCATGTAATACGCATGCACACGCAACGTTCGAGTGGTTGGTTGACAGCAGTGTTATCAGCGAACGGCTGCTTCTTTTGTGGGTACAGATTGTTAAACTGTGGGTACAGTTTTTTAAACGGTGGGTACAGATTGTTAAATTGTGGGTACAGATTGTTAAATTGCGGGTACAGTTTACTAAACTGTGGGAACAGATTGCTAAACTGTGGGTACAGATTAGCAAAAAAACAAAACTTCAGAGCCTGACACCAGAGGGGCTCTGTAGTATTCTGTTGTGCCGTGACTCATCTTTCTATTTGTGTAACACAGTTATCAGATGTTTTCAAAAAACAAATATAGACTTTCTGTGCTCTTTTTTTTTTTTAATGTATCTGGGTAAAACTGCATTTTGTGACATTTGAACATGTGAGTTACGAGATTCGTAGGTAGATAAAAAAAAATAACGGAGAACTGAGTTGTCATAATGCCCACAAGGGTTGTTATTTTCTCATGAAGACAGCCTTTTAAAAACCTGCTGCACAGACGATGTTTTTTTTTTACCCTGGAAGTAGGAACGTACTGGATGTGTTTTGAAGTATCTGTGTATGTGTTGGCTTGGCCTGGGACTCAATCTTTCCAGGCATTGGCTGCGTTACAGGTCAATCATTAGTGTGACTATAAACATATGAAATGTTTGACATACTGGAAAAGAGGCAAGTTGTTACATAAGAATCTGGATTGGTATTGTTTTGTTTCAAGTCCATTATGTATGAGAGTAAAATGTCATACGGTAGTTGAAAGCACCCCATCAAGCCCTCACCGCTTGCTTAACATTCATGAATATTTCATTTGCACACAACTCGGTGATATCCTATAATGTATGACAGGCCTCCTCGCGCTTTCTGAAATATTACCAGTAGTATTGTAATCATTTGTGCATTTGTCATGAATTTCCTGGTCCTGGTTTGTTGTTGGGTTGTGATGAGCTCATCCCAGACTTTTACGCTTGTGAGACATGAGGCACTTCACCACGCGGTGTGTTGTTTCCAATGTGGCAGTTCATTTCTCCTCTGTGTGATGCTCCACGTAGCCTGAGGAACTGACACTGATGCTCATCAAGCTCCGCCGCCAGCAAGCAGAGCTCAACAGCTTGCGGGAGCACACGGTATCCCAACTAATGGCCCTGGGAATAGAGGGGCCCAACCCCAAGGTCAGCACTGAGTGTATGTATGTGTGCTTGTGGAAATGTGGGCGCGCACGGACCGACGCGGTCTTTGCTGCTGGGGTTTGCTTTGACGGTCCAAACCTTGCATTATGTGCAAATGCATGTGTGGAAAGGTGGCTTTGCTCTTGAGACGATATGAAATTGAATTTGGTTTCATTTTACTGGAATTAGATGAGGTGATTGAGCCATTCATTGTTTGAACTGGAACAGAATCAAATGTATTGTCGTTGCACACGCCACGAGTACAGAGCAACGAAATTCACTTAAGTTACAACCTGTCCAAGAGACATAAAAAATTATTTTTCAGATAAGACAAGGAAAAGATAAGTAAGGGGGAGGGGAAAAAACAGCCCCAAACTATACGGTAGTCCTGTTAGGGAGGAGCACATTATAGGTTTTTGGGAAATAAAATAAAAACTCAGTAATTGTCAGTTGGATTTTATTTAATTTACACACCAAAATCAGTTTCATATTGGAAGCATTGCAAAAGTTTACTGTAATTTGTTGTTGGTGATTTTTTTTTTTGTGGGGGTGTTGGTGGTGAGTGGGACGTGTATGTGTGTGTGTTTTAAGCATGAGTACACGCACACATTTATGCATATTAGCACCGCGACAGCGTTGTAATACTGCAAATGCGTCATAAGAGATGCATCAGACATTTTCCACTTGTATTATCTCCACCAATGAGCTGGTCTTTCTGACAATTTGTACTCATAATTATCTGATGGTTGAGCATGTTTGGAGAGCAAAACTAATAATAACGACACTTGTGTCGATACAATTGTAGTTTTATTATCCACAGTTCTGTCTACATGGCACGTTTTCCTGTTTTGGATGAGCATGCTAATTGTTGTTGATCATTAATTCTGTTAATTGTCAGTTGATCCCATCTTGGAGCTATTGAAGTATGTTTCAGTATACTAATGAGCTGCAACCAGCAAAGGTCAGAACTGGTTTTCCATCTACAGAAGAACAACGTGATGTCAGAAATGAGAAGTTGAGCATTTACAAAGAAGTCTGCTATGGGAGCCATTATTCTGTTCAAACATATAATTGCTATTATCAGAGTTTAGAACATTCAGAGAGCGATTATCTAATGCCTTTGGCAATAATAACAATAAAAAAAATACAGAGAGACAATTTACGGTTGTCTGATTTGAGAAATAGATGCGCTGCATGTGAAGTTATTGCCTAATAAAAGCCTCTTTTCATTCTTTTCTTCCCAATGATGAAATCAGTCGAATCCTTGAACCCATTTTACCAAACAGAGCTCGCTTTCTTCTTCTTCTTTTCCCTCCTTTTCCTGCTGTCACTGCAGACTGATGTTCTTTCCCATCATCTTCAGAGGAACCTTGTTTACCTGGACAACCAG
Source organism: Festucalex cinctus (assembly GCF_051991245.1). Classification (NCBI taxonomy): domain Eukaryota; kingdom Metazoa; phylum Chordata; class Actinopteri; order Syngnathiformes; family Syngnathidae; genus Festucalex; species Festucalex cinctus. Next base: position 11,369,644 of record NC_135426.1, read on the forward strand.
GTGAGAACAACCTGACCTTCCTCCATTTGGAAATGAACAAATAATTTGACACATAATTGATGTTACACACGCGTCAACGAAAAAAAAGAATCCGGGATGGTCAGAGACAGAACTGAGTAACTGATGAGACTGACCAGTCTTTTGCCAGTTCCAAGTTTATTTCTGTGACCATTGTGGGTTTCTTCTTCTTGGTACCAGTTTAGCCCACATACGTATCTTATTTGGTCCCAGTTGTGAAGAATAGTCAGATTAGCGCAACAAAATGAACAGGTAGAATATAACTGAACTTATGTAGATAATACTGCACACCAAGCGACCATAATTGGAGCGTGTCTGTTTCAGATAGTCCAATCAAGTCTGCCTATTTAGTACCCTGCTCGGTCTATGCCCCGCAATGCTTTGTCTGCAACCCGAAGTCGATTTGAATCCAGTTAAATATGCCCCGAGGATCTCGGATTGATGTAGCTCAACAGCAGCTATAATTGAGGATACAATGCAGAAGGGAGAGGACAGCTCATTTCTTTCCTCAACACTTCTTTCTGCTCACTCCATAAGTGGGTTTCTCGAGTCCGTAATTGAGTCTCTGGTGGAAGGGGTGAAAACACGGAGTCCAGGACAGAGGGTGTCAATTGAGTTGTTTCTTAGTTTGAATCCAGGATTTTATTTCTGAGGCAGTTTGTCAGCGTGAGGCAACTGCTGTTGTGATAGATTGATGACAATTGAAATCAGGTTATAGTTGCTGTAACAACTGATATTAGTCGGGATATAGAGGGTGAAAAGGAGAACAACAACATGATGCGCTTGATAATGTGGATGAATTATTCTCTGTTTTTAAGGTCGGATGTGAACCAGGACAGATTTTTGCCACTGATGTGGAAGCAAGATGGACAGCTCTCTGGTTTTCATTTGCATACGTTTCTTACTGTTATGTAGTCTGCACAGGCAAAACCCAAATCTGAAGTGATCTTAGACATTCAGCACTGCTCAATAGTCAATGTAATGGGACACACCTGGGCATTGTGACATTCCAGCACTTTTGCTCACGTGTAAATTTACAAGTTGTGTCTTCAACTTTTGATGGCAGCCTAAAGCAAAAATAAAGGACTTCATCTCTTGGTTCCAAAACTTTGGGACTGAAAATGACAGAGTTGCAAAATAAGAAAGTGAGAATGAACTGTGGCTCTTCAGTCCATTATTCTGCACAGACATGCTTATAAATCTTGGAAACGTCCAGCAAGGATTCATTTTTAGCTGTATTCTTTGAAACGCAACAGGGGTCCTGCTATGGCCAAGCGAGAGGTCCTTGTAGTTTTCAGCATCAGCATGCATTGCAGTGCAGCGTCATCTCCTAAAGTGACACTTCGGAAAATCTTCCTTTGATGTGCTCTGAAAATACGTTTTCGTGAAACATGGTGACATTTCACATTTTAAGCCATCTTGGTAGTATGCGCAAATGTTTGCTGCTCTGTAAAAGAGCAGGAATTTTCACACTGTCCATTAGTTAAAATTCTTTGCCACATTGCAGTTGATGCAGAGGATCAGTTATAGTATATTTAACATACCGCACATCAGCTTTCAGCAGCGATGACAGCACCATGTCCTGTCTTTCCTCAACACTCTGCTAGAAAAAGGAGAATGAGCCTCTTATCTTCATGATTCACACTATGATCGAGAACTCGGCACCACGGCCGCAACTCTACCAGCAAGTAAGATTTCAGGCAGGTTCTGGCTTGAGTCACTGTTCACTCAGTCAAATTGGGATCCGCCATACGTGGCAACTGTAAGTTTAGCGAATTTTCAAATGAATGTTGTTTCCGTTTTCCGACGGTTGCCTCAAGCCAGACCGTTGCCTTAGTATCTGACGTGATGTTTCCATGTCCTCCCTTCAGTGTACGCCACCCGTTTCGCCATTTTGGATGTAATCAGTCCATCACGTCCAGGAAAACCTTTTTATTTATCATTTGTATACATGGTTTTCATTTGTTTCACTGGCTGTGTGCTGATAACATGGCTTCTAGTCCAATGCTATATAGTCATGGATTTGCCATCTCCTCATCCTTGTCCTCAAAACTGTTAATAGTGAACATGATGTATTGTTGTTCCTTCCATGTTTGTTTGTTTTTTTCTAGCAGATCACCTCAGATGAGTACAAAGACTGCTCGGTAACCCAACCCACCGAGGACGTTGACGTAAGACAAAGAGTATTTCGTATTAGCAGTAACATGTTACAAGCATGTCACATGTTGTTAACCCTCCCACGATTTGCTTTGCCAGACCAAACTGAGCAGGTTTTGTGAGCAGGACAAGTTAGTGAGGACGCAAGAGGAGAAACTACAGCAACTACACAGAGAAAAGGTAACGTTCTCAAGTGTGGAATCTGATGTTTCAGGCGAACAATGTGTCGTAACGCGTATTGTCCACTTGCAGCACACCTTGGAGACGGCGCTGCTGTCTGCCAGTCAAGAATTAAGTGACCAGAGTAATCCCACCACTTCAGCCACACAAAGTCTGGTCCAGCAGAGAGATGTGCTCCAGAATGGCCTGCTGAGTACCTGCAGAGAACTTTCCAGAGTCAATACGGTGAGGAAACGTCATTAACTAATTCACTCCCAGCCATTTTCACTGAAGCAACCCCCTTCGTTCCCAGCTGTTTACTGGATTTGGACGGATTTCCCAAGGCCCACAGAATATTGTTCTATTGATATAAAAACATGGAACCTACCAAAAGAAAAATTAGAGTCTCTTCTTTCATCAGGAACAAAAGTAGCAGCAAGTATATGTAGTATCTGTTTCCGCTTTGCAGTAATTAGCATTAGAATATAGCTATTCACATTCCTGGTGCTGTCAAAAAGAGCTTGTTGCAACATGGCCCAGGATGATCTTTTATACTCTGTCACCTGCTGGCCATATTTTGTAATAACTACTCTTGCTTTAATCCGTCTCTTCATGTCAAAAGCTGCATCAAAGCCTTCTCTATGCTCGTGCATTAAAAAAATAAAATAAAATAAAAACGTGTATATATGGTTTTGGCAGTGAACGACAACGTATTAAAAAACGTGTTTACACGTTTTTGGATTTGAATGAGTTAAGTATTCAGAAATTAATCACATGATTTCAACAGTTAACTCACAATGAATCGCAAATTTTAGATATGTTCTAAATGTACAATAAAATATTTTTTCTCAAGTTTTCATACTCTTCTAAGCATAAAAGTAGAAACAAAATGTTAAACTAATAGAAATATGACTGCATCTTTTAGTCATTGATACAGTAATTTCATAATAATTCATAAAATTAAGTTAAACGTTAAAAAAGATGGACTGTACGGTGTGATATTGATTTGTGTTGAGGTCGTTTTCTGCCACTAGATGGCAGTTCAGATTGGTGACAGTTCAGCGCATTTTTCTTTTCGTATTAAAAGCTGTCTAATTTTTAACATGCAATAACATTTTTTTAAATTATAAAATACAACTTGAGCCCAGTCTCCACAAATATATGCTTTATTAATACATTTATTGCTGCTAAATTCTGACGTGTCTGCTGCGTTGCGACTGGAATTCCCTCAGTTCAAAAAAAAAAAAAAAAAGTGTCTTAAAGGAACTTTAAATTAACTCACAATAAATGTACTAATTTTGATATCTTTATTTTACATGGATGGGTTATACTGTATATTGATGCTTGATGCTTGTAGGAGCTGGAGCGCTCATGGAGAGAGTATGACAGGTTGGAGGGAGACGTCACTTTGGCAAAGTCTAACCTACTGGAGCAGCTGGAAGCCCTGGGCAGCCCTCAGGTTTCACACCTTCCGCACTCAATCACTTTTTGCCGTTATTTACATTTGAACTGTGTGCATGCGTGTGTGTGTTTGTGTGTCTTCAGACAGAGCCTCCAAGCCAGCGGCACATCCAGATCCAGAAGGAGCTGTGGAGAATTCAGGATGTGATGGAGGCACTGAGTAAAACTAAACCGCAGCGAAGCATAGACAGTGAGTGTCGTTAGTTGACGATTGCAGAATGAAGCAATAGAAAACAACAACATTCAATTGTTTTTACAGTTGAGCTAACAAAATATTTGATCATACCAAAGCTCCAGAAACTTGTGACATGACATTGCAAACATGGAACAATTCAAGTCTCATGACAGGATTTTATTTCCACAGATTGTTCCGATTCCAAGCCACTTTCCAGCCTACAAAAGAATGACGTAAGTTCCTCCACATTCAAGTCCCAACACAAAACACACTCTTTGAATATTATATTTGATGATGGTTTGTTTTTATACCTTGATATATGATTACTATTGGAAGAATGGTTCTTAAAGTTATTGGAGGTACTGAACCCCACCAGTTTCCGATTCAGGGTTAGGATTAGACAATTCTCCATTGGGTATTTTGTAGGGATGGGCGAGTACCGATACCAGGTATCGGTATCGGGCCGATACCAGCCTTTTTTCAAGTACTCGAGTAGTCGTGACACAGACGAGTGGATGGAAGAGGGGGAAGACGTTAAATGAGTCCTCCTTGCCTGTAACTGGCGCTAGCTTGCAGCAGTTTTTCACCAAAACTTCACCGGTTTGGAAATACTTCAAAATTGTGAATCTTAAACTAAAAGAGCATTTTTGTGTTTTATTTTGAGCGTTAAGACTATTGAAGAGTGACTGTGCTGTTTTTTTGTTGTTGTTGTTGTCAAAATATATTTGTTTAAAAATATCTTTTAGTGATTTTCTTTTATTTGTCAAAATGTACTACTGGTATCGGCAGTTGGTATCGATGAGTACTGAGGAACTGAGTATCGGTATTGGTCTGAAAAAAAGTGGTATCGAACATCCCTAGTATTTTGGTTTCCTGCCACTTTGGGGAGGAGGAAAAAAAAAAAAGTGTTTTATGGTCATTCAAGGCTCTACATGGCCCATTGGTGTGAGTTTCCCTTGACTCTAATGAGGACAGGCACTATAAAAAAAAAATGGAGGTATGGATGGATAATATAGAAAGATGAAGCTCAAGATGAATCATGGATGGAGCAACAGAAAGAAACAATAACACGTACACAAATAATTAGCTTGTTTTGGTGGCTGTTCACTGTATTGCCGACCTTGAACATTTCACGCCAAACTTAACTGGACAGCTTGACATAATTCATCCATTAAATTGAAGCCACTTGAAAAATGAAAATGAAGCCTTTAAGAAAGAAAGAATTCCTACTTTTTTTTTTTTTTTTTTTTTTTTTTGAGAATGTGATCGTCAAGAACTCCATTCATAAACAATGACAGTGCCCCCCTACCCCATTTTCTTGCCTGTCAGTGGGTCAACAAAGTAACAATCTGTAGTTTCTTGGAGTGAGACCACCTTTGTTAACTTTTAACAGGCAGTGACATTGCTGCCACTCAGTCCTATCAAGACGGGGAACGGCGTTCCCCCCCGTCCGCCTCTTCCACAGTACTACTATTCATCCGAGCACCCCCCTCACATGCCCTCCCACCATCCAAACTCCAGCAGCCGCCTGCCTCCTTACACACAACGTCCCGAGGACCGCAAAGCCGGCTCTAGGAATGGCGCTCACAGCGTAAGAACAAAGGAAACATCCGTAGATGTTTTTTTTGTGACATCAATCAGTCATCTGCAGAAGATTTTGTGTTCTTGCTATTATTTGACTGTCATTGTCATGTTTTCACATTCGCACTTCATTTGAGGTCCATAGTTGAACATTTCCATCGTTTTCAAGGAGCAGACTTGTGAGTTTGACCACCCAAAAGGCTGTTGAAGCAAATATGACGTACAGCTACTGGGATTTGTTCGGAGGAAACATAACAAAGATCAACTTCAAAAATAGCTTTTAGTTGACCTACCCCCCGTGATAGTATGTAGAGTGACTCTAATTTGAATCTTCCAGTGAATGATCATTCTCTTTCTGTGGTGTTCAGGCTGGAAAATGCCAAAAAAAAACAACAACAACAAAATTCTAATCCAGTTCATGTACATTATTCTACAGATTGATTTTTACCGCATTGATTGTATCAGTATCTACTGTATATTTTTTAGTAGTGTTCCCTCACTTTTAGCTGGTACGTTGCAAACCCCCTGCAATAGGTTATTTTCTGCAAAGTAGAGTTTGACTTTTTTTTTTTTTTTTTTTTATTATTAAACAAAAAAAACCTTTTATTTGATTTTTGTAAGATTTTTAATATTCTTACGAGGCAATTCAAGCAAATACGAGATACTTCTCCGCATATTTTCAATCAGTCCACTAACTCGCTCTGCCAGTAGGGATTTAACGATATCCAAATGTCACGATACGATATTGTCACGATATGAAGCTCACGATACGATAATTATCACAATATTGTGGGAAGATTGACGATATTTAAAAAAGGTCACAATATTGTTAAAAAAAAAAAAAAAAGAGCTCGTACTAAAAAAAGCACAATATTGTGTGTTATTATTATTATTATTATTATGTTTTATTATTATGTTGTGTTGTTAATGCACGCACACATTGAGTTCCTCCACATATTGACTCGGTTCACATGGGCATGTTACGTTCCCCTTTATCTGACAATTAGTGTAGATTTTAAAAGTAGAAGGGTCAAAACATCCCTAGTGAAAATTAAATTGAACTAAAACACGAGCCACCAGAGGGTGCTATAACTGTGCAAATGGAAATCAACCTGACTTTTTTTACAGATGTGTTGCATTTAAATATCGTGAACATGACGACGGCGATATTAATATCACGATATCGCGCTTATCGTTACATCCCTATCTGCCAAAGGATTAACAGAGGCCTTGGGTTCGAATCATGAACCCGATGATGAAGGAACTGACCAGCTCCCATCCGCTCTATTATTTAAGACTTCATTCAGCATCTGCCATCTCAGTTTGTTACCTGCAGGCGGTTGACACAGATTGACGCATGCTTTTGGTGTGGATTATGCATGCAATTTGTTTTGGTGTGGTTTGCAATGCCGATTTTGCTGAGAAATGTGGTATGATACAAAACTGTTCCTAAATGATATGACGAAAATGTCATATTTCATTGAATTTTATGAAAGTTAGGCATTAAAAATGACAAAATACTTTCACAGACAGAAGGTCAAATGGTCATTTAAGATGACCATTTTCTTTCCCATTTTCAATGTTACAGAAGTTTAGTGGCGTTCATGTCTAGCATACGTACTGTATGTGTTTGCCTCAATGCTGTTCGCTCTCCCCGACACCTCACAGCAAGGTCCAGACTATCGATTGTATAAGAGCGAACCTGAGCTGACCACAGTCAAAGAGGAAGTGGACGAAGTCAACCCCGAGGACAAAGACAAGGACAAGAACGAGACGACTGCTGAGAATATTGACATGGTCGCAACAAAAGGTACTGCGCTTTGAAGGTTCATGAAGCTGTTTTTTTTTTGTTTTTTGTTTTTTTTGTTTTTTTAATAATATTAATTATATATATTAATATATTAATATTATTTTAAACTTCCTTATGTTAAATGTTTTAAAGTTTGTTGAATAATGTTTTAAGATTGTTATTGTATGTTTTTTGTTTGTTTTTTTTGTTTTTTGTTTGTTTTTTTTAGTAAATTTTGTAACCTATTTTTATTTTTTATTTTTTTATTTTTTTCCTCTGAATGTTAACTATTGTTTTTTTATGCTTATGTGTTGTCTTTCCTTGTGTAAAGCACATTGAGTTGCCTTGTGTATGAAATGTGCTATACAAATAAACTTGCCTTGCCTTGCCTTGCCTTGCCTTGTTTTTCACTATGACTTATTACAATTTGATTATGATGATTGTTTCACACAGCAGTACCCCTCTATCCAGTGGGCATTGTTCCTCCGAGAACCAAATCCCCCATGAGCCCTCCCGAGTCCACCACTATCGCCTCCTACGTCACCCTGAGGAAGACCAAAAAGCCTGAAATCAGAGCGGTATGTTTTTGCTTGGGGCTTGAATTTAGAATACAACGTCTCAAAGATATAATTGAGTCATTTGTTCTTTGCAGGATCGTCCCAGAAGTGCACTAGTAGACCAGATTGGCTCTGGGGAGAGAGAGGTGGGCCGAGCCAGGATGAGTGTGGAGGAGCAGATGGAAAGGATGAGGAGACACCAAGAGGCGTCATCGCAACGAGAGAAGCGACGAGAAGCCCTATCCCGCTCGCACTCATTTAGCAAAGACGACCACTTTGTTATGACGCAGGTAATTACAAATATGACGTAACGCACTGACCAACTGAAATGACTGGAAGTGACATCACAGTTGCTCGGGACTCACATAATGACCAATCACCTGTTTTTCCTGAAGCTGAGTTGACAGCAAAATGGCAAAATGGCCGCCCGCGAGATACATTAAAACGGGTGGATTTTCCTGCTTAACTCTTTAAAATCTTACTTGAAGTTACATTTCTGTTATTATATAATTGTTGTGTCCCCAAGTGTCACTTTTTGCTTTTGATTTAAGTGTTAAATATTTTCCTCTCAACCATCACACTGTTTCATTTGTTTTTGTTTATCATTACACTTAAATAGTGTTTATTGGCATGCTGCAATATTTTGGAATATGGCAGGGTCAAAGTGCAATAATTATGTTTTCTTGAGATGTTGAAATTGTTCCTTGATTTGGGAGGTTACAATTTGCCAAAGTGGCGAAACATTTTTTTGGACTGATGAAAGTAAGATTATTCTTTTTTGGGCTCTCATTGAATGTGTGTCTCCATTACAGTGATCGTTATGATGATGTAACGGTTGTTATGATTGTATTTGAATCAACAGGAGGTGTGTGAAGACGCATGGCGTGACAGGGAAATGATATCGCAGAGTGGGCCTTTGCTGCAAACTGACACCAACGACACGGAAAGTGAGGTAGCCTGCCAGTACCAGTTTACCTCACATCCCAAAAATGCCGCGTTTGCTCGATTTCACTAACCCCTGATGAAATCCCTGAAGTATGACTGCCATTTACATTTAGCATTTTTGGTTGCATTTGTTTACATGCAGCCAATAACCCTTTCAAAACGTGAATATTGGCAATATTCCACATTTGAAAGGTCATGTAAACATGTGCAAAAAAGCCTTAATTCGAATGGAACTTTGGTTTGGGTTCTGCGCATGCTACTTGTATGTGCGGAGACTATCTTGTGTTGCCACTCGCTAAGCTCACATAACTCGAATACTTTGATTTCTCTGTGGCATTATAAACGACTTGTCGGCCATGTTTGCTATGCTCGAGTCCTGAGTTTGGCTCGATAACCTCTGAATTGGAAGGTTACAGGAAACATGTTACACAGGTGCATCATTTTTATTGCCACCCCTTAGCTGATTTTTGTCCACTATTCCATTCCATTTGTCAGCCGTGTGAGAAGCAGACGGCAGTGATTTTGGACGGGCACGCCGAGACCCAGCATGTGGAGATAGTAACCCTTCACTCCTTTGAGGAGGACAAAAGCAGAGAAGATACGACCAGCTGGCCAACAAATATCAGCAGTGAAAACAGGTGTGTACCTTCCCTGTCTAAAGTAAAGTACCGCTGATTGTCACACTCACCGAAGTGAGGTGAAATTTACGTCTGATCAGAGTCCAGGACTGAAGACGTCTACAATAGAGATGTAATGATAACGGCGATATCGTGATATTAAAACTGCCAAAATATTGTCGTCGTCATGTTCACGTTTTTTAAAATAGGGATGGGAATCTTTGACTGTCTCACGATTCGATTCGATTCGATTACCATTTTTGGGTCTACGATTCGATTCAGAATCGATTTTCGATTCTCGATTCAAACGATTTTCGAGTCAAAATTATTTGATTGACAAATGATTTCTGCTTCAATTTACAGATATGCACAACATTGTCATGATCTACTCCAGTCTGCTTTGTAAGACAAAATGACAAATAGAGACATGAAAGTGTCTTTTTTTGTTTTTTTTTGTTTAAACATTTATTAATTTTGTATTGTAGGTGCCTTTTTCCACAAAAACAGCATGTGGGCTACAAGTGCCTTTTCCCCTTCTTCTTCATTTCTAATTTAAATAAAATCAATTTTTGGATATCAATATCGTTTCGATTCGATTAATAAATGAGAATCTCGATTCCTTTATGAATCGATGTTTTGGCACACCCCTAATTTAAAAGCAACACAGCTTTTCAAAAAGTCGGGTTGATTTTCCATTTGTGCAGTTCTAGCACCCTCTTGTGGCTAGTTTTTTAGTGCAATTTAATTTTCATTAGGGATGTTTTGGCCCTTCTATGTTTAAAATCCATGCTAATTGTTAGTTAAAGGGGAACATAATATGCCTATGACCCGAGTCAATATGTGGAGGAAGTCAGTGTGCATGCATTAGCAAAATAACATAATAATAATAATATACAACATAATTTATTTATTTATTTTTTTATACATTAATTTAATTATTTTTTATTTTTTTTTACAATATTGTGACCTTTTCAAATATCGCCAACCTCCCCACAATATCGTGATAATTATCGTATCGTGAGCTTCATATCGTGCTAATATCGTATCATTTGGGTATCGTTACATCCCTAGTCTACAAACGTATTTTTCATACCTACTAGTGAAAGAAAATACATGTTTTAATCCTATTAAAGCTAGCGATTCTGCTCGTGTGTCTTCCAGCTTCCAGAGTCCTGATCCAGAGACGCCAAGCCCCGAGCCAAAAGAAGGGGAGGCTGATGTGCTACAAGAAAATGCCAGCGAGGAAAGCCTGGAGAAGCACTTTGAATCCTACAACCAGCTACCAGCAAATGACAAGAAACACAACAATAACAACTTATTGGCTTGTAAGTATATCATAATCATCATTTTTAGATATACCTTCCTTTGCATTTGGCACCATTTTGAACGTGTCTTCTCCAACCACTTATCCTGCATCTTTTTTGTTAAGACTATAAGCAAAGCACTGTTGTTGATTTGCATAATGAACTCATCATTGTTCTCCGTCTTCCAGCACAAATATTCTCTATGGTGAGCAATGACACGTGAGCATCAAGCTGGACGAGCTCCACGGTGACGTCCCATGAAGCCCAAATGTAGCAAGTTGCAAAGAGCCTCCGCCCCAGCTTCCTCAAATGACAACACAACAAGGAGACTGAAAAGTTGACTGCAAGTAGAGACGTTAGGTGTACATGACCTGATCCCAAAGTTTTTCCATACAAAACAAACTCTATATACAAATATATGTGTATGTGCATCTCAAGAAATTGTGGTGAACTTCATTTGTTTTAATTGTTGAATTCAAAAAGTGAACCTTATATGTTGAGTGAAAGTGTAGAGAATTATACAAAGTATTTTTTCCAGTGTTTAATAATGAATCTGTATAATACAAAAGTTTCACTTTTTGAATTCGACTACTGAAACATCTTGAATTTTCATTCAATCGTCAAATTTTTGAGGTATTCATATATATTGGTTAGGTTTGGAATTTGGAATGTGTAATTTCCTAAAAGATATGTCTAATAAAACAAAACTGTAAATTATATTTGTCCTGTGTGGACAAACGAAAAATGGCACTAAAAGCCTTGTGAGTTAGCTTTTTGTTTGTTTTTCTTTCTACCATTTGAAGTTCCTTGATTAAGAAGGCTTCTCAACACTTTTCTAACCTGTTCGCTGCCGAGCAGTTGTACATGAGGTGTGGATGGGCATGTGACTAAAACTGACGGATCAATAATATTTATTAATTTATTAATGAACTAAGTCGCTCTGAATGTTCCGCGCTCCTGTTTCCATGCTGCTCGGAGACGAGGCCAGACATTTTTCGTCTTAAGACTGTGAACTAGATGAGCCTCGATCAAATGTGCTTCTGCTGGTCGCAGCCGAGTAGCGCACTCCATTTCGCCTCACTTGCTTCAAGACGCTAAGCTTATAATCAACAATAAAATCCACACTTATTGAATTTGTTGGTTGGTTTTTGCAACTGTGAGTCTGCTTTTCACAAGAACGGCCTCGGAAGAAATAATAACGCTGGTCAACTACATTAGTTTGTACGAAGAAGTATTAGGTCTACACTGAGAGAGGTACTGTAGATATGTGTTCCTCACAAACGTTCATTATGACAAAATGACCAAGTTACGACTTAATGTTTCACTTTGTAACATAGCAATTTTGGAGGGGGGTGGCACTAATACTTTATGGTAGATAAAGTGTGATTATGTTGCTGATGCTGTTTTCTTGTATGCTTTTGTCGCAAAGTGACACAAGAGCGTCTGGTGTGGTGGATAACGGATGGTTTTCATTCTAACTATAGTCAAAGTACATTTTGATACGCAGTAAATATTTGTTTATATTAGTATTCAAAATACAATATAATGTAATTATGGCATTGTACAGCCTCAAGGTGGGGATTGTTGATGTTGAAGTGTACAGCTGTATATAGTTGGAGCATTTAAGAATGGCACCAAAAACAACACATGCAGTGCTTTATTTTAACAACAAAGTGACCACACTACTGCTTTCTGTTTGAGCTTACTATGATTTTTATTGATCTGGATTGACTCGACAGTCACACTGATTCTGTTCAAGGGAAGGAAAAAGGCTGACAACGTGAAACGGAAAAGAAATTGTGAATTGTGATCTGTTCTCGCAGTTGGAGAATCAGAGAATAGCTCATGTATGAAGCAATAAGAAGGACTTGAGAACATAAAAGGAATGAAAGTGTAAAATATGTATTTAAAAAAAAAAGAATCATTTATGTACACATAAAGAGAAAATAGCAAATATATTATAGAGATTATTATTAATGTTATTAGGTCCAATATGCAAAAAGTTCATACGCCATGTGTTTTATATTGTGTAATAAATGTTGATGTTCATACAACCTTGTTTTTCTGGTCTTTGTGTTTCAAAGTATCACCATCATTCATTAGTTTGATTCAATGGCAAAATAATAATAATAATAATAAAAATAATAATCTTATCCAATGAAAGAGACTTGACACAGAACTGAAACGTCCAATATGGCAGCATACAGGCCAAGTCATTGTTTTGATACACAATAGCTTTAAATCTTTTTTAAGAGACTCAGAAGCCGTTGATACTTTTTCTTGTAATGTTCATACACACTGCCTATAGAATGAAGGAAAATGAAGTTTGTGGAGTGTGCTACTTAAAACTCTAAAACTGTTAAAATGAACTGCGATTGGCTGACAATTTGGGAGTTAAAATGAACTCCGACAAATTTAACTGCAATTTTAACACTCCAAATTTAGCTGTTTGTAATGGATTATTTTAAATGTTTAATCACATTAATTAATGCATAATATAAAACTTGTATGCACCTTGCAGAGTTTGATTTTTTTAAAAAAATCAGTTTGGTGGAACACGTGTAGGAGTTCGACCACAATGCCAAAGATTGCCTATATATCTACTCTGACTCACTCCTAGGAACAAAAGCAGCAGTGTGGGATTTGCAGTGCAACAGCCGTCTGGGTATCGTCGCAACTGCGATATGACGTAGTTTTCAGACAAATGACTTCTTATTTACATGTGTCACGTGGTATTTTTAAAAGTCCAAAGTTTTAGGGGACAGGAAATTGAAGTTACCGAGTGGTAGTAATTTTATTTATACGATCTTTGGCCATGAGGAGTCATGACGTCACCACAAACGCCTGCTGCGTTCAATGCTTGAATTGCAGACTGAAGAGCAGCATCGTGAAGGCAACTTTTTCCCCCCACTTGAATCTCCACAAAGTCACATCCGCGGACGCCAAATATGGCTCAGATAAGAGCCGAGGGAGCCGAACAAGACTCTCAGCCAACGTCGGAGCGTCTTGACAACGGAGAAAGCGCCGATGCCGGCTCGGAGGGACAGGCCGTGTCCGACTCCAAACAGGAACCGGATAACAAGAACGACATCGGGGCACGAATGGACGTTGTAGCTGGTCGTGGTGTTACAGCGCAAAACGACGAAAACTCGCTGCCTGCTGACGAGCACGTCGAAGCGACGCCATCGCCGGGGGACGAGGAAGACTACGGCGGGGACGGGAAAGTGTCCGAGCCGGGCAAGAGTCCCGCACAGGGCAGTCTGGCGACGAGCACCGAGTTCACCCAAGAGGGCTCCCGGGTGCTGAAGCAAGAACAAAGGGAGGCAGGCAACGACGGCTCTCCCACAAAGGCGGCCGACAAACACGAGCACGGCGGCGTGAAAAGACGAGCCAGCCTGGAAGTGACCTCGTCCGACGGAGAGCCGCTCAGTCGTATGGATTCCGAGGACAGGTCTGCCAAAGTTGTAACGCAACAAGCATGGCCACTTGTTCACTCAGTCCAAATACAAGCAGGTTCCCTGAAATGATGCTAATCCCACTTGCAAAAGGGATGCACAATATTTAAAAAAAAGTGCCATATTATAGTATTTAACTTGCACCACTTTTTCTTCAGTAATAACTTATAACATACTTTTTAACACAATAGTTAGTTTTGCCGTGACCGGCAACTGACCACGGAGCGTCATTTTGCCTTGAATCGCGTGAGAACGACGCCATATTTGCCACATTTGATTATTATCCTGCCGTGATGGAGTTGGGGTCGCTCTGCATTTATGAATTTCCCACTTTTAAAGAAGTAAAAGATGCGGTTACTGTATTTGAAAAGGTGGAAAGTGTGTCCTACTGCCTGAAAAACCTGCTCTGGGGGTTTCTGGTTCGGGTCAAGGTTAGGCTGCGAATGCCAATAACAGCCTATTGATTAATAACAGCCTAGATGATTTTTTTTTTTTTTTTCAACTAAGGTCTACTAACGATTTGCTTAGGTCTCATGACATGACTGCCAGCAGTTTAAGCAGGGAGAATACATATTTACTCAGCCCTAGTATGTATTTATTTGTTGTTGTTGTTTTAGTATCAGCAGCACGCTCATGGACATGGAGAGCATAGCATCAAGCGGCCGTTCCACCCCAGCAATGTTGGCCAGTCACGGCGGGTCCGGCGTTGTGGGCAACGGCTCCATGCCAGTCACCGGCAAATCGTTAAGCTACACCTGCTGCTGGGACCACTGCCAGGCGCACTTCTCCTGCAGCCCCGATCTGGCCGATCACATCCGAGCCACGCATGTGGATGGACAGAGAGGAGGAGTCAGTAATGGATTTCATATTTCTACTTGAAGCATTTTATGAATTTGAAAGTCAGTTTTAATCTTTGATCGGATTGTTTAATTTTGAAGATTCTTCAGTATTGCAAGTAGGGGTGTGAATTGCCTAGTACCTGACGATTCGATTCGTATCACGATTCACAGGTCACGATTCGATTCGATACCGATTAATCCCGATACGAATTTATAAGTCGATTGTTGCGATTTTTTCCATTCAAATTTAGAAAATACTAATCAGTAAGCTTGTAGAGTGTAAGATTTATATGAAAATGTATTATTTATTTTATCTGAAATTTCTGTCTTATAGAGGTTGTAATCTGTTTCATGTTTGAACAGCATTATAATAAAATATTAAGGCTTAATGTTCCGTTCATATAACATTCTTCCATGCTCAAGGTGTGAATCCTAAAAAAAAAAAAAAAAAAAAAAAAAAAAAACGATTCTGCCGATTATTGAATCGATTCGAGAATCGCGCGATGTAGTATCGCGATATATCGCCGAATCGATTTTTTTTTTTAACACCCCTAATTGCAAGTCACTTCTTTATTATGCATTTTGAAATGCTACTGTGGAAAGTTATGACAACAATACTGCTGCACGTGCTTGTTTTGCAGGTATTTGTGTGTCTGTGGAAAGGCTGCAAAGTTTACAACACACCGTCCACCAGCCAGAGCTGGCTGCAGAGGCACATGTTGACTCACAGCGGCGACAAACCGTTCAAGGTGACGCACGCTTTGACAGATTGATTGTGACGTCCGCACGCTTTGCCTGCCGCTCTGTAATGTGTGCGCATGTGTGGCTGCAGTGTGTGGTTGGAGGCTGCAATGCCACATTTGCCTCCCAGGGCGGTCTGGCACGACACGTGCCCACTCATTTCAGCTCCCAGGGTTCGTCCAAAGTTTCCAACCAAGGCAAAGTGAAGGAGGAGTCGCCGTCAAAGGCTGGCCTCAACAAGAGGAGGAAGCTCAAGAACAAGCATAGACGCTCACTCCGTATGTATGGAGAGCAACTGTTCCTTTTTCTGATCGTCCTTGCCATGAGGTGCCATGTTGATCTTTTATTGAGAGATGCAAGCTCCCAATTTACTTCAGACTTTGTAACACTAAACATGTCATTGGGGAGGAAAAATGACTGACTGTGCTCAGTTTGGACATTTTCACTTGGGGTTGCGCTCGCTTTTGTTGCCAGGGGCTTCAAAGTGTGCTGATCTCATATTGAAAATATCGCATCGGTGCCATCTACTGGGATTGTGCATCAGTAAAGTTGACATTTACAGTGAAGCGGTATTGGTGGCACGAAAGCAGTCCGGTAGATGGGGAAAAATGTTTGATGCTAAAATGGAGGCTAATGTAAGTTCAAAATGGACATGGCATAAATAGAATCATTGTAGAATCAAGGTTTTATATGCCCCCCACCAGTGTAAAACACAGCATTTTAATTAATATTGCATTTGTGGAATATGAAAAAAGCAGTGAAATCCACCTGTTTTTTATCCATCTCAGTGGCGGCCATTTTGCCACTTAGTGTTAATAACTGAAAACGATGTCACGGGTGCTCAGGTAAAGACCAGTCACGGCTCACCTCTTTTCTGAGTTTGGTCATGAGCCGTGATTGGTTGTTACCTGATACATGAGCAACTGCGATGTCGTGTTAAATGGATAGTAAGTGGCAAAATGGCCGCCCTCTGAGATTGCTAAAAATTGATGTATTTTGCTTCAATGGATACTTCACTTATTTAAGCCCATTATAGCAATAAAAAGTTATTATTTTGTCTAATTAATTTGATACCTTCATTATTTTTCACGTACAATTAGTACTTTTTAAAAACACATTTTGCAACTTGCTGTCGACTGAAACTGACATCATAAAGACTCAGGTAACCAATCACAGCTCAGCCCGTGAATGTCACATGACCAAACCTAGAAAACAGGTGAGCTGTGATTGCTTACCTGAGTCTTTATGATGTCAGTTTCAGTCGACAGCAAGTTGCAAAATGTGTTTTTAAAGGCATTAATTATCCATGAAATATAATATAAATATCAAATTTATTCTAGGCAAAATATTAATATTTGACTGGCAAAAATGGCTTAATAAGTAAAGTGTCCCTTTAATTCACGTTCCACGAACACAATATTAATCAGAATACTGTTTGGATGAGTGGGGCTGCATAGAACGTATTATTGTAAAGAAAAATTTAAGGTTGACTTCTCCTTTTTATTTTTTTTTTATTTTTTTTTAGCCCGCCCTCATGATTTTTTTGATGCCCAGACCATGGACGCCATCCGCCATCGAGCTATATGCCTCAACTTGGCCACACACATTGAAAGCCTCGGAAACGGGCACAGTGTTGTGTTCCACAGCACGGTACACACAGAAACAAAAAAAAGTACTGCACATGTGTCTTAGTGTTTTCATGTGAAAGTAGTCGAGCGTATGTGTGTGCTTTTAGGTAATAGCAAGGAGGAAAGAAGAATCTGGCAAAGTGAAAGTCCTTTTGCACTGGACACCCGAAGACATGTAAGGCCCCCCAATCCGTGTGATTCATATATTTAGCACCCGCTACTTTACGAATAGCTGTGATGAAGCTCACATCATTTTAGTCATTCATAGATTGTGTGTCACTGTTGTTTTCTTTTGGCAGCACTCATCTTAGTTTATTGCCATTAAATGTAAATGGATAACCTTTTTTTTTTTTTTTTTTAAGACTGCCCGACGTTTGGGTGAGTGAGAGTGACAGACTGCAGCAGAAGACCAAAGTTGTGCATCTGTCCAAGCTGCCAGCTGACACAGCTGTTCTCCTGGATCCTAACATTTGCAGGTGCGTATATGCGCATGTGACAGGAGAACGAGCCCAGAATGATTTTTGTTGCCAACAAAAATGTTTTCTTTTTTTCCCTCCCACTCACAGGATGTTCTTCTGAGGATTTCATCTAGTCCTGAACTATATACAAAGATTTTTTAGAGAGTTTAGAGACGTATCTTCTTCTTTCCATGGTTTTCTGAAGTCATGCCTGGTAGATGTTGAACTCAAATCAATTTTAGTGAATCGGGGACTCCGTTTAGTCGCATTTGTAGAGAGGAGCAGTCTTTGTAAATACTTGAGATTTGTAATATATTTTTTTACCTTGTTTTTTTTATTTTTTTATTTTCTACCCTCAAAGTGGACCGTAGTTTTATGTACCTTTTCTAACAAATATTGTGAAATAGTTGCTCTGGTTGGATTTCCCCTTGTCATGTGAAATTTTATATGCTTTTAGAAGGCCATTATTGAGGTAATTATCAAGTATGTCAGCATCGTGAACTGTATTTTCTTAACAGTAATTAGTACTGTATTGCCTTTTTGTCACTGCAAAATGTGACAGACTTTTAAACAATGTAATGACATCCTTTTTAATCGAAAATCCTCAGAGCAACTGGTCTAGCTGCTGTATTGTTCCTGTGTAAATTGTTTTCTTAGACATATAAAGTTCCTACATTGAGGCTCAATCCTTCTGACTTGACTTGATTTGTATTAGCATACAAATGAATCCTCAATATGCTTAAAAAAAAAAAAGTTGGGTATTTTTATCATACATCTAGTTAAATTACAGAACTGCATTTCTGAACATTCCACACATTTAACAAATACAATTGCAGTATTTGGAGCAAGTCCTGCCTTCCTCCATGTGTGACTGTAGATTCTCAGGCAGATGATGTAGGCCACAGATAAATTCAATTCACTGGCCACTGGACCAAAAGAGTAAATTATCGCAGGCAGCTGTTATTTTTCTTTAAACATGTCCTATATTAACACACATTTTGACGTCGACAATCAAATAAATCCTATGAGTATTAGTTAAGATATGAGTAAGTTATGAATTAAAATTTGCGATTCATTTATGTGCGTTATTTGAGTTGAGGTGCCCTCACCAAGATGGCCGACACATAGGCACGTTAAAAAGCGGGGTCGAGGAAGCCCTGTCGTGACGTCATAATCAGCGGCCGGAAATAAACAACGCTGTCCTGTTTTGGAGCAATGGCTGGGCTCCTGAAAAAGGTACAAGCAGAGGTCAATGTTTGTCGTTTTGTAATAAACAAACAAAAACTAAAAGTAATATTAGCTCCCCAATTGTTTATTTAGTCATTGCTATTCACCCGAATCTTTCGACGTCAAAGTGACCGCTGTAGCTAGCGTGACGCTGAACGCGTTTCATGAGCCATGATTCGACTCGTGTGGTTTATACGTAAATTGTCACTATAATATTACTCATATTCACTACATGGAGATGTGTGTCGCACACATGATAAATAAAATAAAGCTAATTTTGCAAATCATCAAAAGCTAAGCACTTAGCTCGCGGCAAGAATTATTGTTTATTGATGTCTAACAACAACAAAGGAGCGATGTGTTATCTTCATATAAAATATATGTATGTCTTCAGTATTTTAATAGCAGTGAGTGTCGAAATGGTTTTATTTTGTTCCAATCTGAGAGTCCAATATGAGATTTTGGGGGCCGATACTGATATTGGCAAATGGCAGTATAACTTCTAATATCAACCAAAGTAAATGTACAGGTTTTAAATGATATTGTTAAAATTTGTAAAAGGTTTCTTAAAAAGTCTGAGATGTATTCACATTCTGTAATTCCAATCCAGATCTTGTTTTAAAAAAATATCCCCAATGCTCTCTTGTAGACAACCGGCCTGGTGGGCCTGGCAGTCTCCAACAATCCACATGAGGTAAGACGGCAACATCCAGTGCACAGCCGCCAACCAAAGTCGTCAGTACGGATGACTTTGGGTAAGAATGTAGTGCGAAACATTTAGCTTCGTGCTCTGTGATGTTTGATCCAGCTTGCTTATTTTGCAGCAGGTAACTGCAGAGACACTTTGAACTAAAGCCACAGAAAAAGATATAATTATATAAATATTAAACCAAATTAAAATGACGCATTTCAAAAATAAAACCTAACAAACTCACTTGAAAAAATAAAAGTAACTGAATTAAAAATAAATAATTAAATAAAAACGAACTAATGAAAAATCCTTTATATTCGATATTTACATTTGTTTGACTACCTTCAAATTAAGATGGGGAAACTGCAAAAAAATAAAAAATAATAATTTGAAAAGGGGGCAAATCATTTTTCACGACATGGTATCATGTTAATACTGTATATGATTCATGTAAAAAAAATGGTCTAAATGAAATGACAAATGGGGCAAAAACATTCTTTTATTTGTTTCCCTACCTGTCATTCATCGAAACGGCACTCAGCGACTGAGGATTCTCTACTCCAAAATCCTGACAGTGCTGCAGACCATGCCACAAGACGCAGCCTACAGGAAGTATACTCAACAGTTGGTCAGTGAGAGGTTAAACCACGTCACAGCGGTGAGTACACTATTAATAATTTAAAAAACAAAAACAAAAAAAACACTGAAAACCAGCATGGCACAAAGTGAAACTGAAAACATTTAAATATCGCTGACGATAACGTGACAAATAATGTTTCATGCTCTCACAGGAGGCCGACGTTGAGAAATTGGAGAAGAAGATCAATTGCGGACAGATTGAAGAGGTCATTTTCCAGGTAATGTTCACTACGGTTCATCTGGACTATTTGAGTCAAGAATGTACTGTGTCATTGTTGATTTTGTCGAGAAATCAAAGTCATGTGACTGCAGACTGGATGACGTGGCATAATCAACGTCCTGTTTTCACGTTTACAGGCAGAATGCGAGCTGGCTCTATCAAGAAAGATGGCCGAGTGGAAAGCGTGGGAGCCGCTGATTGAGGAGCCTCCTCCCAACCAGTGGAAATGGCCCATCTGAAAAAAAGAAAACGACAAAAAAACAAAAAAAACTTGTCAATTATATTCTTGATGTTATTATTAATAAAAATGAATAATTGTTGGATTCAAACTGTTTGTTTTTGTTGGTGCAATTTTTATCGCTTGGCTTTTCTAATAATTACAGTACACCATGGTGTGAATATTACATTAGTTTCTATTAATTGGCGGCACGGTAGTCGTGTGGTTAGCACGTCCGCTTCCCAGTTCTGAGGTCTCCGGTTCGAGTCCAGGCTCGGACCTTCCTGGGTGGAGTTTGCATGTTCTCCCCGTGCCCGCGTGGGTCTTCTCCGGGTACTCCGGTCTCCTCCCACATCCCAAAGACATGCATGGCAGGTTAATTGGGCGCTCCGAATTGTCCCTAGGTGTGCGTGTGAGTGTGGATGGTTGTTCGTCTCTGTGTGCCCTGCGATTGGTTGGCAACCAGTCCAGGGTGTCCCCCTCCTACTGCCCAGAGCCAGCTGAGATAGGCGCCAGCCCCCGCGACCCTTGTGAGGAGCAAGCGGTCAAGAAAATGGATGGATGGATAGTTTCTATTAATTCTTAAAATGGAAAGGGTGGGGTGAGGGGGAAAGATGCATAGCAAAGACAGGAAAAACAACGCGGCAATGCAAAATAGAAGCATATTGTCAGACATTTTGTACCGCGTACAGGCATAGGCAAATGTAATAATATAAATTATAATATAATTATTTCATCAGAATCTTGGCAACTTTCTCTGTCACAGTTGCTGCTGAGAGAAGCTTTTTCAACCTTCAACTCATTTGAGCATGTCAAATCGACCTCATGCAATCTTGCCTTTTTTTCTTTTCTTTTTTTTTTAAGTATCAATCGTGGTCTCTAAGGCACTGTTACATGATGATGTATAGATGACATCACTGGGAGAAAGTCAAGTCAAATAGGCTACATTTGACGCAGAAGAGGTGAGGTGGTCGTTTTTATCAAGTATTACTCGTAAAGCTCAAATTGGGGTGCTTTCCCCCTTCTTTTTTCCACATTAATCGATCTTCCCAACCGCTTATCCCCAGTTATGCAAATTATACAGACTCCTGCAAAGTATAGGTACTGTTTTGCATAGTTATTTAATGTTTGTTCTGTGCAAATATCGCACAGTATTTCACACAATTTTGCATTTATTTGCCATGCATGTAACTCAGTTCCATCCATTGTCCTTCCCACTTACCTCGATTTACCCCTTAACCACCTATTCTTGAATTTCTTTAGCTTTTATTACGTTCGGACTGACCCGGAAGTATTCCAAAAGGAGCGCACTATAAATCCAAAGCAGATCCAGAGGCGCCCTCTGCAAACTGACTCCTAACTACCTTGCAAAGCGTCAATGAGTAGGAGTGCTGCTGCTGACTTCACTTGTTTCGATATTGGAATTAACGCCCGATCTTGAGACACGAGGTTGGTGGTTTGGTTTGGTTTGGTTTTTCAAATTAAGTTCAATGATGTCTGGTTTGCCATGTTTTGGAATGATGTCAAAGGTTGAGTAGCGACGTGGTGGTTCATTTGTTATCAGTTCGATTTTTGTTTTCTGGAAATCGCGTTCGTTGACTAAAATGATTTTAAAGCATTTGCACATGGAGCCGGTTCACGTACTCACGCATGAAACACACTGCATGGATGCTTTGTGGCAATTGTTATGTGACTTTGAATTTACCTGTCAAACAATCCGTCTTGAATTAAATAATTGATTTTTTTTTCTTGCACGGTCAAAGAACATCTTACATCGTCGTCGTAAGTTGAAAACAGTTGTTGTTGTTGTTTCCCGTTTTTGATCACATACTTTTATTGAATATGTAGAAATTGCTTCAACATTGTTAAACGCCATTTAAGTTAAATTTACTATGATAAGAAAAATTTATGTGAAATTGATACTTTTAGAGGTAAAACAATTTCAGCTTTTTACCAGTGGCAGTTAAAATTAAATTCTATTTGATAAAGAGTGTGAATTTTCTGTTAATATTAAAACTAAATAAATAAATGAGAGAAGTAGTTGTTTCCTCTCGGTGTTTTCATTTTAGTTTGACTTTGAACACATCACAAATTTGCATCGATGCATGCACTATTATGTCGCATGCTAAAATGCTCACTACTTGAGCGAAGTTTCTCAAAGACTATTAACGCCTCTTTATAATCAATTTCTGTATTTGTTCTGCCTCCTGTTTATAATTGGTTGTAAATCCGCTGTCGACCACTAGATGTCAGGCAGCACACTATCTTTACCTATATAGGAGACTGGAAACTGTACCGTATTTCATATCATCTTAGATTTTGCTGTCTATTATTGAATGTCATTGTTCAATCCTTTAGTTTGTTAGTTTTGAACAAATTGTATTTATTTACTGTAAACGCAAAGGGATTGCTACACTGTTGCTCTGTTGATACAGTATATTTATTTATTGCTCTTGCACGCTCTCAATGTGTTTAAATAAGAGCTGCAAGTTATGTTTTATTTTGCGTCAACACAAAGATAATTGAGAACTACAGAAATCAGATATTTACTATTGAAAGCTTAAATTCTGAACATATAGACAATTCTAAATGGGAGGTATCTAAACCATTTGTCCATTATCCAAAAATAATGAATCAATGAATTTGACATTTGATTAGTTTTCAATAAATGGTTGCACCTCTAGGTAAATATTTACCTCTCTTCTAGTTGTGAAGCCTAGCAATGGTGCAGCTTCCTCCTTCCCCTAAAATGGGTGTCACACTTGCCGGTGAACAATCAGAAGAGAAGAAAGAAAGAATGGAAGGTTCTGTGATTGTTGCCAGTCCAAAAGGGGACTTGCCTGCAAGCCCGGGTACCCTGCCGACCTTTGACTTCACCACTTCCTATTATGGGTATGAAACCTATATAGAAGATGGACTTATCTGCCTCAAACACAAGATTCGCAACTTGGAGAAAAAGAAGGTAAGAATAAGAAAATGTGGAATAATTGGGGGGGGTGGTCGACAACTGTTTTTTTTTTTTTTTTGTCTTGCTTGCCGTAGCTGAAACTGGAACACTATAAGAAATGCCTGGACTCTGGTGAGAATCTAAACAAAGACCAAAAGGTGAGTACATGTTTTCAAAATGACACCCAATTGTGTGGTTACCATGACTAAGCTGTTTTTGTTTTTTTGTTTTTCTGTAGGCTGCTACTGATAATTATGAGCAGGTGGTGCATAACTTGGAGTTTGCCAAGGAGCTCCATAAAACCCTGGACAGCTTGACTCAAAACGTAAGATTTTAATTATTAGTTGACGCTTGCTTGAATAGAAGAGTAATATTTGTCCCGACGAAACAGCTGCTGAGGTCACAGAATAAGGCGGTAAAGAAGGAGCATTCGGTAAGGGTGGAAGTGGAGAGGAGGCGGCTAAGCATGGTGCTTCAAGTCCAACACCTCCTCACCAGCATACAACAGGCCCACGTCAAGAAAGACCTGCTACACGGACACAACCAGGCACCCTACTTACCAGCACGCCATCTGAACAGCTTGAGCCAGCTGGCCGCGTTACTCGAAGAGAGGCAGGATGACAGGCTGAGGTGAGTTACGTTCATGCCTATACACGATTATAATTTCCTTAAAGCTTTTTTTTTTTTTTGGGTGGCTGTTTTATAAAAGTGAAGACTTGTGTGCGTATATGAACTGAACAGATGCACAAACTGTGGGTGTAGACGTCACATAATAGACTGAAATTTGTATGAATTTGGTCTTTTCCGTGTTGAAGTTTAGAGCAGCAGATGGAGCAAGCGGCTGTGATCTACATTGACCTTCTGGAGGGGGAAGAAAAACCAGTGGCTGGCTCGACGTGTACGTATGAGAATTTACTTACTGGCATGACTCAGGCGCTCGATTGGTCGTTTGAATTCAAAGGTCCTCCGTTCCCGGCAACTGTAGTGCTCTTGAGCAAAATAAAAAAATTCCCCATTGGTCCTGCTATTGTGTCAAAGCTGATGTACTTTTTATTATTCTGATACAATATTTCAGAGTTTGTAGCTACAGTAATGGCAACTTGTCAATAGATGGCGCGAGAGCGCAACCACACCACTTAGCTAAGTCACAGTGGGATTTTGAAATTCTAAATGTGAAAGGAAGGGACCTTGTGGTTTAAAAAACAACAAAAAAACAGGATTGTCTTCTTTTTTTTTTTTTTTTTTTATTATTTGTTTTTCAGTCAAATTGCTGAAAGAAGAGCTTACCAAATTACTGAACTGCAAGTACTTCTCTTGTCTTCGTTCCAAAACCACTCCAGGTATGTTACAGCCGACATTACACTCAATGTTTGACTCCAATCCTGTGACAATGGTAGTGCTATTAAGACTCGTTTTTATATGCAATGTATAAAGGCTGACCTTAAATTAAATAACCTTTTAGAGGACAACAATGCCAAACAGATTATAATAATGATGATGACAATTACATGCAGGTAACCTTTTGTAGCCAATATGGTTTTTATAAAAGTATACTCGGGTGCACATAAACTATAGGCAACAATATTCTCGTGTGCATTTTATTGGAATGTAGATTTCTTCTACTGCTGTTCTAATGAGCACAGCATGTCCACCTGCTGTGCATACTGTGCATTATTTTTGGTTTTGGAACCTAGAGTAGCATTTCAAAACATTGTAACCAAAGACTGTATTTAAAAGATGACTTGTTGTTAACATCTCAAAATGTCCAATTTCTTTTGTATTTCTTTGATAGCCCCATCCAAGTCGACATGCTCTGAAGTTTCTAAAGCGGTAAGGTCACATTCCACTTGTTTGTTTTTGAAAGAGCGGCAACTGAAGTTCTACAGTCGAACCTTTTTGAGGTCAAATGTAATCTGTTCCAGTACAGTGCTCAATATCTGACTAGTGTACTACTATATACGACTATGAATAAAAGAGGAAATAATCTTAATGTTGTATATTATAAATTTGATTTTAATCAATTATAATTCCGAAACACAAACTTTTGAACTATGTTTCAATTAACTACAGTAGCATAATACCTTTTTATTGTAACAACTTGCCATTACTGGCATTTCAATTTTATAGACTTTCATGGCAGTTTTTCCACAGCTGTTACTTAATGTCTGACATTAAGAATTGTCTTCCTCACAATTCTGATGACGAGTTCATTGTTATGAGACAGGATGAGCCAATTGACTGGTGGGATTTGGACTTCTCGGATGAAGGCACTTCCCCTCAGGCTGCAGTCCCCAAACCATGGAAAGGAGCAGCCACTTCTATCCCCAAAACTCCCGTGACCAGCAAGTGCAAATCATCAGCTCCAACTAGACAGGTAAGCTAAGATGATGTGTGTGGTGTTTTTTTTTTTTTTTTTAATCAACAATAGACAAAACACTTGACATAATTTCTCGAATAACACGCTCGCATCATGAAAGTAATCCTTCCAAAACCGATTTCTCTTTGTAGCTATTCATGAATGCCACGCTCCCCCGATTTTCTGGTTGTTAACTTGTTATCCTAATCTGTACGGTTGAGAAAAAATATTACCATGAGACTGAAGTCTGCTACAATCACTGTCTTGAAGTTGCGCAATTTGCAGATGACATCCAACAGGAAACTGTATTCAAAGTCCCAATCAATGTTTCCCAGTCGCCTATACTAGTAAAAAGTTGCTGTCACGCATACTTAGTTTTTTAAAAGAAATTTTAAAGTTCTCTGAAGTACGGCAAACTGTAAATGAAAGACAAGTCAAACCACAAAAAAAATCATTGACAATTTTTTTTTTTTTAATTTTAAGTACAGCACAAAAAAGAATAGAGGGAAAAAATAGCAATACAACATAATGGACTGCCTATTTAGCACGAACAAGTGTTGATTTTTTTTTTTTTAATTCTGTAAAAAAAAAAAAAAAAAAAAAAAGGCACAATTTAACATAATGCAAACGCATCCTAAAATGTGTCAATGTGTCATTACACTTGAGAAAGCTCCATTCACAGTTCTAATCATCACAATTCCAACAAATGTCATCCTTCGGACAGATGACAGGATGCTAATATGTGAATATGTTCATTTTCTTTGATTTCAGGTAAAGCAGAGGAAAACTAAAAGAGAGCGAAGTGCCAAAATTGTGAGTACAAAATTGTTTGTTACAAATAATAATAATAATAATAATAATAATAATCTTGTTGTAATTTGTTGTCAGGACGTTGCCAAGCGTTTACCTGAAATGCAATTCAACTCTCCAACCTTCCCCAAAGACCCTGTCATAAGGAAAAAACACTTGGAGGACCTCATGACCAACATCCATGGAGCTTTCACTTTCATGCAGGTGGACGACTGTAACAATTGAAGACCTAGAACATTGTGCTAGGAATTTGATACTCAACATAAGCTTTGATGGCGGGTACTGATTTTGTTAAAGATTTTTACATTGGTGTCCAGGATTCTCTTCTAGATTGTGAGTCCTCTCCAGAAAACGGACACTTCAGAGTCAAAAGGGAGCCATCAGAATTGTCGTCATCTCCTCTGGGTAATGTAGATGCACTAGAAAGTGTAATTCTGTCATATTGGGCATGAATGCTTGACGTGCCAAAGAAAGAAAACTATCAATTGAGAAATATAGTACATGTACATTTCATCGTAGCAATCTATTGACAGGATGCAAATTTGCCCTTAGTGAGGGATTTTTTTTTTTTTTTTTAAACCTCTTTACTGCAGCCTTTTTAAATATTCCATGTACATCACTTTGTATGCAGCAATGGTTGTTTTAAAGTACTTTATAAAGTTGAGTTGAGCATCAAGGTTGCACTGACAAAATGTAAAGCACAGTTCTAAAAATGGGATTGTTGGTTTGAGAAATTTATTTACCTCAAATGTTTTAATACTCAATGTTTTTTGTCCCAACCAACAGCTGTAGGAAACTCAGGTGATGCCCTGCCAAAAGAAATGCATGTAAGCAGTTATTTATATTCAAACACTGGAAATGGTCTGCATGCCCCTTGTTCCAATGCCAGCTTTTTGTGATGTGGAAAAAAATTACATATTTTCAAACTATTTTCCACCATTAATGTAACTTGAGCAAAGTATGTGAGGGGAAAAAAAATAAACAAATGAAATGCTTGCCATATATTTCCACATTTATAGATTTCATCTTTGGTCCAGAATACCATCAAAAGATTGAGAGAATCTGGAGAACTCTCTGCAACTGTCAAAGTGGAGGCAATTATAAACAGTTCCAAATAACAATCAATGTTGGGACACAAACTTGAGGCTTCTCTTAGAAAAACGGAAACATGATGAGAAACAATCATCTTTGAATTCAAGGTTGTTGTTTTTTTTTTTTTTTTTGTACTGTTTTTTTTTTTTTTTTTTTTTTTTTGTACCGTTTACAGGTCACACGAAAGGTGGAAAGTGTTTTGAAAATTATTTATCTTGACATCTGAACAGGGGTGTGTTAACTTTTTTTTTTTTAATTTTTCTTAAATACCGTGTGTTAAATCTCTTCATTTTGCGTTCCCAGTCCACCCCACTGCCTACCAGACTTCTAGACTGCAAAGCCAGACTGACAAATGGGGATCAGTCCCTAAAAAGCTTTGGACTGGAGATTTCCTCAAATGTAAGACTCTGCGCAACAGTATGACATGTTTTGCAATATCCATTTTCACCCCCATTCCCCCCCCCCCCCTTCCTTTTTCTACAGGAGCCTGTGCATTTGGCTGAACAGAAGAAATTTTCTTCACCGTTATTTTCCACGCCAGAGTCTGCAATCTCTGTTAGTTTGAAGTTCATATGTGTTGGAGGGTGGGAAACATGGAGTAACTTCAGATCCAGTTATGAATTGATAAACGTGAAAGCAAAAGAAGGGGAGAAACGTGCACATGATGTATCTATAACAATTATACAATCAAACACATTTTTGTTTGATTTATGCAAAGTCAGAACACTAATTTGGAGGAAAGGATTATTAAACTTATATATTACTTTCCTCATTTTCAGGAATCTGAGACATGAACTCGTGTTATTGTTTGACATATTCCTCAGGCACTGGTAGCTGAACCGGCAAAGATTTCTCCCTGTGACAGGATGGCACCGAGCATCTCCATCCCTGCTCCAAAGCACACATTTTCCACACCGCCCACAAGGCAAACTGTCACCTCTGTACAATTTCATGAGATCTCATCAGTAAGTCTTCAAACTTGTTTATTCTTTTTTGGCGTTGATGATTATTCATTTGGTTTAGTTAGATTGAAAGATGACTGAGCAAACTGCTCTCCATTATGGATAATCATAATCATTCGCATCCTTTCCATGAAAGTCTTTTGCAACAAAGGGCTTTTCGTCCAAGACTCAGTCAGCTCTGCTGTTCCCATTTCATGTACTATTTATTCATATAATTGTAACACTCCACTGTATGGTATCGGGTTTTGCAATAACAAGCAAACATTTGTCATATAGCATTAATATCAGTACCACACATTTTATTTATGTTAATCTTCACTTAATTGTGCAAGCTTGAATATAGGCTACCGTATTATTATTTTTGCAACACTTTGTAATAGCGATATTATGCAATCTCTTTGTATTCTAGCCCTTCAATGGGAGTGCAAAGGTCGAGCCCAAGTTCAGCAATTCCAGCACCCAAACACCGCCTGAGTTTGCACCCTCAGAAGAAGAATCACAGATGCTGGGTACGCCTCTGCTGGCCTTCAAAGGGGAACTAAACCTTAAGTTGCCCAAATTTTATATATTCAATTTCACTAAATAAACAAAATCCACAAGATAAAGATGTTTATGTTACCTAGTTGGCAACAAAGTTAACCTGTGGAGTTGTATAGAATGCAGCCAAATAGTTTCATCATGCTGTTAAACATTTCAAGCACGAGACATTTTGATCCGGGCTTCTGATTTGTGTTTGGCAGGCGGGACGTGCATTTTTCAGACTCATCTCAAGAACTACGGCCCTCTCTTAGGTGTTCCAAGAGTAAGTAAATCTCAAAAGCTAAAGTAGCGCTATGCTAAATGCTTAACATAGCATACGAAAAGTGATTTAAGAACTCTATGTGCTACCTGCGTGTTCAAGAAACGTTTTTATAGCCTTTGATATGTTTGCAGGACTCTGGTTCCCAGCATGTCTGTGCATTCGGAGGACAGCATCAGCCCAGTGGTAAGAACACAAAAAAAGACCTACATGAATGAATACAGGACAAGCAAATATTACGCACGTGGATAAAAATAAGTGAATGTGAGGTTTTGTAAATTTTCTGTGCTGTTTTTTTTTTTTTTTTTTTAACGAATGCTCATTTTTCTTTCATTAACTTGATCTATGTGTGTTCATTATTCTGCCTGTTACAAAGATAGTGCTCCCCTTTTGATGCACACAATTTTATGTTTTTTGTCTTTCTTTCTTGTGTTTTATTCTGGAGCAGCCTGGCGCGAGTCGTCTCAGGTGAGCAGCCCAGACCGTGCGGAAGAATTCACAATGGCGGATTCAGGACATGGCGATTCCCTGCCTGTCTCCATCGCAGAGGTCCCGCATAGTCCTCAGGGCCACCATCACAATTCCGTTCTCCCCATGCAGCTTTACCCTTTCTCCCAAACGCTGAGAGTTGCCTTCACGGCCTCTCGCACAGTCAACTTTGCTCCGGGCAACCTGGACCAGCCCATTGTTTTCGATCAGCTGCACTGCAACCTCGGAGAGATGTTCGACACCCACATCGGTTGCTTTACCTGTCCTGTGAACGGACTGTATGTTTTCATGTTCCACATCCTTAAGCTTGCAATTAATGTGCCACTTTACATCAACCTGATGTGCAACGAAGAGGTCATGGTGTCTGCGTACGCCAATGATGGCGCACCGGATCACGAGACCGCCAGCAACCATGCCATCTTACCCCTCTTCCAAGGAGATCAGGTTTGGCTCAGATTACATCGTGGTGCCATTTATGGAAGCACCTGGAAGTATAGTACATTTTCTGGTTTTCTGCTTTACCAGGACTGAGCTGTGTGCGTGCTCTTTTGACTTTGTACCAAAATGTTGACACATCATTAGGTCAGCCAGCATACTTAGTACCCTTTTTCACACCAAAAGCTGATTAATATATCTAAATTTCTTTAAAATGTGAAATAAGGTTTCTGATTTATTTATTGACCTAAGTAGACAGGAGTACAACTTGATCACAAAGTCCGTAAAGCCAAGTGTGGACAATCAAACTTGCTGTGGGCTCTGATGGAACGGAAACTGTTTTGGTGGTGGGTATGGTGTTGAACACAAATGGCCAGTATGTTGAATTACAATCCAAACTAAAGAGGCCAATTTGGTCTCTTGTGGCTTAATAAAACATTGAGCAGTGATAATTGTGTGCTTGTATTTGCTTTTTAAGTTTTTTAAATTGTGTCTGAGTGCATTACTTGCATGTTTACTCACAGTTCAAAACTGGCTCCCAGGTTGTTGCTATCTGGAGGACATGACATTGTGTGTGGCATATAGGGCCATATTCTTGGTAGTACACCAAGCGGGAACGTTTATACATCTGTATTCAAATGCTGTGAACTTGGGCTGAAAATAAGTCACAAGTTGGCCCTGGCACAGTGTTTCAGGCTCCATCCCGGGGTTACTTTTTCTGGTTGTGACGTTTTTTTTTTGTTTTTTTTCCCCTCTGTCGTTTACAACTGTGTATTATATAAATTTCATTTAATACACAAACTCACGCAAGTAATTTTTTAACCAAAAGACTAGTTCGGGTGGTAAACACTCCCAGACGCAAGGTGTCAGCAAACTTCCAGAGCTTCTCATGAATGATGCCGTAAAGTGTGCGTTTTAGTCGCACTTTCAGTTTATGTTTACGTCCTTCAGTTCCTGATCACCGGCAGAGTTTTGTTGTTTTAAAAGCTCGATGGAATTCGTTAACGATACGATTTTGCTTCGTATATGAATCCACTTCCATTGGCTGATATAGTCAGTTGCGGCCCTCGTCAAAAGAAATATTTATTTAGGGTTTGTTTGGTCTTAACGTATCAAATTCAGTCACCGCTTGAACGACATTTTTGCATGTCCACTCCATAACGGCCTTCAGAATTAACTGAGTAGCGTCAATGGTATTTGCATGTAGTGTCTTTCGAGGAAAGTCAAGTGATGGATCCAAACCGGATAATTCAGGCTCTGAGGGGGACTATCGACCCGAATCTGAGAAGAGCGGCTGAAGATGAACTCAATCAGGTGGGTGCCAAAGATATGGTTCTCCCATTGTAATTATGAGAGGAAACTGTTTTGCCAGGGTTAGGGGCAGTGGCGTACAGAGAGACCGTTTGAGGGCAAGATGTATGGTGGTGGTGGTGGGTGGGGTGGGGTGGGTCTGTATGGCAAATAGCAAAATGTAGATCTAATGTACACAATTACTGTATGATCATTTGTGGTCAATCTGGTCACAAAGTAATAGTTTGTGATCCACACTACGTATAACATAGGCAAAAAGCAAAATTTGTTACAAAATAGCTGTGGCTTAAAAGTGAACAGTTGGGTCAGCAAAGTAAGAGCTCCTCCTAACCAAGAAAATGTAATTTGGATGTAGACTGTGTTAGGCCGAACAGCATCCCCACAGGGACAGGATTTATAGAGTTTCTTACACTTTTCTGCAACATAGATCCAACCAGACATTTTTGAAAAATGTATTTTTCCACCTAAAGTATTATTCTCATGTCACAACTCTAAATTTGTAAAATGGTTATCCAGCTACAGCTTGTAGTAGTTCCCGGAAAGAACAACCATAAAAAATTGGAGACTGCTAATTTCATTGTGTATATGTTTGTATGTATGGAGTGTTCTGGCAAGTCATGCCAGCTGCAGTTTTTATTTTATTTTATTTTTTTTTGCGAAACACTTTGGGTTTTTCTTTCATTGACTAATGGGTATCATGCAGTCGGTAGTTTAACTCTGAGCCTGCTCTGGTGTTTTTCAGTCCTACAAGATCATCAACTTTGCACCAACCCTGCTTCAGATCATTGCATCAGAGCAGGTGGAGTTTCCAGTTCGGCAGGCAGGTATGCTGTTCTGACCATTGAGTTAATATCTTGCAGATTTTGTCATGTTTGACTTCAGTCACTGGTGTTGCCAATTTGATGATTTATTAGTAGTTTGTAATAGACATGGGCATTTGACAAAAATGTACTTAATCAACAATGGTGAAAATGAATGATAGCTATCATGACTCTTGATGAAACAATCATATATTTAGAATATTAGTTATTCAACGGGCGGCACGGTGGGTGACTGGTTAGAATGTCTGCCTCCCAGTTTTGAGGACTCGGGTTCGAGTCCAGGCTCTGGCCTTCCTGGGTGGAGTTTGCATGTTCTCCCCGTGCCTGCATGGGTCTTCTCTGGGCCCTCCGGTCTCCTCCCACATTCCAAAGACATGCATGGCAGGTTAATTGAACACTCCAGTCCAAATTGTCCCGAGGTGTGCTTGTGAGTGTGGATGGTTGTTCATCTCTGTGTGCCCTGCGATTGGCTGGCAACCAGTCCAGGGTGTCCCCCGCCTACTGCCCAGAGCCGGCTGAGATAGGCGCCAGCACCCCCCGTGACCCTTGTGGGGAATAAGCGGTCAAGAATATTGATGGATCGATAGTAATTCAACTTTCAGTATAATGGACAAACTTCAGGTGCAATCAAGGACAAAAAAAAAAAAAAAAGCATTTATAACTGAGAAATATTAAAACGCAAAAAGAAAGAAAGCCCAATCTACTCTAAGAAGCAAAAAATATATTTATCATTGCATTTTTGTACAAGGTATGTCTTCTCATATGTTAGCATGCACACCGTTAGCAATTAGCAACAGCCTTTCATAATTGTACTTTGTATTTTATTGAGGCCAAAGTTTAAATGCGGGTTTCTGACTTTCAACACCAAGCCCATTCAAAAACACAGTGGGAATTTTTCTACTAGATATTTTGTCTTGATCGTTCTACATTTGTGATCTGTTTATCTGATTGTGTGTGCACGCCCACAGCGGCTATCTATCTGAAGAACATGATTGGCCAGTATTGGCAGGACAGGGAGCCATCGGTTGGAAAAGTGGTGTTCCCCTTCAACATTCATGAGAACGACCGCCAGCAGATCAGAAACCACATTGTGGAGGGCGTTATCCGCTGCCCCGAGACCATACGGTACATCTGTTCGCACCTGCCAAATTTTCATGCCAAACAGAGAGCATTTGTATTAGCTATCATAAGCTGATATTTTAATTGATCAGTATATGATTGGAATATAAGTCGGCATCTATAATTTGAATTGAAATCACATTTGACTGTCTCTTTAATCTAATCGTATGGCAGTAACAAGTTGTGCAACTTGATTGCTATGCAGCGCCCAGCTGACGATGTGTCTTCGAACGATCATCAAGCACGACTTCCCAGGACGTTGGACTGCCATAGTGGATGAGCTAAGCTTGTACTTGCAGTCCAACAACAGTGGCAGCTGGTATGGCAGCCTGTTGGCTCTCTACCAACTCGTCAAAACTTACGAGTAAGTAACCAGTTGGGGATTCCGAGGATGGAATTGTTGCGCTCACAAAGGAATCAAAACTGAGAAAGTTGTTGTCAGGTCTGGGGAAATGAAAGTGTCTTTGCTATCAGTGACAACATGTTTGAACTTCAGGTACAGGAAGGCAGATGAGAGGGAGCCGCTGCTTGCAGCCATGCAAATCTTTCTGCCGAGGATTCAGCAGCTCATCATTCAGCTTCTGAATGATGCCACCATCTTCTCGGCCCTCATTCAAAAACAGATCCTTAAAATCTTCCATTCTCTCATTCAGGTATGTTTTGCCTCTTTCATTTTTTTTTCACATTTTTTTTCTGCTGCTGATATTGATACTAATTTTCTACCTGCAGTACTCGCTTCCTCTCCAGCTGATCAATAACACGGTGATGACTCAATGGATGGAAGTCTTTCGTGCCATAATGGACTGTGACGTTCCCGCTGTACGACAAATTACCAACCTGTCGCTCAGAGTTATAATACATTGCATGTTTGAGGTCACTATTTACTGTGGAATCATAAGCTCACATTTCACTTCTTTTGTTAGGAGACTTTGGAGCTGGATGAAGATGACCGTCCCGAGTTACCATGGTGGAAGTGCAAGAAATGGGCACTGCGTGTCATTACGAGACTGTTCAAACGGTGAGCGTGGACCCCTTTTCGTCACACCACGATTCACTCACATGAACTCACAATAGCCTATTACACTAAGCTAATGTCCATGCTTTCGATTACCTTTTGAGAGTGTCGCCCCTGCCAACATGGCCGCCACGTAGCCTCTTCTGTTTGTTATAGTCTGAACTATTTGTGAAAAGTGCGGCACAAACCAGAAAAAAACCCCGCACCAATTTCTGCCTGTTGACTGCACAATAGTGGACAATTGTGGAACATACAGACTTTGACAACTCCTGTACAATGGGACACTATTTTTTTCTTCCTTGTCTATTAAGTCCAGTTTCCACTCTGCGTTGTGCAGATGCTGTCATCAATAAGTTTACGTAGCTGCTGCTTGTATATGTTATGTCGGTCATTTTCAGTCAGTGAAGAGAAAGTCCACAGACATCTCTTCTTATTTTAAGAAGAATTTTAGAACAGGAGAGAAAGAGACAGCAGGGGGAGCAATAGAGACTTAGTGAGGAGGAGGACAGAGTAGAGGAAAAGACAGAGCAGGATATGCAGCCAGCATCAGTAAGCAGCTGGACCAACAGGTGAAATTTTCACTGTGTGGCCTTAATAATGACATTGATGTATACTTTTCATTCTACTTGACAATTATGCACCCCTTTTTGTTTGTCCATCACATGATATCCCAAAAAAATCCATTTTCATTTGAGTTTTTTGTTTTGTTTTTTTCAGATACGGAAGCCCAGGCAACGTGACAAAAGAGTATTTTGAATTTGCGGATTTCTTTTTGAAGACCTATGCGGTGGCTTTACAGCAAGTAAGTATTTCTAAACTGAGTATGACATGAACAGTCGATCAAATCAATGATCATTCTTGCTCTGACTGTTCTGTTGTCACTGCCTGCCCAGGTCTTGTTGCAGGTAGTGGATCAATACAGACACAAGCAGTATGTTACTCCCCGTGTTCTCCAGCAGTGTCTCAACTACCTCAACCAGGGACTTTCCCATTCTCTGACGTGGAAACATATGAAGCCCCACATGCAGGTCAGAGGAAATGTGACGTTTGACATCATTGTTTGAGGGGTTATCTAACCTAATTGTCGAAATACAAGGCTCGAGATAAGCATATTTACATTGCAGAGAAAATGGAGTTTTTGTGTGTGCCTGAATTATTATTATTTTTTTTAAGAATATTGGGTGATATCGCCAAAAGCAAATCTGTATACATAAACTTCATTATTTTTCTCAGCATATCTCCCTTTTTTATTTTTATTTATTAATTATTTTTTTTAATGAATGAACATTGGAAAATTGAAAATTCG
Organism: Festucalex cinctus; assembly: GCF_051991245.1. Taxonomy (NCBI): domain Eukaryota; kingdom Metazoa; phylum Chordata; class Actinopteri; order Syngnathiformes; family Syngnathidae; genus Festucalex; species Festucalex cinctus. The sequence goes on from NC_135426.1 coordinate 11,405,984, forward strand.
ACATACTGTCCCAATAAGTAACAACATACATTGAAAGTACTTAGAGCAGGGGTGGCGAGATCCGGTCCTCGAGGGCCGCAGTCCTGCTGGTTTTGGATATTTCCCTTCTTCAACACAGCTGATTCATGATCAGCTCATCAGCAAGCTCTGCAGAAACCTGATAACGAGCCTGTTAATTGGAATCAGCTGCACTTCGAGTAGGGAAATGTGCAAAACCTGCAGGACACCGGCCCTCGAGGACCGCAGTTTGCCACCCCTGACTTAGAGGAATTTATTATTAAAGCAAGGAAAGAAATGAACTGCTGGTATTTATTTAGAGTAATTTGTGACCTCAATCTCTTGCAGACCATTTGTCAGGAGGTGATCTTCCCTCTCATGTGTTACAAAGATGAGGACGAGAGGCTGTGGCAGGAAGACCCATTTGAATACATCCGCATGAAATTTTGTGTGTACTTCCAACTTATATGTATACATTGAATTTGAGGACATGAGTAATGACTTTTAATGAAACCTTCCTGATGGGTTTTTATTTTTATTTTCTCTACAGACCTTTATGACGATCACGCCCTTCCAGCCACTGCTGCACAGAGCCTTTTGTGCAATGCTGCACGAAAGAGAAAGGAGGTGTGTCAAGCAGCTTTCGCGTTGCATTTTCTTGAATTGCTAGTTTAAAAAAAATCTGGTTATTTCTCTATTACATGATGTCTTTTTAAAAATATATATATTGTGCCGTATTTCTTTTTAACTATAGACTGATGAAAATAAGATAAGTAAATATAATGTTTTCCATTCATTTGAAATAACTGGCTTTTGCAAATGTTTCGGTTTGTGATGCAAGTCACAGAAATGGTTCCATTTGTAAACGGAGTCCAACACTGTGCTTTTCTCTTCAAAGGTTCTGCCTCAAATGATGGAGTTCTGCCATCAAATTCTGATGGATCCCACGTCTGACTCCCGGAGGAAAGATGGAGCACTGCACTGCATTGGAGCACTGGCTGAGCTACTACTTAAGGTATGGACATTATAGACAATGAGTGTTGTGTGATATTGGTAATGCTATTTACCGGTATTAAAATACCGTCGTACCTTAAGATACGAGTGACCCATCTTTAGCGTTTTTAGATACGAGCCATCGTATAATTGTAGGTATTTTCTCTGTTATGCCGTATTTTACCCATTTTTGTTTAAACATTGTAAATGTTGTTTTAAATCTTGTTGGTGGGTCCGCACAACTCATTTGCTCCCAAAAACGTATAAATATTTTAAATGTTTTAAGGATCCCAAAGAAGTATTTATATATTTTTTCACATTTTTTATGCTATAACATACAGAAGGCTTTGATGCAGCCTCTCAACTGCAAAGAATGGTTAAGAAACGGTAGTTATTACACAAACAGCCAACAGGTGGCAGCAGAGTAAAGGAGATCAAGCAGGACCAGGTTGAAAAAGAGCTCAATTACTCACAATTCTAAATAGATTTGTGAATAATAATGAAACTTTGCTATGTTCTACTGCTAACTGCTGCAAAACGGAAACAGATATATACATTTTTTCCTGATGAAAGAAGAGACTTTAATCTTTTTTTTGGTAGGTTCCATGTTTTTATAGCAATAGAACACAATATTCTGTGGGCATTGCAAACAAAATCAGTCGAAATCCAGTAAAAGAGCGGGAGTGCTTCTGTGAAAATGGCTGAGTTAACGTCATGAGTTCAGTGACTGGTTAATCCTCAGTTAAATAAAATGTACACATCATTGAGCTTTTGCACAGGTTTGAAGTATCGTTTTCAAAATTCTTCTTGTTTGTTTGGGCTTTTCCGTGTTCCACAGAAGCGGATTTACATGGAGCAGATGGAGTTGATGCTGCAAAACTATGTCTTCCCTTTGCTCAACTCTCGATTAGGTTACTTGCGAGCTAGGGTGAGTCAACCATACACTTTATAAAATTATTTCATCTTTCTGGGCTGTCACCAATTAAGGCAGTTAATCTGTAAAGTCCAAAAAAAAAAAAAAAAAGTCTGCAACCTTAAAATGTGAATTCACGGTCCTTTCAGTGAATGAAAGTTTTTGTTAATTTGTGTTTTTGTCAGTCATGTTGGGTCCTCCACTGCTTCAGTCAGTTGCGTTTCCACAACGTGTTGGCTTTGAGGAATGCTGTGGAGTTGGTCAAGAAGGACCTGGTTGACGACAACGAGATGCCAGTCAAGGTGGAGGCAGCCATTGCTTTACAAATGTTGATCAGCAATCAGGAAGAGGGTATGTTGACGAATGTCGTTCAAAAACATCATCGGCTGATGCTATTTGCTTTAGGCTAAAAAAAAAAGTATTTTAATGTACAGCAAGCGTCTATGCAACTAATGTGTTTTGTCATTTTTGTCTGTGTGCTTGTGTAGCAAAGCTGTACATCAGGCCGCACATTCGACCTGTTATGCAACAGCTGCTACATGTAGTCAAAGAGACGGAGAATGATGACTTGACAAATGTCATTCAGAAGATGATCTGCGAGTACAACGAAGAAGTTGCTGTCATTGCTGTTGACATGACGCAGAACCTGGTAGGATATTAGGATGCAAACTGCCTCCGTTTCCTTTTTGAAATTACACACTTTTGAATGCGTAAGTGACAAAAATGCAATTTTTTGTAAAATAAGTAGTGAAAGTGTGAGTTTATGTTTCGCTTTTGCTCAATGTCGAGCTGCATGCAAAATGTCTGACATGATGGCCCTCTTTATTTTGTCCTTCACGTCCTATTCAATATTGTTCTAATGATATACCAGCACAAACATGCCCAAAAAGTTTGAAAGCTTATTGGTGCAATCATTTTTTTTTAAATATTTTCAGAGGTTGACGTGGGCATACAGTAGAGAGGGAATTTCATATAGCATAACAGAGTGTTAATGCATCTGTCACGTGAAAATGATTGCAGAATGTCCCCACACTGCGATCGCCGATCAAGCCCGGATTACGTCATGTGTTGAAACCAAATCATAAAATGGATGGATATGACCCTGAGTGTATTGTATTTCCCAGGCTGAGATCTTTAGCAGGGTTCTTCAGAGCGAGGAATACGAGGAGAATGAGGACAAGACTGTCATGGCCCTCGGCATTCTCAGCACCATCGACACCATTCTCACCGTCATGGAGGACCACAAGGAGGTTACTCATACGCATTATTTTTCGCCGGACATTCAAAGTCATTCAATGGATTTTGCGAAATAGGATTTCATAAATATGTACATGCAGTTGATAGTCATGCTTTATTTTAATAATGAGTCATTATTATGCAATTTAGCAATAATAAATGTGATAAAAATATGTTTGTGTAGACAGGTGACTAGTTGTAAAATTACCTCAACACACCTGAATGTGGGAATTTTTTATTTTTTTTGATTAGTCGATGCCCTTATATAGTACACACTTTGGAAGGAGCAAAATGAAATACTTTATGGAATATTATATCGTATATGTAGTAGGGATGTAACAATAAGTGCTATATCGTGATATTAAAACTGCCACAATATCGTCGTCATGTTCACAATATTTAAAAGCAGCACTTCTCTTTTTAAAAAAAAAAAAAAAGAAAAAAAGTCAGGTTGATTTCCATTTGTGCAGTTCTAGCACCCTCTCGTGTCTAGTTTTTCGTGCAATGTAATTTTTATTAAGGATGTTTTGGCCCTTTTATGTTTAAAATCTATACTAATTGTCAGAGGAAGAGGAACATAATATGCCTGTGAACCGAGTCAATATGTGGAGGAGCTCAATGTGTGTTTACGTTAACCTTAATATTAAGTGTTATTAGAGATTGTAGGTGGTTTATATGCATTGCTGTTATGTACAAAAGCACAATATTGTACTTTTTTTTTTTTTTTTTTTTTAACAATATTGTGACCTTTTTCAAATTTCGCCAAACTCCCCACAATATTGTGATAATTATCGTATTGTGATGTTTGGATATTGTTACATCCCTAATATGTAGATGATTTTGTCTTCTTTTTATCTTCTACCTCAGATCACTCAACAGCTGGAGGGTATCTGTTTACAGGTGATTGGCCTGGTCTTGCAGAAACCTATCATAGGTATGGCAGGTGTGTGCGTGCAGGGGCATTTTAGTGTTTTGCAATTTGGCAAACTCACACTTTATCTTTTTTTTTTATTTTTTATTTTTTTTTTACTTTAACTTTAACTTATTTCCTGTGATGCTCATCTCGTATGTTAAGAATTTAAAAAAAAAGATGAGTGCTGCAAGTCACATTGATGGATGTCATTGACAGAGTTCTATGAGGAGATTCTGTCTCTGGCATTTGGACTCACATGCCAGACCATCTCGCCGCAGATGTGGCAGCTGCTGAGCGTCCTGTATGAGGTCTTTCAGCACGACTGCTTTGACTACTTCACTGGTTGGTCCCACCTACACTTACACTTAATGAGGTCACGAGCGTCATTTTATCGTTAACATTATTCGCTGATACAACAATAATCTTGAGCGAATTTAAAACAAATGTATCTGTGGTACAGATATGATGCCACTTTTGCATAACTACGTCACGGTGGATACAGATGCCTTCCTATCCGACCCCAAGAATTTGGAGATCATCTACAGCATGTGCAAAAAGGTAATCGAAACTCAATAAAAAGTTTTGCTTGGCGAGTTTTAATCATTCATCCGTGCTAGGTGCTGACCACAGATTCAGGCGAAGAAGCCGAATGCCAGGCTGCAAAACTGTTGGAGGTGATCATACTGCAGTGCAAAGGCAGAGGGATTGACCAGGTCACAAAGCGTTCCGACACGTCACGTCCCGACTCAAGAGTTTGGCTTGAAGTATAACGTGCGTGTTCTCTTGTTTCCCAACCAAAGTGCATCCCTCTGTTTGTGGAGGCGGCGCTGGAGCGTTTGACACGTGGCGTCAAGTCCAACAAGCTGAGGATCATGTGCCTGGAGGTGGCCATCGCTGCGCTTTACTACAGCCCGGCCATTCTCATGCACACTTTGGACAACGCACGCTTCTCCCAAAAGCCGCAGGCCATTACTGCCCACTTCATCAACCAGTGGATGAACGACACGGAATTCTTCCTTGGGTCAGAAACATTGTCCTTATATACACAATATTTATGAGTTATTTATTTCTCTTTACTCTGCTGAAGTTTTTTTTTTTCCTCCCGAATATCATCAAATAAATGTAAAGAGCAGACAAAGTAAGCTAAGTAAACATAAAAAAATTATTTTTGATAGGGATGTTCAGTACCACTTCTTTTTTTTCTTTGACGAGTACAACTACGATAACACTATTTGATATATATATATATATATATATATATATATATATATATATATATATATATATATATCTCCCCAACAAACAATGACGAATAATTTTAAAGACAGTCCTATACGTATACCCCCAAAATAGCATTATTCCTTAAAATTGCACGAAATTCATGGCAATTTTCTATTCTTCTGATTTGTAGTTCTTGATGGTAAAACGGCCAGAAGTCATAACGCCACAAATACCCATACTCGAAATAAGGCTCGGTATCATCCCAATACAGATATAGCTGGTATCAGCACTCCATCCCTCCTTTTCTATACAGGACTGTCTCAGAAAATTGTATTCAGAGAATTCAGAGAATATTGTAATAAAGTCCATTATTTTCTGTAATGCAATTAAATAAGCAAAAATGCCTTACATTCTGGATTCATACAAATCAACTGAAATATTGCAAGCTTTTTATTATTTTAATATTGCTGATTATGGCTTACAGCTCAAGAAAACTCAAATATCCTATCTCAAAATATTAGAATATTTACTCAGACCAAGTTAAAAAAAAAAAAAAAACATAATCAGCAATATTAAAACAATAAAAGGCTTGCAATATTTCAGTTGATTTGTAATGAATTCAGAATGTATGGCATTTTTGATTATTTAATTGCATTACAGAAAATATTGGAATTTATCACAATATTCTAATTTTCTGAGACAGGTCCTGTACTCCAGCTATGTTCACTGTTTGCATCTTTGATTCACTCCATAGGATCCACGACCGCAAGATGTGCATCATTGGCCTGACTGTGTTGATGGAGCTGCCGAGCCGTCCGGCGGCTCTGGAGGGCGTGGCCGCCCAAATCCTTCCTTCCGTTCTGCTCCTCTTCTTGGGTCTCAAGCACCTTTCTGCTTCCCATCACATCAACAAACCGGACCTGCTGGCCAGCACGAGGGCTTTGGATCAAGATCAAAATGGTGAGGCAGTGTGTGAGCGCGTGCGTTAGAGCTGAATGATATGGACAACGTTGCATGATAGTCATGCCGGTGTCGATTATCAATATGATATGAATGGACTGCGTTCATCCAACATTAAGTGCTTTACAGAAATCAAAATATAATGCAGAAGGATGTGGAAAGTGCACTTTTATTGATGGAGCTTACTGTCAGTCATTAGCGTCAACAAAAAATGAGATGTTTGATGTGAACGTTTATTAAATAGTGATTTTTTGTTGATATGTGGAGAGTTCATTTTAATGTGACTGATAAGATTTTTTTTCCCCATCAGTTTTTCATTTTAATGGGGCTACACAAGTGACACTACAAAAGTGCACTCCTGCAGGATGTTCGGCCTAATAATTCCTAGCAGATTTGGAATGATGTTTTTGATCTGCAGAGGAGATTCCCAGTGATGAGGACGAGGTGAATGAAAAGTGCAGTATTATGCAGCAGCAGCAGCAGCAATCTAGTGTGCCGATGGGCCAGGAAGATGAGAGCAATGATGATGAAGACGACTACTGGGACGATGATAATTGCTTTGAAGGAACACCTCTGGAAGAGTATAGCACTCCACTGGACTATGACAATGGAGAAGACGAATATCACTTTTTTGCATCTGCCCTTCTCAGTAAGTCAAAACGTTTTCCTCTCCTCTTCTGCGCATTTGTGAAAACTGCCTTTTTACTGATCAGTCAATCAATGCATCAACCACTCCATTTTGAATGAGCAGGTAAGGTTTGAAAATGTGAATCTGTGTAACTGGTGCGGTTCTCTCTCTGTCAGGAATCCAGAGTACAGATGTGGCTTGGTACCAGCGTTTGACGGCATCCCTCAGTGATGACCAGAAATCCCAACTCCAGGAGATTTACAGCATCTCACAGCAGAGAAGGAGCACTGCCACCAAGGGCCAGTGGTAAGGAACATCATGACGAGCGACAGACAAACAAACACGGATCTTGGATTTGCACTCGTGCCAAGCATTTTCATTTTCCTCGCTTCTTGTACAGACATCAATGGTACGTTGATAGGAAATGCGGAAAGTCAACAACTTTGACAGATGAATCATAGTTGGATTCAAAAAGAAAACTCAATAAAGCACAAACTGGAGCAATCAAATGGAGAAGAATTTTGTGTCTCCATAAGGTTGAATGAACCGTTCTCATCCAAGGTGGAGGCCAACAACAGTTTTCACCGTAAAGTGCGTTTCTGCATGCACATGCTGAATTTGTACAGCCGCTTCTTGCCCCACATCGCTCATCTTATGCACCCTTGTACAAAGTCTTAGGCGGCAAAAGACCTGTAAAGGAGGTCGACAGGAGCTTAATACTGCGAAAAGCACATCCATATATATATTATTACAATTGTACACTTGGTGTGGTTGTGTTTTTTGTTGTTGTTGTGTCAAACTTTTTTTCTTTTTCAGAATTCCACTGAAGTGCTGAAGATTTTTAAGAAGAGGATCTGACCAGACCTTATCTCAATGCATTGGAGGTTCAGGCAACTTTAGGTCAATATTCTGTCAGACTGGCTTTTATGTCATTTGGGACATTGTGCAATTCGTATAGTGCCCACACTCCACCAGGACTGACTGTATTTATATTTTCTTGACATTTCAAAACGTCATCGTTATCGTTCTTACTGGTAGTGTTGCCTTTGTGTGGTTCTCAAAAAATAACACAAACACAAATATGTGTTTGCATGTAATATAATATAACCTCCTGTAACTGTCGCTGTAGCAAACAATTTCATCAGATGGAATTTGCGCGCTAAAGTTTTTTGTCAGGGTGCTGGGTTTAGAAACTGTAAGATTGATGTTTACTTTTGAGATACAGTTATGTCTGCAATCTGGCGATGGTGTCACAACAAAGAAATGGATTTTCATGTTTTGTGTACTGAAAAATTTTACTGAAACAATTTTGAGAATCATAAAATTATGTAACATCTCACAGCTTGCTTTTTTCCTCTCAATTATTAAATTACAGACTGCCACACCAAGTGCATAAAAAAAATCTCAAATTCGTGTATTCTGCATTATTAACCTCTATTTCTTCATGCAATCACTGATTCACACCATTCCAACATCACCACACAAAGAGAATATAGCACGAGACCCAAATGAAAAAACGGCTCATCTATTTGCTTGAGTAAGCCCTGGCTGCAGAGTGCAGTTGGAAGGCGTGGCTCAAAGTGGTGAGGACAGAAACATTTGACTCCACTCACGTGGATTTTCCACCTCTCAGCACCTTCTTCTTTTTGCTTTTTTGCTGCTTATTTCCTTGGCGGCTTTCAAGATGTGTTTAATTATGACGGCATTATTTTCTCACTTTATTGAACAACAAAAATTACAAACTGACCAAAATCCAAATCCTAACTTCAACCATCCAGGGAGTGCGCCAAAATATCACTTTTCATCTCTTTGATGCCAGCGAGCATTCACCTCTCAACAACGTGACACGCAACAATGCTATAGCCGTCATGATTGGCAACTTGATAAAGTCGCTAACGTCCAAGAGTTAGTAAGTCCAAACCATTGGTAGCAATATAGGACGTCATTTTAAAATTGCACATCTGCTTGTTCAATAATCAATCACCATTAATTGTGCTTCGTTCAAGTGACTTGTTTTATTTTAGTTTAACTTTAGCAAGAATCCTTGTGAGTCAGAAAACAAGAAAATAAAATTACGAATCACGTGGTCATAAAAAAAAAAAAAGCCTTTTACTATACATGGTCGTTTTAAAGAAAATAAAAAGCTTTACTATAAATGGTCTTTTTAACTTACAAAACATAATTAAAAAAAAAACTGCATTGCACTGTTTAAAAAAATAAGACGGCCTTACGATACTCGGTCATTAAAAAAAAAAAAAAAAAAAAAATTACACGTTGCTTTTTACATGGCCCTTTAAAAAAAAAAAAAAAAAAAAAAAAAAAAAAAACCTGCCTATACATGGTTGTAAAAACAAAAAAAACAAAAAAACAAAAAACGCTTGATAATAATATATATATATATATATATATATATATATATATATATATATATATATTGTTAGTAGCAGGTAGGGGGTGGGGCAAACAAGGTGGCGAGAGCCCCCCGCCGGAAGCTGCAGGGCGGTTCCGAGGAAGTCTACTTGTTGGCGCGAAATGTTTGCAGGCCACCCGGAAGTGATGCCGTAATTGAATTCCCGTCGTAGTCGGAACGCAAATGGACGCTGACCGAGGTAATTTCGTTTTAGTGCCTGAGGCTTAACGTATGCAACTTGTGATTGGACTTCATTTTCGAACATTTTGGTTTCAGGTAGTGATGGCAAAATGAAGCCCCGTAAAGCAGTGAAGCCCTGCAGTTAAATGCTTCACACACACGTAGGGGCTTCAAGATGATTCATTTCCTCGACTACGCCATCATGTGGACAGAAAAATGTATAACATGCTTGGTGCATGCAATAAAATGGTGGGGTGTAAATCATGCTCTAAATACAAAAGAATATATATTTGAAGAGTGTTTTAACATGAATTGTTCTGTGTTACTTTGTCTATGTTTGTGCTTATGCAACAAGTGAAAATGTGAAATAAGGAGGTAAAATAAAGTGCTTATTCATTTTTATTTAAAAACTATTTTTTCCGAAGTTTTTGGACTCAGGCGGTTTCTTTTTTTTGCAGAGAATTTCACCTGCTTTGGAAAAAAAACTCTTTCACATGGTACTGATGAAGCAGGGGTGCATCGATATGAGATAGCAAGTTTGTATAGAATTGGACGCGTATATTTCTGTGATTCCCAGTACTGAAGGGGACTTTCAACTGTGAACAGAAAAATGTGAATTTTATGTGTTGTCACATTTTATTTTATTTTATTATTGGAATCTGTTAAAATAGTACCGTAATTGCAGTGCATTACCTTCTGAGGTGAGATCTGCTCAAAGTGCTCCTAAACAAGGGAAAATCTCTTTCTTGCTGGTTCCATCGCAAAAAGAGGCTCGTCAAATCGAATGCCAAAAGCAAAAAAAGTAGCGCAATAAGGGACCCGAAAACACAAAAAGTGAAGGGGAATCCATAGCGTTTCTTTGCCGCTTTTATTTCGAACTACACTCAAACCTAGCGAATCATTTCCTGAATCAGTCACGTGGTACACCTGCTTCGTGGGGCTTCAAACGTCACCACGTACGTCATCAACACACGCATTGACACGCCGTTCATGAACCACTCATCTACATTACTCGGCACACGCTTCAGGGATTCGACCCGAGAAGCACATCACTAGTTTCAGGCGTCGAGATAATTGGAGACAGGTGTGCCCACTGGGAGTGGTATCAACAGGTGAACTAAATGACCACATGGCTCGCAGCAAGATGGCGATCAGCTTGATCGCAATTTTTTACGCTAAGTGCCAGCACACGAGTTTGATTTGAAAATGTTAGCCATTCTTTTTCACAGTGGTTTTGTGCTTTTTGCAGGTGTTTTGCCACCAGAGGAACAGCATTCAGGGAAAGGTTTGTGGTCAAACACGATTGATACAATACATTGATGCGCTTTAAAATATATATGTATTTATTTGTTTGCAAATTTATTTACTCTTAATACCTTTTTTTTGTGGCCATCTGCGATTTTGTAAATGGTGGATCTTCATGAAGTTTGTTGTGTTGCAGAGGCGACGATGGATCAAACGCACGAGGGTAATATGTACAAACACAAATGAAGTTGGCACACAACTGATGAATTTGTATGTTTTCCCCATCAATTTAGGAACCAAGTGGAACAATAAAGATGACTTGACTTGACACTACATGTTTCTTGGTGTTTAAATTGTCTGAAGGCACATCTGAATTGTGACCAGGAGGAGGCAGAATATGGTGCTTTGTGGCATGCCTTAGTTGTTTTCTGGAAAGGTCTGATTGCAATCAGGGCAGGCATGGAAAGTGTTGGGAGAGCTGATGGTTGTTACATGTCAGTGCAGTCAAGTGTTTGCAAGATCTTGCTGGAGATGGTCTGTCGATGTTGTTTGCATTGTCTGGATCCAGAGCAGCGTTTTGTTGGTTTGATGGCAAGTTGAAAGCTGGGGTGCACAGTGTCGGTAGGATTTGAGGCAGGAGTCCATCATATTGCTAAACATGCTATTTTTGTCTGTGTTTCAGGGTTGTCTCGGCACCAGGTCGTACAAGAGGACCTGCGCTAAGGTAATGAGTACATGAGCACATTAAGTGGCCTACTCACAACTGATTTTTCTTTTCTTTTTGCAGTGTGCATATTGGAAGTGGAGTTGGATGTGCCAAAAAGCCAGGTTTAAAAAAAAAAAAAAAAAGTACACAATATGCAGTATTGAGGAACAAAATAATTTGCTGCTTTTGTTTTTGGCAAATGGCAGAGCAGTCGTACTCACCACCCGACTGAGTTGTACATAACCTATTGGGGATTGGTCGATCCATCGCTGGTCTCTTGTCAAGGTTTCTTCAGATGGGGTTTAGTTCAGGGGATGCTGCGAACCTTTGGCCAGTTATGGGCTCAAGAAGTCCTTTGAGATGGTATTTGTGAAAAAGGGGCTAGAGTAGACAAATGCACTTGTCTTGATTTTGCAGGAAGGAGGAGGAGTCTGTCGAGTTGAACCGCAGCAGTAAAAAGTGCAAATGTGTAAAAGATGAGGGGTAAGAGCAGTTTTTGTTTGAATGCAGTTAGTGTGGGCTTCGAGTGAGGAATACTTCATATTGAGCAACACAAATAAAACTTTTTCCATCCTGATTCAGGCTGAAGAACAAGAAATTGAACACAAGATGAACGGCTTCATTGCTCTTGAGGCGAGTGTACGATTTACAGCACGTCAACATGGATGACAACACATTCACATGAGTCTGTTTTCTTCCTGCAGCATTCCCACACGAGAAAGGTGCGGATACTACGCTGAAGAGCGGAACTCAAACCATACAGGGAGAGTGTCTTTCGTTCTACTTGCTACGTTTGTCTGCACAGTCACAAACTCACTGAGTGGGCACCAACTCTCACTGACTGCATGCTTGTCCTGTTTGTCCCTAAGCTGTGCGTCCAATCAAAACCATGATGGAACCTGTTTGTACATCTATGCAATATTATTCAAGTAGAAAAAAAGTCATGTGTAATTAAAAGAAATTGCATAAAAGAGGGAATTGTCGCCCAAAAGTAATACTGTCGTCCACTTTTCCAGCCTCCTTCCTTTCCCTGTGTTCATGTCCTGCAAGTTGCTGGATGTTGCAGAGTGGCACCATGAGCCACTGGATGAGGGTGATGATCCGGTCAAGGGAACCAGTCAAGTCAACGCTCCAATCAAATGAGTGCGACAGCAGTACGGTATGCTTCTTTTAGTTTGTGATGCTTTTGCTGTGTGCGTTCTGCGCTGAATGTTTCGTTGTCAGGATTCATTCACGCTTGCAAAGGTGTTCGCCAGACGCTCGCAAGCTGTTAAGCTCACAAACTATGCAAGCCATCACGTTTTCTACATGGGTCAAAATCTCTTTGCAACAAGAAAAAAAAATATTAAAAGCTATATGTGAGTGGCAAAAGTCAGAACCAATAATTATTTGAAAAAAAAGTGTTGCCACTTGTTTTTGTTTTATTTTTTTATAAATGTTATAAAGTATCAGGCTTTGTGTGAGGGCTCTATCATTATTAAGCAACATGAAGAAAACCTTTTTCTTCCCGTTTCAGTCTGAAGAACGAGAAATGTACACGAGGGCCCAAAGCTCAAGATAAACGGCTTCATTGCACCTGAGGCGAGTGTACAATTGTGCGTCAGCATGGATAACACATTCACATGAGTCTGTTTTCTTCTTCCCACAAAGGTGCTTGTGGATGTTGCGCCGCTTGAAGAGCAGAGCCACCAACAGTACAGGGAGCGTATGCCTTTTGTTCTACTTGCTATGTTTGTCTTCACTCTGTCACCTCACTGGGTGTGCACCAACTCACTGACTGCATGCTTGTCCTTTTTGTCCTGAGCTGTGCTTCCAATCAAAAATGATAATGAAGTCTGTTTGTGGAATACGCTGTGAAATGTTTTTTCAACAGTTTTTTTTGTTTTTTGTTTTGTTTTTTGTTTTTTGTTTTTTGTTTTTAAATTCCAGGTGGAACAGAAGCTTCGCTTTTTTGTTTTCTTGCTTGAATTAACAATTTCACATTGCAAGTTGTCCTTTTGAGAGATGGGAGCGTATATGCATTTAATGACTACAAATGTGTAGTGTTGCACTACATTTTGCCAAGCCTGTTGTACAATAAAGCATTAAACATGCACACTGAAGTATTGAACATGTATGGCGGTTTTCACAATACCCCTGCCCCCTTCAAAATAAAAAATAAAATCTTTGCTTTGGGGGGTTGTAGTAATGTGTACAGTAAAGAAAAGTACAGAGCCTGACAGATGTAAATTAACATGAATAAAGTGATTTTTTTGTTTTTTGTGTGTGTGGGTGGGTGGTCTGAATTCTTCCTCCCCTCATGCCAGGGATTGTTGGTCACTACAGGACCCCAAACTGCTGCTGGCGCTTCTGCTGCCGCCTGCTGTCTGTGTGTGCTTCAGGTGCCCGTGGCTACACTCAAGTGACCCTCAAGCTGAGGTTGGGGCCCTACATTTCAAGTCCCTTCAGTTGCAATGGTCCAAAAACAATTCCACTTTTTGGCTCAGGAGATGATTTGGTGACCAGGTGGTTGACATTTTGTAGACTCAGAGCTACTGCTGATAAATGTGAAGGGTGAACAGTTTGATACAAATATCTGTAATGATGTCCATTTGTGTGAAGACACTTTTAGGATGATGCATCACTTTTTCTATAAAGGGTTACCAGTGTTCGTTTTTTAATCGTTTGAATGATTACTGAAATCACAATGTCCCATCCTCTGGGGGGGGATCCTTGGGTGCTACCTGTGTGGATGTCTAGATCAGGGTGACCAGATTTTCAAACTTAAAAGCCGGGGACGCCAAATGATATCTTGACACAGTTCAACATGAAACAAGTTCATTCTCCTTCATTTCACTTGAACGAGATATGTTGCCGTCATAATTGTATTGCGGGTTTCTTACTCAATCAACAAGAAGAGAGAAAAATAAATAAAAGCAATTCTGCCTTTTTCTGCATACCTAGTTGAATAGGTACCTTCTGTTAGCTGTAATGTTAAATATTTATTTGTTAATTGACACAAATCAAGCCCCGCCCCCTACCCACCCGCATTCTACACATTCCAGGACGGTATATGAAACAGAACGCTAGTGGGCTACTAAAACTAGCAATGCTAGTGTTAAGCCCCTCCCCCTACCGACTAGCATTGCGAGCATTCATGAGAGCATTCATGTATAGAATGGGTAGCGAAGCCCCGCCTCCTACCCACGAGCATTGCGAGCATTCTTGCTAGCATTCTTGTTAGTATTCATTTATAGAATGCTAGTAGGTAGCCACTAGCATTGCTAGCATTCTTACGAGCATTCTTGCTAGCATTCTTACTCGCATTCATGCTAGCATTCATGTATAGAATGCTAGTGGGTAGCATTGCTAGCATTCTTTTTATTTAATTAAATAAAAAACGCCTACCATACATGGTCGCTTTTTTTTAATAAAATAAAAAACGCCTTACTATACATGGTCGTTTTTTAATAAAATAAGAAACGCCTTACTATACATGGTCGTTTTTTTAATTAAATAAAAAACGCCTTACTATAGTAAGGTCATTTTTTTTTTTTTTTTTTTTTTAAATAAAAAACGCCTGACGATACATGGTCGTTTTTTTTTAATTAAATAAAAAACGCCTTACTATACATGGTTGTTTTTTTGACAAAATAAAAAACGCCTTACTATACATGGTCGTTTTTTTTTTTTTTTTAAATAAAAAACGCCTGACTATATATGGTAATTTTTTTTTTTATTAAATAAAAAACGCCTTACTATACAAGGTCGTTTTTTTAATAATATAAAAAACGCCTTACTATACATGGTCGTTTTTTTAATTAAATAAAAAGCGCCTTACTATACATGGTCGTTTTTTTAATTAAATAAAAAACGCCTTACTATACATGGTCGTTTTTTAATAAAATAAAAAACGCCTTACTATACATGGTCGTTTTTTTAATAAAATAAAAAACGGCTTACTATACATGGTCGTTTTTTTCATAAAATAAAAAACGCCTTACTATACATGGTCTTTTTTTTGACAAAATAAAAAACGCCTTACTATACATGGTCGTTTTTTTTTTTAATAAAATAAAAAACGCCTTACTATACATGGTCATTTTTTTTTTAATAAAATAAAAAACGCCTTACTATACATGATCGGTTTTTTAATAAAATAAAAAACGCCTTACTATACATGGTCGTTTTTTTAATACAAAAAAAAAACGCCTTACTATACATGGTCATTTTTTTTTTAATAAAATAAAAAACGCCTTACTATACATGGTCGTTTTTTTTTTTTAATAAAATAAAAAACGCCTTACTATACATGGTCGTTTTTTTAATTAAATGAAAAACGCCTTACTATACATGGTCGTTTTTTTTTTTAATAAAATAAAAAAAGCCTGACTATACATGGTCGTTTTTTTTAATTAAATAAAAAACGCCTTACTATACATGGTCGTTTTTTTGACAAAATAAAAAACGCCTTACTATACATGGTCGTTTTTTAAAAAAAAACAAAAAAAAAACGCCTTACTATACATGGTCATTTTTTTAATAAAATAAAAAACGCCTTACTATACATGGTCTTTTTTTGGACAAAATAAAAAACGCCTTACTATACATGGTCGTTTTTTTTTTAATAAAATAAAAAACGCCTTACTATACATGGTCGTTTTTTTAATAAAATAAAAAACGCCTTACTATACATGGTCGTTTTTTTAATAAAATAAAAAACGCCTTACTATACATGGTCTTTTTTTGGACAAAATAAAAAACGCCTTACTATACATGGTCATTTTTTTTTTAATAAAATAAAAAACGCCTTACTATACATGGTCGTTTTTTTTAATAAAATAAAAAACGCCTTACTATACATGGTCGTTTTTTTAATAAAATAAAAAAACGCCTTACTATACATGGTCTTTTTTTTGACAAAATAAAAATCGCCTTACTATACATGGTCGGGTTTTTTTTAAATAAAAAAAAACGCCTTACTATACATGGTCGTTTTTTAATAAAATAAAAAACGCCTTACTATACATGGTCGTTTTTTTAATAAAATAAAAAACGGCTTACTATACATGGTCGTTTTTTTTTAATAAAATAAAAAACGCCTTACTATACATGGTCGTTTTTTTAATTAAATAAAAAAACGCCTTACTATACATGGTCGTTTTTTTTTTAATAAAATAAAAAACGCCTTACTATACATGGTCGTTTTTTTAATAAAATAAAAAACGCCTTACTATACATGGTCGTTTTTTTAATAAAATAAAAAACGCCTTACTATACATGGTCTTTTTTTGACAAAATAAAAAACGCCTTACTATACATGGTCGTTTTTTTTTTTTTAATAAAATAAAAAACGCCTTACTATACATGGTCGTTTTTTTAATTAAATGAAAAACGCCTTACTATACATGGTCGTTTTTTTGACAAAATAAAAAACGCCTTACTATACATGGTCGTTTTAAAAAAACAAAAAAAAAACAAAAAACGCCTTACTATACATGGT
The DNA here is from genome assembly GCF_051991245.1 of Festucalex cinctus. Taxonomy (NCBI): domain Eukaryota; kingdom Metazoa; phylum Chordata; class Actinopteri; order Syngnathiformes; family Syngnathidae; genus Festucalex; species Festucalex cinctus. Next base: position 11,422,868 of record NC_135426.1, read on the forward strand.
CGTTTTTTTTTTTAATAAAATAAAAAACGCCTTACTATACATGGTCGTTTTTTTTTTAATAAAATAAAAAACGCCTTACTATACATGGTCGTTTTTTTAATAAAATAAAAAACGCCTTACTATACATGGTCGTTTTTTTAATAAAATAAAAAACGCCTTACTATACATGGTCTTTTTTTGGACAAAATAAAAAACGTCTTACTATACATGGTCGTTTTTTTTTTAATAAAATAAAAAACGCCTTACTATACATGGTCGTTTTTTTAATTAAATAAAAAACGCCTTACTATACATGGTCGTTTTTTTTAATAAAAAAAAAAAACGCCTTACTATACATGGTCGTTTTTTAATAAAATAAAAAACGCCTTACTATACATGGTCGTTTTTTTAATAAAATAAAAAACGGCTTACTATACATGGTCGTTTTTTTTTAATAAAATAAAAAACGTCTTACTATACATGGTCGGGTTTTTTTTAATAAAATAAAAAACGCCTTACTATACATGGTCGTTTTTTTAATTAAATAAAAAACGCCTTACTATACATGGTCGTTTTTTTTAATAAAAAAAAAAACGCCTTACTATACATGGTCGTTTTTTAATAAAATAAAAAACGCCTTACTATACATGGTCGTTTTTTTAATAAAATAAAAAACGGCTTACTATACATGGTCGTTTTTTTTTAATAAAATAAAAAACGCCTTACTATACATGGTCGTTTTTTTAATTAAATAAAAAACGCCTTACTATACATGGTCGGTTTTTTAATAAAATAAAAAACGCCTGACTATACATGGTCGTTTTTTTAATACAATAAAAAACGCCTTACTATACATGGTCATCTTTTTTTTAATAAAATAAAAAACGCCTTACTATACATGGTCATTTTTTTTTTAATAAAATAAAAAACGCCTTACTATACATGGTCGTTTTTTTTAATAAAATAAAAAACGCCTTACTATACATGGTCGTTTTTTTAATAAAATAAAAAACGCCTTACTATACATGGTCTTTTTTTTGACAAAATAAAAATCGCCTTACTATACATGGTCGGGTTTTTTTTTAATAAAAATAAAAAACGCCTTACTATACATGGTCGTTTTTTTAATAAAATAAAAAACGCCTTACTATACATGGTCGTTTTTTAATAAAATAAAAAACGCCTTACTATACATGGTCTTTTTTTTGACAAAATAAAAAACGCCTTACTATACATGGTCGTTTTTTTAATTAAATGAAAAACGCCTTACTATACATGGTCGTTTTTTTTTTTAATAAAATAAAAAAAGCCTGACTATACATGGTCGTTTTTTTTAATTAAATAAAAAACGCCTTACTATACATGGTCGTTTTTTTGACAAAATAAAAAACGCCTTACTATACATGGTCGTTTTTAAAAAAACAAAAAAAACAAAACGCCTTACTATACATGGTCGCTTTTTTAATAAAATAAAAAACGCCTTACTATACATGGTCTTTTTTTTGACAAAATAAAAAACGCCTTACTATACATGGTCGTTTTTTTTTTTAATAAAATAAAAAAACGCCTTACTATACATGGTCGTTTTTTTTTTAATAAAATAAAAAACGCCTTACTATACATGGTCGTTTTTTTAATAAAATAAAAAACGCCTTACTATACATGGTCGTTTTTTTAATAATATAAAAAACGCCTTACTATACATGGTCGTTTTTTTAATTAAATAAAAAGCGCCTTACTATACATGGTCGTTTTTTTAATTAAATAAAAAACGCCTTACTATACATGGTCGTTTTTTAATAAAATAAAAAACGCCTTACTATACATGGTCGTTTTTTTAATAAAATAAAAAACGGCTTACTATACATGGTCGTTTTTTTCATAAAATAAAAAACGCCTTACTATACATGGTCTTTTTTTTGACAAAATAAAAAACGCCTTACTATACATGGTCGGTTTTTTTTTTAATAAAATAAAAAACGCCTTACTATACATGGTCATTTTTTTTTTAATAAAATAAAAAACGCCTTACTATACATGATCGGTTTTTTAATAAAATAAAAAACGCCTTACTATACATGGTCGTTTTTTTAATACAAAAAAAAAACGCCTTACTATACATGGTCATTTTTTTTTTAATAAAATAAAAAACGCCTTACTATACATGGTCGTTTTTTTTTTTTAATAAAATAAAAAACGCCTTACTATACATGGTCGTTTTTTTAATTAAATGAAAAACGCCTTACTATACATGGTCGTTTTTTTTTTTAATAAAATAAAAAAAGCCTGACTATACATGGTCGTTTTTTTTAATTAAATAAAAAACGCCTTACTATACATGGTCGTTTTTTTGACAAAATAAAAAACGCCTTACTATACATGGTCGTTTTTTTAAAAAAAACAAAAAAAAAACGCCTTACTATACATGGTCATTTTTTTAATAAAATAAAAAACGCCTTACTATACATGGTCTTTTTTTGGACAAAATAAAAAACGCCTTACTATACATGGTCGTTTTTTTTTTAATAAAATAAAAAACGCCTTACTATACATGGTCGTTTTTTTAATAAAATAAAAAACGCCTTACTATACATGGTCGTTTTTTTAATAAAATAAAAAACGCCTTACTATACATGGTCTTTTTTTGGACAAAATAAAAAACGCCTTACTATACATGGTCATTTTTTTTTTAATAAAATAAAAAACGCCTTACTATACATGGTCGTTTTTTTTAATAAAATAAAAAACGCCTTACTATACATGGTCGTTTTTTTAATAAAATAAAAAAACGCCTTACTATACATGGTCTTTTTTTTGACAAAATAAAAATCGCCTTACTATACATGGTCGGGTTTTTTTTAAATAAAAAAAAACGCCTTACTATACATGGTCGTTTTTTAATAAAATAAAAAACGCCTTACTATACATGGTCGTTTTTTTAATAAAATAAAAAACGGCTTACTATACATGGTCGTTTTTTTTTAATAAAATAAAAAACGCCTTACTATACATGGTCGTTTTTTTAATTAAATAAAAAAACGCCTTACTATACATGGTCGTTTTTTTTTTAATAAAATAAAAAACGCCTTACTATACATGGTCGTTTTTTTAATAAAATAAAAAACGCCTTACTATACATGGTCGTTTTTTTAATAAAATAAAAAACGCCTTACTATACATGGTCTTTTTTTGACAAAATAAAAAACGCCTTACTATACATGGTCGTTTTTTTTTTTTTAATAAAATAAAAAACGCCTTACTATACATGGTCGTTTTTTTAATTAAATGAAAAACGCCTTACTATACATGGTCGTTTTTTTGACAAAATAAAAAACGCCTTACTATACATGGTCGTTTTAAAAAAACAAAAAAAAAACAAAAAACGCCTTACTATACATGGTCGTTTTTTTTTTAATAAAATAAAAAACGCCTTACTATACATGGTCGTTTTTTTTTTAATAAAATAAAAAACGCCTTACTATACATGGTCGTTTTTTTAATAAAATAAAAAACGCCTTACTATACATGGTCGTTTTTTTAATAAAATAAAAAACGCCTTACTATACATGGTCTTTTTTTGGACAAAATAAAAAACGTCTTACTATACATGGTCGTTTTTTTTTTAATAAAATAAAAAACGCCTTACTATACATGGTCGTTTTTTTAATTAAATAAAAAACGCCTTACTATACATGGTCGTTTTTTTTAATAAAAAAAAAAAACGCCTTACTATACATGGTCGTTTTTTAATAAAATAAAAAACGCCTTACTATACATGGTCGTTTTTTTAATAAAATAAAAAACGGCTTACTATACATGGTCGTTTTTTTTTAATAAAATAAAAAACGTCTTACTATACATGGTCGGGTTTTTTTTAATAAAATAAAAAACGCCTTACTATACATGGTCGTTTTTTTAATTAAATAAAAAACGCCTTACTATACATGGTCGTTTTTTTTAATAAAAAAAAAACGCCTTACTATACATGGTCGTTTTTTAATAAAATAAAAAACGCCTTACTATACATGGTCGTTTTTTTAATAAAATAAAAAACGGCTTACTATACATGGTCGTTTTTTTTTAATAAAATAAAAAACGCCTTACTATACATGGTCGTTTTTTTAATTAAATAAAAAACGCCTTACTATACATGGTCGGTTTTTTAATAAAATAAAAAACGCCTGACTATACATGGTCGTTTTTTTAATACAATAAAAAACGCCTTACTATACATGGTCATCTTTTTTTTAATAAAATAAAAAACGCCTTACTATACATGGTCATTTTTTTTTAAATAAAATAAAAAACGCCTTACTATACATGGTCGTTTTTTTTAATAAAATAAAAAACGCCTTACTATACATGGTCGTTTTTTTAATAAAATAAAAAACGCCTTACTATACATGGTCTTTTTTTTGACAAAATAAAAATCGCCTTACTATACATGGTCGGGTTTTTTTTTAATAAAAATAAAAAACGCCTTACTATACATGGTCGTTTTTTTAATAAAATAAAAAACGCCTTACTATACATGGTCGTTTTTTAATAAAATAAAAAACGCCTTACTATACATGGTCTTTTTTTTGACAAAATAAAAAACGCCTTACTATACATGGTCGTTTTTTTAATTAAATGAAAAACGCCTTACTATACATGGTCGTTTTTTTTTTTAATAAAATAAAAAAAGCCTGACTATACATGGTCGTTTTTTTTAATTAAATAAAAAACGCCTTACTATACATGGTCGTTTTTTTGACAAAATAAAAAACGCCTTACTATACATGGTCGTTTTTAAAAAAACAAAAAAAACAAAACGCCTTACTATACATGGTCGCTTTTTTAATAAAATAAAAAACGCCTTACTATACATGGTCTTTTTTTTGACAAAATAAAAAACGCCTTACTATACATGGTCGTTTTTTTTTTTAATAAAATAAAAAAACGCCTTACTATACATGGTCGTTTTTTTTTTAATAAAATAAAAAACGCCTTACTATACATGGTCGTTTTTTTAATAAAATAAAAAACGCCTTACTATACATGGTCGTTTTTTTAATAAAATAAAAAACGGCTTACTATACATGGTCGTTTTTTTTGACAAAATAAAAAAACGCCTTACTATACATGGTCGTTTTTTTAATAAAATAAAAAACGCCTTACTATACATGGTCTTTTTTTTTACAAAATAAAAAACGCCTTACTATACATGGTCGTTTTTTTAATAATATAAAAAACGCCTTACTATACATGGTCGTTTTTTTAATACAATAAAAAACGCCTTACTATACATGGTCGTTTTTTTTTAATAAAATAAAAAACGCCTTACTATACATGGTCGTTTTTTTAATAAAATAAAAAACGCCTTACTATACATGGTCGTTTTTTTAATAAAATAAAAAACGCCTTACTATACATGGTCTTTTTTTTTGACAAAATAAAAAACGCCTTACTATACATGGTCGTTTTTTTAATTAAATAAAAAACGCCTTACTATACATGGTCGTTTTTTTTTAATAAAGAAAAAACGCCTTACTATACATGGTCTTTTTTTTGACAAAATAAAAAACGCCTTACTATACATGGTCGGTTTTTTTTTTAATAAAAATAAAAAACGCCTTACTATACATGGTCGTTTTTTAATAAAATAAAAAACGCCTCACTATACATGGTCATTTTTTTAATAAAATAAAAAACGCCTTACTATACATGGTCGTTTTTTTAATAAAATAAAAAACGCCTTACTATACATGGTCTTTTTTTTGACAAAATAAAAAACGCCTAACTATACATGGTCGTTTTTTTTAAATAAAATAAAAAACACCTTACTATACATGGTCGTTTTTTTTAATAAAATAAAAAACGCCTTACTATACATGGTCGGGTTTTTTTTAATAAAATAAAAAACGCCTTACTATACATGGTCGTTTTTTTGACAAAATAAAAAAACGCCTTACTATACATGGTCGTTTTTTTAATAAATTAAAAAACGCCTTACTATACATGGTCTTTTTTTTGACAAAATAAAAAACGCCTTACTATACATGGTCGTTTTTTTAATAATATAAAAAACGCCTTACTATACATGGTCGTTTTTTTAATACAATAAAAAACGCCTTACTATACATGGTCGTTTTTTTTTAATAAAATAAAAAACGCCTTACTATACATGGTCGTTTTTTTAATAAAATAAAAAACGCCTTACTATACATGGTCGTTTTTTTAATAAAATAAAAAACGCCTTACTATACATGGTCTTTTTTTTGACAAAATAAAAAACGCCTTACTATACATGGTCGTTTTTTTAATTAAATAAAAAAACGCCTTACTATACATGGTCGTTTTTTTTTTATAAAATAAAAAACGCCTTACTATACATGGTCGTTTTTTAATAAAATAAAAAACGCCTTACTATACATGGTCTTTTTTTTGACAAAATAAAAAACGCCTTACTATACATGGTCGTTTTTTTAATTAAATGAAAAACGCCTTACTATACATGGTCGTTTTTTTTTTTAATAAAATAAAAAAAGCCTGACTATACATGGTCGTTTTTTTTAATTAAATAAAAAACGCCTTACTATACATGGTCGTTTTTTTGACAAAATAAAAAACGCCTTACTATACATGGTCGTTTTTAAAAAAACAAAAAAAACAAAACGCCTTACTATACATGGTCGCTTTTTTAATAAAATAAAAAACGCCTTACTATACATGGTCTTTTTTTTGACAAAATAAAAAACGCCTTACTATACATGGTCGTTTTTTTTTTTAATAAAATAAAAAAACGCCTTACTATACATGGTCGGTTTTTTTTTAATAAAATAAAAAACGCCTTACTATACATGGTCGTTTTTTTAATAAAATAAAAAACGGCTTACTATACATGGTCGTTTTTTTAATAAAATAAAAAACGGCTTACTATACATGGTCGTTTTTTTGACAAAATAAAAAAACGCCTTACTATACATGGTCGTTTTTTTAATAAAATAAAAAACGCCTTACTATACATGGTCTTTTTTTTTACAAAATAAAAAACGCCTTACTATACATGGTCGTTTTTTTAATAATATAAAAAACGCCTTACTATACATGGTCGTTTTTTTAATACAATAAAAAACGCCTTACTATACATGGTCGTTTTTTTTTAATAAAATAAAAAACGCCTTACTATACATGGTCGTTTTTTTAATAAAATAAAAAACGCCTTACTATACATGGTCGTTTTTTTAATAAAATAAAAAACGCCTTACTATACATGGTCTTTTTTTTGACAAAATAAAAAACGCCTTACTATACATGGTCGTTTTTTTAATTAAATAAAAAACGCCTTACTATACATGGTCGTTTTTTTTTAATAAAGAAAAAACGCCTTACTATACATGGTCTTTTTTTTGACAAAATAAAAAACGCCTTACTATACATGGTCGGGTTTTTTTTTAATAAAAATAAAAAACGCCTTACTATACATGGTCGTTTTTTAATAAAATAAAAAACGCCTTACTATACATGGTCATTTTTTTAATAAAATAAAAAACGCCTTACTATACATGGTCGTTTTTTTAATAAAATAAAAAACGCCTTACTATACATGGTCTTTTTTTTGACAAAATAAAAAACGCCTTACTATACATGGTCGTTTTTTTTAATAAAATAAAAAACGCCTTACTATACATGGTCGGGTTTTTTTTAATAAAATAAAAAACGCCTTACTATACATGGTCGTTTTTTTGACAAAATAAAAAAACGCCTTACTATACATGGTCGTTTTTTTAATAAATTAAAAAACGCCTTACTATACATGGTCTTTTTTTTGACAAAATAAAAAACGCCTTACTATACATGGTCGTTTTTTTAATAATATAAAAAACGCCTTACTATACATGGTCGTTTTTTTAATACAATAAAAAACGCCTTACTATACATGGTCGTTTTTTTTTAATAAAATAAAAAACGCCTTACTATACCTGGTCGTTTTTTTAATAAAATAAAAAACGCCTTACTATACATGGTCGTTTTTTTAATAAAATAAAAAACGCCTTACTATACATGGTCTTTTTTTTGACAAAATAAAAAACGCCTTACTATACATGGTCGTTTTTTTAATTAAATAAAAAACGCCTTACTATACATGGTCGTTTTTTTTTAATAAAGAAAAAACGCCTTACTATACATGGTCTTTTTTTTGACAAAATAAAAAACGCCTTACTATACATGGTCGGTTTTTTTTTTAATAAAAATAAAAAACGCCTTACTATACATGGTCGTTTTTTAATAAAATAAAAAACGCCTTACTATACATGGTCATTTTTTTAATAAAATAAAAAACGCCTTACTATACATGGTCGTTTTTTTAATAAAATAAAAAACGCCTTACTATACATGGTCTTTTTTTTGACAAAATAAAAAACGCCTTACTATACATGGTCATTTTTTTTAAATAAAATAAAAAACGCCTTACTATACATGGTCGTTTTTTTTTTATAAAATAAAAAACGCCTTACTATACATGGTCGTTTTTTTAATAAAATAAAAAAACGCCTTACTATACATGGTCTTTTTTTTTGACAAAATAAAAAACGCCTTACTATACATGGTCGTTTTTTTTTTTTATAAAATAAAAAACGCCTTACTATACATGGTCGTTTTTTTTTTAATAAAATAAAAAACGCCTTACTATACATGGTCGTTTTTTTAATAAAATAAAAAACGCCTTACTATACATGGTCGTTTTTTTTAATAAAATAAAAAACGCCTTACTATACATGGTCGGGGTTTTTTTAATAAAATAAAAAACGCCTTACTATACATGGTCGTTTTTTTAATAAAATAAAAAAAGTCTTACTATACATGGTCGTTTCTTTTTAATAAAATAAAAAACGCCTTACTATACATGGTCGTTTTTTTAATTAAATAAAAAACGCCTTACTATACATGGTCGGTTTTTTAATAAAATAAAAAACGCCTGACTATACATGGTCGTTTTTTTAATACAATAAAAAACGCCTTACTATACATGGTCATTTTTTTTTAATAAAATAAAAAACGCCTTACTATACATGGTCGTTTTTTTAATAAAATAAAAAACGCCTTACTATACATGGTCTTTTTTTTGACAAAATAAAAAACGCCTTACAATATATGGTCGTTTTTTTTTTTAATAAAATAAAAAACGCCTTACTATACATGGTCGTTTTTTTAATAAAATAAAAAACGCCTTACTATACATGGTCTTTTTTTTGACAAAATAAAAAACGCCTTACTATACATGGTCGTTTTTTTTTTTAATAAAATAAAAAAACGCCTTACTATACATGGTCGTTTTTTTAATTAAATGAAAAACGCCTTACTATACATGGTCGTTTTTTTTTTTAATAAAATAAAAAAAAGCCTAACTATACATGGTCGTTTTTTTTAATTAAATAAAAAACGCCTTACTATACATGGTCGTTTTTTTGACAAAATAAAAAAACGCCTTACTATACATGGTCGTTTTTTTAATAAAATAAAAAACGCCTTACTATACATGGTCTTTTTTTTTACAAAATAAAAAACGCCTTACTATACATGGTCGTTTTTTTAATAATATAAAAAACGCCTTACTATACATGGTCGTTTTTTTAATACAATAAAAAACGCCTTACTATACATGGTCGTTTTTTTTTAATAAAATAAAAAACGCCTTACTATACATGGTCGTTTTTTTAATAAAATAAAAAACGCCTTACTATACATGGTCGTTTTTTTAATAAAATAAAAAACGCCTTACTAAACATGGTCTTTTTTTTGACAAAATAAAAAACGCCTTACTATACATGGTCGTTTTTTTAATTAAATAAAAAACGCCTTACTATACATGGTCGTTTTTTTTTAATAAAGAAAAAAACGCCTTACTATACATGGTCTTTTTTTTAGACAAAATAAAAAACGCCTTACTATACATGGTCGGGTTTTTTTTTAATAAAAATAAAAAACGCCTTACTATACATGGTCGTTTTTTAATAAAATAAAAAACGCCTTACTATACATGGTCGTTTTTTTAATAAAATAAAAAACGCCTTACTATACATGGTCGTTTTTTTTAATTAAATAAAAAACGCCTTACTATACATGGTCGGTTTTTTAATAAAATAAAAAACGCCTTACTATACATGGTCGTTTTTTTAATACAATAAAAAACGCCTTACTATACATGGTCGTTTTTTTAATTAAATTAAAAAACGCCTTACTATACATGGTCTTTTTTTTGACAAAATAAAAAACGCCTTACTATACATGGTCGTTTTTTTTTTTAATAAAATAAAAAACGCCTTCCGACACGTGGTCGTTTTTTTTTTAAATTAAATAAAAAACGCCTTACTATACATGGTCGTTTTTTTAATTAAGTAAAAAACGCCTTACTATACATGGTCGTTTTTTTTTTTATTAAATAAAAAACACCTTACTATACATGGTCGTGTTTTTAATAAAATAAAAAACGCCTTACTATACTTGGTCGTTTTTTTAATTAAATAAAAAACGCCTTACTATACATGGTCGTTTTTTTAATTAAATAAAAAACGCCTTACTATACATGGTCATTTTTTTTTTAATAAAATAAAAAACGCCTTACTATACATGGTCGTTTTTTTTAATAAAATAAAAAACGCCTTACTATACATGGTCATTTTTTTAATAAAATAAAAAACGCCTTACTATACATGGTCGTTTTTTTAATAAAATAAAAAACGCCTTACTATACATGGTCTTTTTTTTGACAAAATAAAAAACGGCTTACTATACATGGTCGTGTTTTTTCATAAAATAAAAAACGCCTTGCTATACATGGTCGTTTTTTTAATAAAATAAAAAACGGCTTACTATACATGGTCGTTTTTTTCATAAAATAAAAAACGCCTTACTATACATGGTCGTTTTTTTTTAATAAAGAAAAAACGCCTTACTATACATGGTCTTTTTTTTGACAAAATAAAAAACGCCTTACTATACATGGTCGGGTTTTTTTTAAATAAAAATAAAAAACGCCTTACTATACATGGTCATTTTTTTTTAATAAAATAAAAAACGCCTTACTATACATGGTCGTTTTTTTAATAAAATAAAAAACGCCTTACTATACATGGTCTTTTTTTTGACAAAATAAAAAACGCCTTACAATATATGGTCGTTTTTTTTTTTAATAAAATAAAAAACGCCTTACTATACATGGTCGTTTTTTTAATAAAATAAAAAACGCCTTACTATACATGGTCTTTTTTTTGACAAAATAAAAAACGCCTTACTATACATGGTCGTTTTTTTTTTTAATAAAATAAAAAACGCCTTACTATACATGGTCGTTTTTTTAATTAAATGAAAAACGCCTTACTATACATGGTTGTTTTTTTTTTTAATAAAATAAAAAAAAGCCTAACTATACATGGTCGTTTTTTTTAATAAAATAAAAAACGCCTTACTATACATGGTCATTTTTTTAATAAAATAAAAAACGCCTTACTATACATGGTCGTTTTTTTAATAAAATAAAAAACGCCTTACTATACATGGTCTTTTTTTTGACAAAATAAAAAACGGCTTACTATACATGGTCGTGTTTTTTCATAAAATAAAAAACGCCTTGCTATACATGGTCGTTTTTTTAATAAAATAAAAAACGGCTTACTATACATGGTCGTTTTTTTCATAAAATAAAAAACGCCTTACTATACATGGTCGTTTTTTTAATAAAATAAAAAACGCCTTACTATACATGGTCTTTTTTTTGACAAAATAAAAAACACCTTACTATACATGGTCGTTTTTTTTAAATAAAATAAAAAACGCCTTACTATACATGGTCGTTTTTTTTTTAATAAAATAAAAAACGCCTTACTATACATGGTCGTTTTTTTAATAAAATAAAAAACGCCTTACTATACATGGTCTTTTTTTTTGACAAAATAAAAAACGCCTTACTATACATGGTCGTTTTTTTTTTAATAAAATAAAAAACGCCTAACTATACATGGTCGTTTTTTTAATAAAATAAAAAACGCCATACTATACATGGTCGTTTTTTTAATAAAATAAAAAACGCCTTACTATACATGGTCTTTTTTTGGACAAAATAAAAAACGTCTTACTATACATGGTCGGGTTTTTTTAATTAAATAAAAAACGCCTTACTATACATGGTCGTTTTTTTTAATAAAAAAAAAGGCCTTACTATACATGGTCGTTTTTTAATAAAATAAAAAACGCCTTACTATACATGGTCGTTTTTTTAATAAAATAAAAAACGCCTTACTATACATGGTCGTTTTTTTTTAATAAAATAAAAAACGCCTTACTATACATGGTCGTTTTTTTAATTAAATAAAAAACGCCTTACTATACATGGTCGGTTTTTTAATAAAATAAAAAACGCCTGACTATACATGGTCGTTTTTTTAATACAATAAAAAACGCCTTACTATACATGGTCATTTTTTTTTAATAAAATAAAAAACGCCTACTATACATGGTCATTTTTTTTTTAATAAAATAAAAAACGCCTTACTATACATGGTCGTTTTTTTTAATAAAATAAAAAACGCCTTACTATACATGGTCATTTTTTTAATAAAATAAAAAACGCCTTACTATACATGGTCGTTTTTTTAATAAAATAAAAAACGCCTTACTATACATGGTCTTTTTTTTGACAAAATAAAAAACGCCTTACTATACATGGTCGTTTTTTTAATTAAATAAAAAACGCCTTACTATACATGGTCGTTTTTTTAATAAAATAAAAAACGCCTTACTATACATGGTCGTTTTTTTAATAAAATAAAAAACGCCTTACTATACATGGTCTTTTTTTGGACAAAATAAAAAACGTCTTACTATACATGGTCGGGTTTTTTTTAATAAAATAAAAAACGCCTTACTATACATGGTCGTTTTTTTTAATAAAAAAAAAACGCCTTACTATACATGGTCGTTTTTTAATAAAATAAAAAACGCCTTACTATACATGGTCGTTTTTTTAATAAAATAAAAAACGGCTTACTATACATTAGGGGTGTGAATTGCCTAGTACCTGACGATTCGATTCGTATCACGATTCACAGGTCACGATTCGATTCGATACCGATTAATCCCGATACGAATGGTCACGATTCGATACCGATTAATCCCGATACGAATTTATAAGTCGATTGTTGCGATTTTTTTTCATTCATATTTAGAAAATACTAATCAGTAAGCTTGTAGAGTGTAAGATTTATATGAAAATGTATTATTTATTTATCTGAAATTTCAGTCTTATAGAGGTTGTAATCTGTTTCATGTTTGAACAGCATTAAAATAAAAATATTAAGGCTTAATTTGCCGTTCATATAACATTCTTCCATGCTCAAGGTGTGAATCCTAAAAAAAAAAAAAAAAAAAAAAAAAAAAAAATCGATTCTGCCGATTATTGAATCGATTCGAGAATCGCGCGATGTAGTATCGCGATATATCGCCGAATCGATTTTTTTTAACACCCCTACTATACATGGTCGTTTTTTTAATAAAATAAAAAACGCCTTACTATACATGGTCGTTTTTTTTAATAAAATAAAAAACGCCTTACTATACATGGTCGGGTTTTTTTTAATAAAATAAAAAACGCCTTACTATAAATGGTCGTTTTTTTAATAAAATAAAAAAAGGCTTACTATACATGGTCGTTTCTTTTTAATAAAATAAAAAACGCCTTACTATACATGGTCGTTTTTTTAATTAAATAAAAAACGCCTTACTATACATGGTCGGTTTTTTAATAAAATAAAAAACGCCTGACTATACATGGTCGTTTTTTTAATACAATAAAAAACGCCTTACTATACATGGTCATTTTTTTTTAATAAAATAAAAAACGCCTTACTATACATGGTCGTTTTTTTAATAAAATAAAAAACGCCTTACTATACATGGTCTTTTTTTTGACAAAATAAAAAACGCCTTACAATATATGGTCGTTTTTTTTTTTAATAAAATAAAAAACGCCTTACTATACATGGTCGTTTTTTTAATAAAATAAAAAACGCCTTACTATACATGGTCTTTTTTTTGACAAAATAAAAAACGCCTTACTATACATGGTCGTTTTTTTTTTTAATAAAATAAAAAACGCCTTACTATACATGGTCGTTTTTTTAATTAAATGAAAAACGCCTTACTATACATGGTCGTTTTTTTTTTTAATAAAATAAAAAAAAGCCTAACTATACATGGTCGTTTTTTTTAATTAAATAAAAAACGCCTTACTATACATGGTCGTTTTTTTGACAAAATAAAAAAACGCCTTACTATACATGGTCGTTTTTTTAATAAAATAAAAAACGCCTTACTATACATGGTCTTTTTTTTTACAAAATAAAAAACGCCTTACTATACATGGTCGTTTTTTTAATAATATAAAAAACGCCTTACTATACATGGTCGTTTTTTTAATACAATAAAAAACGCCTTACTATACATGGTCGTTTTTTTTTAATAAAATAAAAAACGCCTTACTATACATGGTCGTTTTTTTAATAAAATAAAAAACGCCTTACTATACATGGTCTTTTTTTTGACAAAATAAAAAACGCCTTACTATACATGGTCGTTTTTTTTTTTTAATAAAATAAAAAACGCCTTACTATACATGGTCGTTTTTTTAATTAAATGAAAAACGCCTTACTATACATGGTCGTTTTTTTTTTTAATAAAATAAAAAAAAGCCTAACTATACATGGTCGTTTTTTTTAATTAAATAAAAAACGCCTTACTATACATGGTCGTTTTTTTGACAAAATAAAAAAACGCCTTACTATACATGGTCGTTTTTTTAATAAAATAAAAAACGCCTTACTATACATGGTCTTTTTTTTTACAAAATAAAAAACGCCTTACTATACATGGTCGTTTTTTTAATAATATAAAAAACGCCTTACTATACATGGTCGTTTTTTTAATACAATAAAAAACGCCTTACTATACATGGTCGTTTTTTTTTAATAAAATAAAAAACGCCTTACTATACATGGTCGTTTTTTTAATAAAATAAAAAACGCCTTACTATACATGGTCGTTTTTTTAATAAAATAAAAAACGCCTTACTATACATGGTCTTTTTTTTGACAAAATAAAAAACGCCTTACTATACATGGTCGTTTTTTTAATTAAATAAAAAACGCCTTACTATACATGGTCGTTTTTTTTTAATAAAGAAAAAAACGCCTTACTATACATGGTCTTTTTTTAGACAAAATAAAAAACGCCTTACTATACATGGTCGGGTTTTTTTTTAATAAAAATAAAAAACGCCTTACTATACATGGTCGTTTTTTAATAAAATAAAAAACGCCTTACTATACATGGTCGTTTTTTTAATAAAATAAAAAACGCCTTACTATACATGGTCGTTTTTTTTAATTAAATAAAAAACGCCTTACTATACATGGTCGGTTTTTTAATAAAATAAAAAACGCCTTACTATACATGGTCGTTTTTTTAATACAATAAAAAACGCCTTACTATACATGGTCGTTTTTTTAATTAAATTAAAAAACGCCTTACTATACATGGTCTTTTTTTTGACAAAATAAAAAACGCCTTACTATACATGGTCGTTTTTTTTTTTAATAAAATAAAAAACGCCTTCCGACACGTGGTCGTTTTTTTTTTAAATTAAATAAAAAACGCCTTACTATACATGGTCGTTTTTTTAATTAAGTAAAAAACGCCTTACTATACATGGTCGTTTTTTTTTTTATTAAATAAAAAACACCTTACTATACATGGTCGTGTTTTTAATAAAATAAAAAACGCCTTACTATACATGGTCGTTTTTTTAATTAAATAAAAAAAGCCTTACTATACATGGTCGTTTTTTTAATTAAATAAAAAACGCCTTACTATACATGGTCATTTTTTTTTTAATAAAATAAAAAACGCCTTACTATACATGGTCGTTTTTTTTAATAAAATAAAAAACGCCTTACTATACATGGTCATTTTTTTAATAAAATAAAAAACGCCTTACTATACATGGTCGTTTTTTTAATAAAATAAAAAACGCCTTACTATACATGGTCTTTTTTTTGACAAAATAAAAAACGGCTTACTATACATGGTCGTGTTTTTTCATAAAATAAAAAACGCCTTGCTATACATGGTCGTTTTTTTAATAAAATAAAAAACGGCTTACTATACATGGTCGTTTTTTTCATAAAATAAAAAACGCCTTACTATACATGGTCGTTTTTTTTTAATAAAGAAAAAACGCCTTACTATACATGGTCTTTTTTTTGACAAAATAAAAAACGCCTTACTATACATGGTCGGTTTTTTTTTTAATAAAAATAAAAAACGCCTTACTATACATGGTCGTTTTTTAATAAAATAAAAAACGCCTTACTATACATGGTCATTTTTTTAATAAAATAAAAAACGCCTTACTATACATGGTCGTTTTTTTAATAAAATAAAAAACGCCTTACTATACATGGTCTTTTTTTTGACAAAATAAAAAACACCTTACTATACATGGTCGTTTTTTTTAAATAAAATAAAAAACGCCTTACTATACATGGTCGTTTTTTTTTTAATAAAATAAAAAACGCCTTACTATACATGGTCGTTTTTTTAATAATATAAAAAACGCCTTACTATACATGGTCGTTTTTTTAATACAATAAAAAACGCCTTACTATACATGGTCGTTTTTTTTTAATAAAATAAAAAACGCCTTACTATACATGGTCGTTTTTTTAATAAAATAAAAAACGCCTTACTATACATGGTCGTTTTTTTAATAAAATAAAAAACGCCTTACTATACATGGTCTTTTTTTTGACAAAATAAAAAACGCCTTACTATACATGGTCGTTTTTTTAATTAAATAAAAAACGCCTTACTATACATGGTCGTTTTTTTTTAATAAAGAAAAAAACGCCTTACTATACATGGTCTTTTTTTAGACAAAATAAAAAACGCCTTACTATACATGGTCGGGGTTTTTTTTAATAAAAATAAAAAACGCCTTACTATACATGGTCGTTTTTTAATAAAATAAAAAACGCCTTACTATACATGGTCGTTTTTTTAATAAAATAAAAAACGCCTTACTATACATGGTCGTTTTTTTAATAAAATAAAAAACGCCTTACTATACATGGTCGGTTTTTTAATAAAATAAAAAACGCCTTACTATACATGGTCGTTTTTTTAATACAATAAAAAACGCCTTACTATACATGGTCGTTTTTTTAATTAAATTAAAAAACGCCTTACTATACATGGTCTTTTTTTTGACAAAATAAAAAACGCCTTACTATACATGGTCGTTTTTTTTTTTAATAAAATAAAAAACGCCTTCCGACACGTGGTCGTTTTTTTTTTAAATTAAATAAAAAACGCCTTACTATACATGGTCGTTTTTTTAATTAAGTAAAAAACGCCTTACTATACATGGTCGTTTTTTTTTTTATTAAATAAAAAACACCTTACTATACATGGTCGTGTTTTTAATAAAATAAAAAACGCCTTACTATACATGGTCGTTTTTTTAATTAAATAAAAAACGCCTTACTATACATGGTCGTTTTTTTAATTAAATAAAAAACGCCTTACTATACATGGTCATTTTTTTTTTAATAAAATAAAAAACGCCTTACTATACATGGTCGTTTTTTTTAATAAAATAAAAAACGCCTTACTATACATGGTCATTTTTTTAATAAAATAAAAAACGCCTTACTATACATGGTCGTTTTTTTAATAAAATAAAAAACGCCTTACTATACATGGTCGTGTTTTTTCATAAAATAAAAAACGCCTTGCTATACATGGTCGTTTTTTTAATAAAATAAAAAACGGCTTACTATACATGGTCGTTTTTTTCATAAAATAAAAAACGCCTTACTATACATGGTCGTTTTTTTTTAATAAAGAAAAAACGCCTTACTATACATGGTCTTTTTTTTGACAAAATAAAAAACGCCTTACTATACATGGTCGTTTTTTTTTAATAAAAATAAAAAACGCCTTACTATACATGGTCGTTTTTTTAATTAAATAAAAAACGCCTTACTATACATGGTCGGTTTTTTAATAAAATAAAAAACGCCTGACTATACATGGTCGTTTTTTTAATAAAATAAAAAACGCCTTACTATACATGGTCTTTTTTTGGACAAAATAAAAAACGTCTTACTATACATGGTCGGGTTTTTTTTAATAAAATAAAAAACGCCTTACTATACATGGTCGTTTTTTTTAATAAAAAAAAAACGCCTTACTATACATGGTCGTTTTTTAATGAAATAAAAAACGCCTTACTATACATGGTCGTTTTTTTAATAAAATAAAAAACGGCTTACTATACATTAGGGGTGTGAATTGCCTAGTACCTGACGATTCGATTCGTATCACGATTCACAGGTCACGATTCGATTCGATACCGATTAATCCCGATACGAATGGTCACGATTCGATACCGATTAATCCCGATACGAATTTATAAGTCGATTGTTGCGATTTTTTTTCATTCATATTTAGAAAATACTAATCAGTAAGCTTGTAGAGTGTAAGATTTATATGAAAATGTATTATTTATTTATCTGAAATTTCAGTCTTATAGAGGTTGTAATCTGTTTCATGTTTGAACAGCATTAAAATAAAAATATTAAGGCTTAATTTGCCGTTCATATAACATTCTTCCATGCTCAAGGTGTGAATCCTAAAAAAAAAAAAAAAAAAAAAAAAAAAAAAATCGATTCTGCCGATTATTGAATCGATTCGAGAATCGCGCGATGTAGTATCGCGATATATCGCCGAATCGATTTTTTTTTAACACCCCTACTATACATGGTCGTTTTTTTTTAATAAAATAAAAAACGTCTTACTATACATGGTCGGGTTTTTTTAATAAAATAAAAAACGCCTTACTATACATGGTCGTTTTTTTAATTAAATAAAAAACGCCTTACTATACATGGTCGTTTTTTTTAATAAAAAAAAACGCCTTACTATACATGGTCGTTTTTTAATAAAATAAAAAACGCCTTACTATACATGGTCGTTTTTTTAATAAAATAAAAAACGGCTTACTATACATGGTCGTTTTTTTTTAATAAAATAAAAAACGCCTTACTATACATGGTCGTTTTTTTAATTAAATAAAAAACGCCTTACTATACATGGTCGGTTTTTTAATAAAATAAAAAACGCCTGACTATACATGGTCGTTTTTTTAATACAATAAAAAACGCCTTACTATACATGGTCATCTTTTTTTTAATAAAATAAAAAACGCCTTACTATACATGGTCATTTTTTTTTTAATAAAATAAAAAACGCCTTACTATACATGGTCGTTTTTTTTAATAAAATAAAAAACGCCTTACTATACATGGTCGTTTTTTTAATAAAATAAAAAACGCCTTACTATACATGGTCTTTTTTTTGACAAAATAAAAATCGCCTTACTATACATGGTCGGGTTTTTTTTTAATAAAATAAAAAAACGCCTTACTATACATGGTCGTTTTTTTAATTAAATAAAAAACGCCTTACTATACATGGTCGGTTTTTTAATAAAATAAAAAACGCCTGACTATACATGGTCGTTTTTTTAATACAATAAAAAACGCCTTACTATACATGGTCATTTTTTTTTAATAAAATAAAAAACGCCTTACTATACATGGTCGTTTTTTTAAGAAAATAAAAAACGCCTTACTATACATGGTCTTTTTTTTGACAAAATAAAAAACGCCTTACAATATATGGTCGTTTTTTTTTTTAATAAAATAAAAAACGCCTTACTATACATGGTCGTTTTTTTAATAAAATAAAAAACGCCTTACTATACATGGTCTTTTTTTTGACAAAATAAAAAACGCCTTACTATACATGGTCGTTTTTTTTTTTAATAAAATAAAAAACGCCTTACTATACATGGTCGTTTTTTTAATTAAATGAAAAACGCCTTACTATACATGGTCGGTTTTTTTTTTAATAAAATAAAAAAAAGCCTAACTATACATGGTCGTTTTTTTTAATTAAATAAAAAACGCCTTACTATACATGGTCGTTTTTTTGACAAAATAAAAAAACGCCTTACTATACATGGTCGTTTTTTTTAATAAAATAAAAAACGCCTTACTATACATGGTCTTTTTTTTTACAAAATAAAAAACGCCTTACTATACATGGTCGTTTTTTTAATAATATAAAAAACGCCTTACTATACATGGTCGTTTTTTTAATACAATAAAAAACGCCTTACTATACATGGTCGTTTTTTTTTAATAAAATAAAAAACGCCTTACTATACATGGTCGTTTTTTTAATAAAATAAAAAACGCCTTACTATACATGGTCGTTTTTTTAATAAAATAAAAAACGCCTTACTATACATGGTCTTTTTTTGACAAAATAAAAAACGCCTTACTATATATGGTCGTTTTTTTAATTAAATAAAAAACGCCTTACTATACATGGTCGTTTTTTTAATAAAATAAAAAACGCCTTACTATACATGGTCTTTTTTTTTGACAAAATAAAAAACGCCTTACTATACATGGTCGTTTTTTTTTTAATAAAATAAAAAACGCCTTACTATACATGGTCGTTTTTTTTTTAATAAAATAAAAAACGCCTTACTATACATGGTCGTTTTTTTAATAAAATAAAAAACGCCTTACTATACATGGTCGTTTTTTTAATAAAATAAAAAACGCCTTACTATACATGGTCGTTTTTTTAATTAAATAAAAAACGCCTTACTATACATGGTCGTTTTTTTTAATAAAAAAAAAACGCCTTACTATACATGGTCGTTTTTTAATAAAATAAAAAACGCCTTACTATACATGGTCGTTTTTTTAATAAAATAAAAAACGGCTTACTATACATGGTCGTTTTTTTTTTAATAAAATAAAAAACGTCTTACTATACATGGTCGGGTTTTTTTTAATAAAATAAAAAACGCCTTACTATACATGGTCGTTTTTTTAATTAAATAAAAAACGCCTTACTATACATGGTCGTTTTTTTTAATTAAAAAAAACGCCTTACTATACATGGTCGTTTTTTAATAAAATAAAAAACGCCTTACTATACATGGTCGTTTTTTTAATAAAATAAAAAACGGCTTACTATACATGGTCTTTTTTTTGACAAAATAAAAAACACCTTACTATACATGGTCGTTTTTTTAATTAAATAAAAAACGCCTTACTATACATGGTCGTTTTTTTTTAATAAAGAAAAAACGCCTTACTATACATGGTCTTTTTTTTTGACAAAATAAAAAACGCCTTACTATACATGGTCGGGTTTTTTTTTAATAAAAATAAAAAACGCCTTACTATACATGGTCGTTTTTTAATAAAATAAAAAACGCCTTACTATACATGGTCGGGTTTTTTTTTAAATAAAAATAAAAAACGCCTTACTATACATGGTCGTTTTTTAATAAAATAAAAAACGCCTTACTATACATGGTAATTTTTTTAATAAAATAAAAAACGCCTTACTATACATGGTCGTTTTTTTAATAAAATAAAAAACGCCTTACTATACATGGTCTTTTTTTTGACAAAATAAAAAACACCTTACTATACATGGTCGTTTTTTTTAAATAAAATAAAAAACGCCTTACTATACATGGTCGTTTTTTTTTTAATAAAATAAAAAACGCCTTACTATACATGGTCGTTTTTTTAATAAAATAAAAAACGCCTTACTATACATGGTCTTATTTTTTGACAAAATAAAAAACGCCTTACTATACATGGTCGTTTTTTTTTTAATAAAATAAAAAACGCCTTACTATACATGGTCGTTTTTTTTTTAATAAAATAAAAAACGCCTTACTATACATGGTCGTTTTTTTAATAAAATAAAAAACGCCTTACTATACATGGTCGTTTTTTTAATAAAATAAAAAACGCCTTACTATACATGGTCTTTTTTTGGACAAAATAAAAAACGTCTTACTATACATGGTCGGGTTTTTTTTTAATAAAATAAAAAACGCCTTACTATACATGGTCGTTTTTTTTTTAATAAAATAAAAAACGCCTTACTATACATGGTCGTTTTTTTAATAAAATAAAAAACGCCTTACTATACATGGTCGTTTTTTTAATAAAATAAAAAACGCCTTACTATACATGGTCTTTTTTTGGACAAAATAAAAAACGTCTTACTATACATGGTCGGGTTTTTTTTTAATAAAATAAAAAACGCCTTACTATACATGGTCGTTTTTTTTTTAATAAAATAAAAAACGCCTTACTATACATGGTCGTTTTTTTAATAAAATAAAAAACGCCTTACTATACATGGTCTTATTTTTTGACAAAATAAAAAACGCCTTACTATACATGGTCGTTTTTTTTTTAATAAAATAAAAAACGCCTTACTATACATGGTCGTTTTTTTTTTAATAAAATAAAAAACGCCTTACTATACATGGTCGTTTTTTTAATAAAATAAAAAACGCCTTACTATACATGGTCGTTTTTTTAATAAAATAAAAAACGCCTTACTATACATGGTCTTTTTTTGGACAAAATAAAAAACGTCTTACTATACATGGTCGGGTTTTTTTTTAATAAAATAAAAAACGCCTTACTATACATGGTCGTTTTTTTTTTAATAAAATAAAAAACGCCTTACTATACATGGTCGTTTTTTTAATAAAATAAAAAACGCCTTACTATACATGGTCGTTTTTTTAATAAAATAAAAAACGCCTTACTATACATGGTCTTTTTTTGGACAAAATAAAAAACGTCTTACTATACATGGTCGGGTTTTTTTTTAATAAAATAAAAAACGCCTTACTATACATGGTCGTTTTTTTTAATAAAAAAAAAACGCCTTACTATACATGGTCGTTTTTTAATAAAATAAAAAACGCCTTACTATACATGGTCGTTTTTTTAATAAAATAAAAAACGGCTTACTATACATGGTCGTTTTTTTAATAAAATAAAAAACGCCTTACTATACATGGTCGTTTTTTTAATAAAATAAAAAACGCCTTACTATACATGATCTTTTTTTTGACAAAATAAAAAACACCTTACTATACATGGTCGGGTTTTTTTTTTAATAAAAATAAAAAACGCCTTACTATACATGGTCGTTTTTTAATAAAATAAAAAACGCCTTACTATACATGGTCATTTTTTTAATAAAATAAAAAACGCCTTACTATACATGGTCGTTTTTTTAATAAAATAAAAAACGCCTTACTATACATGGTCTTTTTTTTGACAAAATAAAAAACACCTTACTATACATGGTCGTTTTTTTTAAATAAAATAAAAAACGCCTTACTATACATGGTCGTTTTTTTTTTAATAAAATAAAAAACGCCTTACTATACATGGTCGTTTTTTTAATAAAATAAAAAACGCCTTACTATACATGGTCGTTTTTTTAATAAAATAAAAAACGCCTTACTATACATGGTCTTTTTTTTGACAAAATAAAAAACGCCTTACTATACATGGTCGGGTTTTTTTTTAATAAAAATAAAAAACGCCTTACTATACATGGTCGTTTTTTTTTTTAATAAAATAAAAAACGCCTTACTATACATGGTCGTTTTTTTAATAAAATAAAAAACGCCTTACTATACATGGTCGTTTTTTTAATAAAATAAGAAACGGCTTACTATACATGGTCGTTTTTTTTTAATAAAATAAAAAACGGCTTACTATACATGGTCGGTTTTTTAATAAAATAAAAAACGCCTGACTATACAAGGTCGTTTTTTTAATACAATAAAAAACGCCTTACTATACATGGTCATTTTTTTTTAATAAAATAAAAAACGCCTTACTATACATGGTCATTTTTTTTTTAATAAAATAAAAAACGCCTTACTATACATGGTCGTTTTTTTTAATAAAATAAAAAACGCCTTACTATACATGGTCATTTTTTTAATAAAATAAAAAACGCCTTACTATACATGGTCGTTTTTTTAATAAAATAAAAAACGCCTTACTATACATGGTCTTTTTTTTGACAAAATAAAAAACGCCTTACTATACATGGTCGTTTTTTTAATAAAATAAAAAACGCCTTACTATACATGGTCGTTTTTTTAATAAAATAAAAAACGCCTTACTATACATGGTCTTTTTTTTGACAAAATAAAAAACGCCTTACTATACATGGTCGTTTTTTTAATTAAATAAAAAACGCCTTACTATACATGGTCGTTTTTTTTTAATAAAGAAAAAACGCCTTACTATACATGGTCTTTTTTTTTGACAAAATAAAAAACGCCTTACTATACATGGTCGGGGTTTTTTTTAATAAAAATAAAAAACGCCTTACTATACATGGTCGTTTTTTAATAAAATAAAAAACGCCTTACTATACATGGTCATTTTTTTAATAAAATAAAAAACGCCTTACTATACATGGTCGTTTTTTTAATAAAATAAAAAACGCCTTACTATACATGGTCTTTTTTTTGACAAAATAAAAAACACCTTACTATACATGGTCGTTTTTTTTAAATAAAATAAAAAACGCCTTACTATACATGGTCGTTTTTTTTTTAATAAAATAAAAAACGCCTTACTATACATGGTCGTTTTTTTAATAAAATAAAAAACGCCTTACTATACATGGTCTTTTTTTTTGACAAAATAAAAAACGCCTTACTATACATGGTCGTTTTTTTTTTAATAAAATAAAAAACGCCTTACTATACATGGTCGTTTTTTTTTTAATAAAATAAAAAACGCCTTACTATACATGGTCGTTTTTTTAATAAAATAAAAAACGCCTTACTATACATGGTCGTTTTTTTAATAAAATAAAAAACGCCTTACTATACATGGTCTTTTTTTGGACAAAATAAAAAACGTCTTACTATACATGGTCGGGTTTTTTTTAATAAAATAAAAAACGCCTTACTATACATGGTCGTTTTTTTAATCAAATAAAAAACGCCTGACTATATACATGGTCTTTTTTTTGACAAAATAAAAAACGCCTTACTATACATGGTCGTTTTTTTTTTAATAAAATAAAAAACGCCTTACTATACATGGTCGTTTTTTTAATTAAATAAAAAACGCCTTACTATACATGGTCGTTTTTTTAATAAAATAAAAAACGCCTTACTATACATGGTCGTTTTTTTAATAATATAAAAAACGCCTTACTATACATGGTCGTTTTTTTTAATAAACTAAAAAACGCCTTACTATACATGGTCGGGTTTTTTTTTTAATAAAAATAAAAAACGCCTTAATATACATGGTCGTTTTTTAATAAAATAAAAAACGCCTTACTATACATGGTCATTTTTTTAATAAAATAAAAAACGCCTTACTATACATGGTCGTTTTTTTAATAAAATAAAAAACGCCTTACTATACATGGTCTTTTTTTTGACAAAATAAAAAACACCTTACTATACATGGTCGTTTTTTTTAAATAAAATAAAAAACGCCTTACTATACATGGTCGTTTTTTTTTTAATAAAATAAAAAACGCCTTACTATACATGGTCGTTTTTTTAATAAAATAAAAAACGCCTTACTATACATGGTCTTTTTTTTTGACAAAATAAAAAACGCCTTACTATACATGGTCGTTTTTTTTTAAATAAAATAAAAAACGCCTTACTATACATGGTCGTTTTTTTTTTTATAAAATAAAAAACGCCTTACTATACATGGTCGTTTTTTTAATAAAATAAAAAACGCCTTACTATACATGGTCGTTTTTTTTAATAAAATAAAAAACGCCTTACTATACATGGTCTTTTTTTGGACAAAATAAAAAACGTCTTACTATACATGGTCGGGTTTTTTTTAATCAAATAAAAAACGCCTTACTATACATGGTCGTTTTTTTAATCAAATAAAAAACGCCTGACTATATACATGGTCTTTTTTTTGACAAAATAAAAAACGCCTTACTATACATGGTCGTTTTTTTTTTAATAAAATAAAAAACGCCTTACTATACATGGTCGTTTTTTTAATTAAATAAAAAACGCCTTACTATACATGGTCGTTTTTTTTAATAAACTAAAAAACGCCTTACTATACCTGGTCGTTTTTTTTTTTAATTAAATAAAAAACGCCTTACTATACATGGTCGTTTTTTTAATAAAATAAAAAACGTCTTACTATACATGGTCTTTTTTTTGACAAAATAAAAAACGCCTTACTATACATGGTCGTTTTTTTTTTAATAAAATAAAAAACGCCTTACTATACATGGTCGTTTTTTTAATTAAATAAAAAACGCCTTACTATACATGGTCGTTTTTTTTAATAAAATAAAAAACGCCTTACTATACATGGTCGTTTTTTTTTTAATTAAATAAAAAACGCCTTACTATACATGGTCGTTTTTTTAATTAAGTAAAAAACGCCTTACTATACATGGTCGTGTTTTTTTTAATGAAATAAAAAACGCCTTACTATACATGGTCGTTTTTTTAATTAAATAAAAAACGCCTTACTATACATGGTCGTTTTTTTAATACAATAAAAAACGCCTTACTATACATGGTCGTTTTTTTAATTAAGTAAAAAACGCCTTACTATACATGGTCGTTTTTTTAATAAAATAAAAAACGCCTTACTATACATGGTCGTTTTTTTTTTTAATACAATAAAAAACGCCTTACTATACATGGTCGTTTTTTTAATAAAATAAAAAACGCCTTACTATACATGGTCGTTTTTTTTTTAATAAAATAAAAAACGCCTTACTATACATGGTCGTTTTTTTAATAAAATAAAAAACGCCTTACTATACATGGTCGTTTTTTTAATAAAATAAAAAACGCCTTACAATACATGGTCTTTTTTTTTTACAAAATAAAAAACGCCTTACTATACATGGTCGGATTTTTTTTTTATAAAAATGAAAAAACGCCTTACTATACATGGTCGTTTTTTTAATTAAATAAAAAACGCCTTACTATACATGGTCGTTTTTTTTTAATAAAGAAAAAACGCCTTACTTTTCATGGTCTTTTTTTTAATAAAATAAAAAACGCCTTACTATACATGGTCGTCTTTTTTTTAATAAAATAAAAAACGCCTTACTATACATGGTCGTTTTTTTAATAAAATAAAAAACGCCTTACAATACATGGTCTTTTTTTTTTTACAAAATAAAAAACGCCTTACTATACATGGTCGGGTTTTTTTTTAATAAAAATGAAAAAACGCCTTACTATACATGGTCGTTTTTTTAATTAAATAAAAAACGCCTTACTTTACATGGTCGTTTTTTTTTTTAATAAAGAAAAAACGCCTTACTATACATGGTCTTTTTTTTGACAAAATAAAAAACGCCTTACTATACATGGTCGGGTTTTTTTTTAATAAAAATAAAAAACGCCTGACGATACATGGTCGTTTTTTAATAAAATAAAAAACGCCTTACTATACATGGTCGTTTTTTTTAATAAAATGAAAAACGCCTTACTATACATGGTCGTTTTTTTAAAACAATAAAAAACGCCTTACTATACATGGTCTTTTTTTTTTAATAAAATAAAAAACGCCTTACTATACATGGTCGTTTTTTTAATAAAATAAAAAACGCCTTACTATACATGGTCGTTTTTTTAATTAAATTAAAAAACGCCTTACTATACATGGTCTTTTTTTTGACAAAATAAAAAACGCCTTACTATACTTGGTCGTTTTTTTTTTAAATAAAATAAAAAACGCCTTACTATACATGGTCGTGTTTTTAATAAAATAAAAAACGGCTTACTATACATGGTCGTTTTTTTCATAAAATAAAAAACGCCTTACTATACATGGTCGTTTTTTTAATTAAATAAAAAACGCCTTACTATACATGGTCGTGTTTTTAATAAAATAAAAAACGCCTTACTATACATGGTCGTTTTTTTAATTAAATAAAAAACGGCTTAGTATACATGGTCGTTTTTTTCATAAAATAAAAAACGCCTTACTATACATGGTCGTTTTTTTAATTAAATAAAAAACGCCTTACTATACATGGTCGGTTTTTTAATAAAATAAAAAACGCCTTACTATACATGGTCGTTTTTTTAATACAATAAAAAACGCCTTACTATACATGGTCTTTTTTTTTAATAAAATAAAAAACGCCTTACTATACATGGTCGTTTTTGTTTTTAATAAAATAAAAAACGCCTTACTATACATGGTCTTTTTTTTGACAAAATAAAAAACGCCTTACTATACAT
The DNA here is from genome assembly GCF_051991245.1 of Festucalex cinctus. Taxonomy (NCBI): domain Eukaryota; kingdom Metazoa; phylum Chordata; class Actinopteri; order Syngnathiformes; family Syngnathidae; genus Festucalex; species Festucalex cinctus. The sequence goes on from NC_135426.1 coordinate 11,451,090, forward strand.
GGTCGGTTTTTTTTTTTAATAAAAATAAAAAACGCCTTACTATACATGGTCGTTTTTTAATAAAATAAAAAACGCCTTACTATACATGGTCGTTTTTTTAATAAAATAAAAAACGGCTTACTATACATGGTCGGTTTTTTAATAAAATAAAAAACGCCTTACTATACATGGTCGTTTTTTTAATACAATAAAAAACGCCTTACTATACATGGTCTTTTTTTTTAATAAAATAAAAAACGTCTTACTATACATGGTCGTTTTTTTTTTAATAAAATAAAAAACGCCTTACTATACATGGTTTTTTTTTGACAAAATAAAAAACGCCTTACTATACATGGTCGGGTTTTTTTTTTAATAAAAATAAAAAACGCCTTACTATACATGGTCGTTTTTTAATAAAATAAAAAACGCCTTACTATACATGGTCGTTTTTTTAATAAAATAAAAAACGGCTTACTATACATGGTCGTTTTTTTCATAAAATAAAAAACGCCTTACTATACATGGTCGTTTTTTTAATTAAATAAAAAACGCCTTACTATACATGGTCGTTTTTTTAATAATATAAAAAACGCCTTACTATACATGGTCGTTTTTTTTAATAAAATAAAAAACGCCTTACGACACATGGTCGTTTTTTTTTTAATTAAATAAAAAACGCCTTACTATACATGGTCGTTTTTTAATTAAGTAAAAAACGCCTTACTATACATGGTCGTGTTTTTTTTAATAAAATAAAAAACGCCTGACTATACATGGTCGTTTTTTTAATACAATAAAAAACGCCTTACTATACATGGTCGTTTTTTTAATTAAGTAAAAAACGCCTTACTATACATGGTCGTTTTTTTAATAAAATAAAAAACGCCTTACTATACATGGTCGTTTTTTTTTTTAATACAATAAAAAACGCCTTACTATACATGGTCGTTTTTTTAATAAAATAAAAAACGCCTTACTATACATGGTCGTTTTTTTTTTAATAAAATAAAAAACGCCTTACTATACATGGTCGTTTTTTTAATAAAATAAAAAACGCCTTACTATACATGGTCGTTTTTTTAATAAAATAAAAAACGCCTTACAATACATGGTCTTTTTTTTTTACAAAATAAAAAACGCCTTACTATACATGGTCGGATTTTTTTTTTATAAAAATGAAAAAACGCCTTACTATACATGGTCGTTTTTTTAATTAAATAAAAAACGCCTTACTATACATGGTCGTTTTTTTTTAATAAAGAAAAAACGCCTTACTTTTCATGGTCTTTTTTTTAATAAAATAAAAAACGCCTTACTATACATGGTCGTCTTTTTTTTAATAAAATAAAAAACGCCTTACTATACATGGTCGTTTTTTTAATAAAATAAAAAACGCCTTACTATACATGGTCGTTTTTTTAATAAAATAAAAAACGCCTTACAATACATGGTCTTTTTTTTTTTACAAAATAAAAAACGCCTTACTATACATGGTCGGGTTTTTTTTTAATAAAAATGAAAAAACGCCTTACTATACATGGTCGTTTTTTTAATTAAATAAAAAACGCCTTACTTTACATGGTCGTTTTTTTTTTAATAAAGAAAAAACGCCTTACTATACATGGTCTTTTTTTTGACAAAATAAAAAACGCCTTACTATACATGGTCGGGTTTTTTTTTAATAAAAATAAAAAACGCCTGACGATACATGGTCGTTTTTTAATAAAATAAAAAACGCCTTACTATACATGGTCGTTTTTTTTAATAAAATGAAAAACGCCTTACTATACATGGTCGTTTTTTTAAAACAATAAAAAACGCCTTACTATACATGGTCTTTTTTTTTTAATAAAATAAAAAACGCCTTACTATACATGGTCGTTTTTTTAATAAAATAAAAAACGCCTTACTATACATGGTCGTTTTTTTAATTAAATTAAAAAACGCCTTACTATACATGGTCTTTTTTTTGACAAAATAAAAAACGCCTTACTATACTTGGTCGTTTTTTTTTTAAATAAAATAAAAAACGCCTTACTATACATGGTCGTGTTTTTAATAAAATAAAAAACGGCTTACTATACATGGTCGTTTTTTTCATAAAATAAAAAACGCCTTACTATACATGGTCGTTTTTTTAATTAAATAAAAAACGCCTTACTATACATGGTCGTTTTTTTAATTAAATAAAAAACGGCTTAGTATACATGGTCGTTTTTTTCATAAAATAAAAAACGCCTTACTATACATGGTCGTTTTTTTAATTAAATAAAAAACGCCTTACTATACATGGTCGGTTTTTTAATAAAATAAAAAACGCCTTACTATACATGGTCGTTTTTTTAATACAATAAAAAACGCCTTACTATACATGGTCTTTTTTTTTAATAAAATAAAAAACGCCTTACTATACATGGTCGTTTTTTTTTTTAATAAAATAAAAAACGCCTTACTATACATGGTCTTTTTTTTGACAAAATAAAAAACGCCTTACTATACATGGTCGGTTTTTTTTTTTAATAAAAATAAAAAACGCCTTACTATACATGGTCGTTTTTTAATAAAATAAAAAACGCCTTACTATACATGGTCGTTTTTTTAATAAAATAAAAAACGGCTTACTATACATGGTCGGTTTTTTAATAAAATAAAAAACGCCTTACTATACATGGTCGTTTTTTTAATACAATAAAAAACGCCTTACTATACATGGTCTTTTTTTTTAATAAAATAAAAAACGTCTTACTATACATGGTCGTTTTTTTTTTAATAAAATAAAAAACGCCTTACTATACATGGTTTTTTTTTGACAAAATAAAAAACGCCTTACTATACATGGTCGGGTTTTTTTTTTAATAAAAATAAAAAACGCCTTACTATACATGGTCGTTTTTTAATAAAATAAAAAACGCCTTACTATACATGGTCGTTTTTTTAATAAAATAAAAAACGGCTTACTATACATGGTCGTTTTTTTCATAAAATAAAAAACGCCTTACTATACATGGTCGTTTTTTTAATTAAATAAAAAACGCCTTACTATACATGGTCGTTTTTTTAATAATATAAAAAACGCCTTACTATACATGGTCGTTTTTTTTAATAAAATAAAAAACGCCTTACGACACATGGTCGTTTTTTTTTTAATTAAATAAAAAACGCCTTACTATACATGGTCGTTTTTTAATTAAGTAAAAAACGCCTTACTATACATGGTCGTGTTTTTTTTAATAAAATAAAAAACGCCTGACTATACATGGTCGTTTTTTTAATTAAATAAAAAACGCCTTACTATACATGGTCGTTTTTTTAATTAAATAAAAAACGCCTTACTATACATGGTCGTTTTTTTGACAAAATAAAAAAACGCCTTACTATACATGGTCGTTTTTTTAATAAAATAAAAAACGCCTTACTATACATGGTCGTTTTTTTAATAAAATAAAAAACGCCTTACTATATACATGGTCGTTTTTTTAATAAAATAAAAAACGCCTTTCTATACATGGTCTTTTTTTTGACAAAATAAAAAACGCCTTACTATACATGGTCGTTTTTTTAATACAATAAAAAAACGCCTTGCTATACATGGTCGTTTTCTTTTTTTAATAAAATAAAAAACGCCTTACTATACATGGTCGTTTTTTTAATACAATAAAAAACGCCTTACTATACATGGTCGGTGTTTTAATAAAATAAAAAACGCCTTACTATACATGGTCGTTTTTTTAATACAATAAAAAACGCCTTACTATACATGGTCATTTTTTTAATAAAAATAAAAAACGCCTTACAATACATGGTCGTTTTTTTAATAAAATAAAAAACGCCTTACTATACATGGTCTTTTTTTTTGACAAAATAAAAAAAGCCTTACTATACATGGTCGTTTTTTTTAATAAAATAATAAACGCCTTACTATACATGGTCGTTTTTTTAATAAAATAAAAAACGCCTTACTATACATGGTCGTTTTTTGAAAAAAATAAAAAACGCCTTACTATACATGGTCTTTTTTTTGACAAAATAAAAAACGCCTTACTATACATGGTCGTTTTTTTTTTAATAAAATAAAAAACGCCTGACTATACATGGTCGTTTTTTTAATTAAATAAAAAACGCCTGGTCGCATGGTCGTTTTTTTAATTAAATAAAAAACGCCTTACTATACATGGTCGTTTTTTTAATAAAATAAAAAACGCCTTACTATACATGGTCGTTTTTTTTAATAAAATAAAAAACGCCTTACGATACATGGTCGTTTTTTTAATAATATAAAAAACGCCTTGCTATACATGGTCGTTTTCTTTTTTTAATAAAATAAAAAACGCCTTACTATACATGGTCATTTTTTTAATAAAAATAAAAAACGCATTACTATACATGGTCGTTTTTTTAATAAAATAAAAAACGCCTTACTATACATGGTCGTGTTTTTTTTTAATAAAATAAAAAACGCCTTACTATACATGGTCGTTTTTTTAATAAAATAAAAAACGCCTTACTATACATGGTCGTTTTTTTTAATTAAATAAAAAACGCCTTACTATACATGGTCATTTTTTTTTAATAAAATAAAAAACGCCTTACTATACATGGTCATTTTTTTAATAAAATAAAAAACGCCTTACTATACATGGTCGTTTTTTTTTAATTAAATAAAAAACGCCTTACTATACATGGTCGTTTTTTTAATTAAGTAAAAAACGCCTTACTATACATGGTCGTGTTTTTTTTAATGAAATAAAAAACGCCTGACTATACATGGTCGTTTTTTTAATTAAATAAAAAACGCCTTACTATACATGGTCGTTTTTTTAATTAAATAAAAAACGCCTTACTATACATGGTCGTTTTTTTAATACAATAAAAAACGCCTTACTATACATGGTCGTTTTTTTAATTAAGTAAAAAACGCCTTACTATACATGGTCGTTTTTTTAATACAATAAAAAACGCCTTACTATACATGGTCGTTTTTTTAATTAAGTAAAAAACGCCTTACTATACATGGTCTTTTTTTTTTTAATAAAATAAAAAACGCCTGACTATACATGGTCGTTTTTTTAATTAAATAAAAAACGCCTTACTATACATGGTCGTTTTTTTAATTATATAAAAAACGCCTGACTATACATGGTCGTTTTTTTAATTAAATAAAAAACGCCTTACTATACATGGTCGTTTTTTTAATTAAATAAAAAACGCCTTACTATACATGGTCGTTTTTTTAATAAAATAAAAAACGCCTTACTATACATGGTCGTTTTTTTTTAATAAAATAAAAAAACGCCTTACGATACATGGTCGTTTTTTTAATAATATAAAAAACGCCTTACTATACATGGTCGTTTTTTTTATACAATAAAAAACGCCTTGCTATACATGGTCGTTTTCTTTTTTTAATAAAATAAAAAACGCCTTACGATACATGGTCGTTTTTTTAATAATATAAAAAACGCCTTACTATACATGGTCGTTTTTTTTATACAATAAAAAACGCCTTGCTATACATGGTCGTTTTCTTTTTTTAATAAAATAAAAAACGCCTTACTATACATGGTCGTTTTTTTAATAAAGTAAAAAACGCCTTGCTATACATGGTCGTTTTCTTTTTTTAATAAAATAAAAAACGCCTTACTATACATGGTCGTTTTTTTAATACAATAAAAAACGCCTTACTATACATGGTCGGTTTTTTAATAAAATAAAAAACGCCTTACTATACATGGTCATTTTTTTAATAAAAATAAAAAACGCCTTACTATACATGGTCGTTTTTTTAATAAAATAAAAAACGCCTTACTATACATGGTCGTGTTTTTTTTTTAATAAAATAAAAAACGCCTTACTATACATGGTCGTTTTTTAATAAAATAAAAAACGCCTTACTATACATGGTCGTTTTTTTTTTTATTAAATAAAAAACGCCTTACTATACATGGTCGTTTTTTTAATACAATAAAAAACGCCTTACTATACATGGTAGTTTTTTTTCATAAAATAAAAAATGCCTTACTATACATGGTAGTTTTTTTTTTTTTCATAAAATAAAAAACGCCTTACTATACATGGTCGTTTATTTAATAAAATAAAAAACGCCTTACTATACATGGTCGTTTTTTTTAATAAAATAAAAACGCCTTACTATACATGGTCGTTTTTTTGACAAAATAAAAAACGCCTTACTATACATGGTCGTTTTTTTTAATAAAATAAAAAACGCCTTAATATACATGGTCGTTTTTTGACAAAATAAAAAACGCCTTACTATACATGGTCGTGTTTTTTTTTTTTAATAAAATAAAAAACGCCTTACTATACATGGTCGTTTTTTTTAATAATAAAAAACGCCTTACTATACATGGTCGTTTTTTTAATAAAATAAAAAACGCCTTACTATACATGGTTGTTCTTTTGACAAAATAAAAAACGCCTTACTATACATGGTAGTTTTTTTAATAATATAAAAAATGCCTTATAATACATGGTCGGTTTTTTTAATAATAAAATAAAAAACGCCTTACTATACATGGTCGTTTTTTTTAATAAAATAAAAAACGCCTTACTATACATTGTCGTTTTTTTAATACAATAAAAAACGCCTTACTATACATGGTCGTTTTTTTAATTAAATAAAAAACGCCTTACTATACATGGTAGTTTTTTTTTCTTCCATAAAATAAAAAACGCCTTACTATACATGGTCGTTTATTTAATAAAATAAAAAACGCCTTACTATACACGGTCATTTTTTTGACAAAATAAAAAACGCCTTACTATACATGGTCGTTTTTTTAATAAAATAAAAAAGACCTTACTATACATGGTCGTTTTTTTGACTAAATAAAAAACGCCTTACTATACATGGTCGTTATTTTTAATTAAATAAAAAACGCCTTACTATACATGGTCGTTTTTTTTTTTTAAATAAAATAAAAAACGCCTTACTATACATGGTCGTTTTTTTAATAAAATAAAAAATGCCTTACTATACATGGTCGTTTTTTTTGACAAAATAAAAAAACGCCTTACAATACATGGTCGTTTTTTTAATTAAATAAAAACGCCTTACTATACATGGTCGTTTTTTTGACAAAATAAAAAACGCCTTACTATACATGGTAGTTTTTTTTTTCATAAAATAAAAAATGCCTTACTATACATGGTAGTTTTTTTTTTTTCATAAAATAAAAAACGCCTTACTATACATGGTCGTTTATTTAATAAAATAAAAAACGCCTTACTATACATGGTCATTTTTTTGACAAAATAAAAAACGCCTTACTATACATGGTCGTCTTTTTAATAAAATAAAAAAGACCTTACTATACATGGTCGTTTTTTTTGACAAAATAAAAAACGCCTTACTATACATGGTCGTTTTTTTAAATTAAATAAAAAATGCCTTACTATACATGGTCGTTTTTTTTGACAAAATAAAAAACGCCTTACTTTACATGGTCGTTTTTTTTTTTTAATAAAAAAAAACTCCTTACTATACATGGTCGTTTTTTTTTTAATAAAATAAAAAACGCCTTACTATACATGGTCGTTTTTCTAATAAAATAAAAAAGACCTTACTATACATGGTCGTTTTTCTAATAAAATAAAAAACGCCTTACTATACATGGTCGTTTTTTTTTAATTAAAAAAAAAACGCCTTACTATACATGGTCATTTTTTTAATAAAATAAAAAACGCCTTACTATACATGGTCGTTTTTTTAATAATATAAAAAACGCCTTACTATACATGGTCGTTTTTTTAATACAATAAAAAACGCCTTGCTATATGGTCGTTTTCTTTTTTTAATAAAATAAAAAACGCCTTACTATACATGGTCGTTTTTTTAATACAATAAAAAACGCCTTACTATACATGGTCGTTTTTTTAATAATATAAAAAACGCCTTACGATACATGGTCGTTTTTTTAATACAATAAAAAACGCCTTGCTATACATGGTCGTTTTCTTTTTTTAATAAAATAAAAAACGCCATAAAAAAAAAAAAATGACCATGTATAGTAAGGCGTTTTTTATTTTATTAAAAAAACGACCATGTATAGTAAGGCGTTTTTTTTTAATTAAAAAAAAAACGACCATGTATAGTAAGGCGTTTTTTATTTAATTAAAAAAAAAACGACCATGTATAGTAAGGCGTTTTTTATTTTGTCAAAAACAAGACCATGTATAGTAAGGCGTTTTTTTATTGTATTAAAAAAACGACCATGTATAGTAAGGCGTTTTTTATTTTATTAAAAAAACGACCATGTATAGTCAGGCGTTTTTTATTGTATTAAAAAAACGACCATGTAAAGTAAGGCGTTTTTTACTTAATTAAAAAAACGACCATGTATAGTAAGGCGTTTTTTATTTAATTTAAAAAAAAACGACCATGTATAGTAAGGCGTTTTTTATTTTATTAAAAAAACGACCATGTATAGTAAGGCGTTTTTTATTGTATTAAAAAAACGACCATGTAAAGTAAGGCGTTTTTTATATTATTAAAAAAACGCCCATGCATAGTAAGGCGTTTTTTATTTTATTAAAAAAACGACCATGTATAGTAAGGCGTTTTTTATTTTGTCAAAAAAAAGACCATGTATAGTAAGGCGTTTTTTATTTTATTAAAAAAACGACCATGTATAGTAAGGCGTTTTTTATTTAATTAAAAAAACGACCATGTATAGTAAGGCGTTTTTTATTTTATTAAAAAAAAAAAACGACCATGTATAGTAAGGCGTTTTTTATTTTATTTAAAAAAAAACGACCATGTATCGTAAGGCGTTTTTTATTTTGTCAAAAAAAAGACCATGTATAGTAAGGCGTTTTTTATTTTATTAAAAAAACGACCATGTATAGTAAGGCGTTTTTTATTTTTATTAAAAAAATGACCATGTATCGTAAGGCGTTTTTTATTTTATTAAAAAAAAATGACCATGTATAGTAAGGCGTTTTTTATTGTATTAAAAAACGACCATGTATAGTAAGGCGTTTTTTATTTTATTAAAAAACCGACCATGTATAGTAAGGCGTTTTTTATTTAATTAAAAAAAACGACCATGTATAGTAAGGCGTTTTTTATTTTATTAAAAAAAAAAAAAGACCATGTATAGTAAGGCGTTTTTTATTTTATTAAAAAAAAAACGACCATGTATAGTAAGGCGTTTTTTATTGTATTTAAAAAAAAATGACCATGTATAGTAAGGCGTTTTTTATTTTATTAAAAAAAAATGACCATGTATAGTAAGGCGTTTTTTATTGTATTAAAAAAACGACCATGTATAGTAAGGCGTTTTTTATTTTATTAAAAAAACGACCATGTATAGTAAGGCGTTTTTTATTTAATTAAAAAAACGACCATGTATAGTAAGGCGTTTTTTATTTAATTAAAAAAACGACCATGTATAGTCAGCAGTTTTTTATTTTATTAAAAAAAACACGACCATGTATAGTAAGGCGTTTTTTACTTAATTAAAAAAACGACCATGTATAGTAAGGCATTTTTTATTTAATTAAAAAATAAAAAACGACCATGTGTCGTAAGGCGTTTTTTTATTTAATTTAAAAAAAAACGACCATGTATAGTAAGGCGTTTTTTATTTTATTAAAAAACCGACCATGTATAGTAAGGCGTTTTTTATTGTATTAAAAAAACGACCATGTAAAGTAAGGCGTTTTTTATATTATTAAAAAAACGACCATGTATAGTAAGGCGTTTTTTATTTTATTAAAAAAACGACCATGTATAGTAAGGCGTTTTTTATTTTGTCAAAAAAAAGACCATGTATAGTAAGGCGTTTTTTATTTTATTAAAAAACCGACCATGTATAGTAAGGCGTTTTTTATTTAATTAAAAAAACGACCATGTATAGTAAGGCGTTTTTTATTTTATTAAAAAAAAAACGACCATGTATAGTAAGGTGTTTTTTATTTTGTCAAAAAAAAGACCATGTATAGTAAGGCGTTTTTTAATTTAATTAAAAAAACGACCATGTATAGTAAGGCGTTTTTTATTTTATTAAAAAAAAAAACGACCATGTATAGTAAGGCGTTTTTTATTTTATTAAAAAAAAAACGACCATGTATAGTAAGGCATTTTTTATTTTGTCAAAAAAAAGACCATGTATAGTAAGGCGTTTTTTATTTTATTAAAAAAACGACCATGTATAGTAAGGCGTTTTTTATTTTATTAAAAAAACGACCATGTATAGTAAGGCGTTTTTTATTTTTATTAAAAAAATGACCATGTATAGTAAGGCATTTTTTATTTAATTAAAAAAAAAAGCCATGTATAGTAAGGCGTTTTTTATTTTATTAAAAAAACGACCATGTATAGTAAGGCGTTTTTTATTTTATTAAAAAAAAAAACGACCATGTATAGTAAGGCGTTTTTTATTTTATTAAAAAAAAAACGACCATGTATAGTAAGGCATTTTTTATTTTGTCAAAAAAAAGACCATGTATAGTAAGGCGTTTTTTATTTTATTAAAAAAACGACCATGTATAGTAAGGCGTTTTTTATTTTATTAAAAAAACGACCATGTATAGTAAGGCGTTTTTTATTTTTATTAAATAAATGACCATGTATAGTAAGGCATTTTTTATTTTATTAAAAAAAAATGACCATGTATAGTAAAGCGTTTTTTATTGTATTAAAAAAACGACCATGTATAGTAAGGCGTTTTTTATTTTATTAAAAAAAACGACCATGTATAGTAAGGCGTTTTTTATTTTAGTAAAAAAAAAATGACCATGTATAGTAAGGCGTTTTTTATTGTATTAAAAAAATGACCATGTATAGTAAGGCGTTTTTTATTTTATTAAAAAAAAAAACGACCATGTATAGTAAGGCATTTTTTATTTTGTCAAAAAAAAGACCATGTATAGTAAGGCGTTTTTTATTTTATTAAAAAAACGACCATGTATAGTAAGGCGTTTTTTATTTTATTAAAAAAACGACCATGTATAGTAAGGCGTTTTTTATTTTTATTAAATAAATGACCATGTATAGTAAGGCATTTTTTATTTTATTAAAAAAAAATGACCATGTATAGTAAAGCGTTTTTTATTGTATTAAAAAAACGACCATGTATAGTAAGGCGTTTTTTATTTTATTAAAAAAACGACCATGTATAGTAAGGCGTTTTTTATTTTAGTAAAAAAAAAATGACCATGTATAGTAAGGCGTTTTTTATTGTATTAAAAAAATGACCATGTATAGTAAGGCGTTTTTTATTTTATTAAAAAACCGACCATGTATAGTAAGGCGTTTTTTATTTAATTAAAAAAACGACCATGTATAGTAAGGCGTTTTTTATTTTATTAAAAAAAAAAAAACCATGTATAGTAAGGCGTTTTTTATTTTGTCAAAAAAAAGACCATGTATAGTCAGGCGTTTTTTATTGTATTAAAAAAACGACCATGTATAGTAAGGCGTTTTTTATTTTATTAAAAAAACGACCATGTATAGTAAGGAGTTTTTTATTTTATTAAAAAAAAAACGACCATGTATAGTAAGGCGTTTTTTATTTTGTCAAATAAAAGACCATGTATAGTAAGGCGTTTTTTATTTTATTAAAAAAAAACGACCATGTATAGTAAGGCGTTTTTTATTGTATTAAAAAAAAAAATGACCATGTATAGTAAGGTGTTTTTTATTTTATTAAAAAACCGACCATGTAGAGTAAGGCGTTTTTTATTTTATTAAAAAAACGACCATGTATAGTAAGGCGTTTTTTATTTTATGAAAAAAATGACCATGTATAGTAAGCCGTTTTTTATTTTATTAAAAAAACGACCATGTATAGTAAGGCGTTTTTTATTTTATTAAAAAACGACCATGTATAGTAAGGCGTTTTTTATTTAATTAAAAAAACGACCATGTATAGTAAGGCGCTTTTTATTTAATTAAAAAAACGACCATGTATAGTAAGGCGTTTTTTATATTATTAAAAAAACGACCATGTATAGTAAGGCGTTTTTTATTTTGTCAAAAAAACAACCATGTATAGCAAGGCGTTTTTTATTTAATTAAAAAAAACGACCATGTATAGTAAGGCGTTTTTTATTTTATTAAAAAAACGACCATGTATAGTAAGGCGTTTTTTATTTTATTAAAAAAACGACCATGTATAGTAAGGCGTTTTTTATTTTATAAAAAAAAAACGACCATGTATAGTAAGGCGTTTTTTATTTTGTCAAAAAAAAGACCATGTATAGTAAGGCGTTTTTTATTTTATTAAAAAACCGACCATGTAGAGTAAGGCGTTTTTTATTTTATTAAAAAAACGACCATGTATAGTAAGGCGTTTTTTATTTTATTAAAAAACGACCATGTATAGTAAGGCGTTTTTTATTTAATTAAAAAAATGACCATGTATAGTAAGGCGTTTTTTATTTTATTAAAAAACCGACCATGTATAGTAAGGCGTTTTTTATTTAATTAAAAAAACGACCATGTATAGTAAGGCGTTTTTTATTTTATTAAAAAAAAAACGACCATGTATAGTAAGGCGTTTTTTATTTTGTCAAAAAAAAGACCATGTATAGTCAGGCGTTTTTTATTGTATTAAAAAAACGACCATGTATAGTAAGGCGTTTTTTATTTTATTAAAAAAACGACCATGTATAGTAAGGAGTTTTTTATTTTATTAAAAAAAAAACGACCATGTATAGTAAGGCGTTTTTTATTTTGTCAAATAAAAGACCATGTATAGTAAGGCGTTTTTTATTTTATTAAAAAAAAACGACCATGTATAGTAAGGCGTTTTTTATTGTATTAAAAAAAAAAATGACCATGTATAGTAAGGTGTTTTTTATTTTATTAAAAAACCGACCATGTAGAGTAAGGCGTTTTTTATTTTATTAAAAAAACGACCATGTATAGTAAGGCGTTTTTTATTTTATGAAAAAAATGACCATGTATAGTAAGCCGTTTTTTATTTTATTAAAAAAACGACCATGTATAGTAAGGCGTTTTTTATTTTATTAAAAAACGACCATGTATAGTAAGGCGTTTTTTATTTAATTAAAAAAACGACCATGTATAGTAAGGCGCTTTTTATTTAATTAAAAAAACGACCATGTATAGTAAGGCGTTTTTTATATTATTAAAAAAACGACCATGTATAGTAAGGCGTTTTTTATTTTGTCAAAAAAACAACCATGTATAGCAAGGCGTTTTTTATTTAATTAAAAAAACGACCATGTATAGTAGTAAGGCGTTTTTTATTTTATTAAAAAAAAGCGACCATGTATGGTAGGCGTTTTTTATTTAATTAAATAAAAAGAATGCTAGCAATGCTACCCACTAGCATTCTATACATGAATGCTAGCATGAATGCGAATAAGAATGCTAGCGAGAATGCTCGTAAGAATGCTAGCAATGCTAGTGGCTACCTACTAGCATTCTATAAATGAATACTAACAAGAATGCTTGCAAGAATGCTCGCAATGCTCGTGGGTAGGAGGCGGGGCTTCGCTACCCATTCTATACATGAATAAGGTGTTTTTTATTTTATTAAAAAACGACCATGTATAGTAAGGCGTTTTTTATTTAATTAAAAAAAAAAACGACCATGTATAGTAAGGCGTTTTTTATTTTATTAAAAAAACGACCATGTATAGTAAGCCGTTTTTTATTTTATCAAAAAAACGACCATGTATAGTAAGGCGTTTTTTATTTAATGAAAAAAACGACCATGTATAGTAAGCCGTTTTTTATTTTAATAAAAAAAAAATCGACCATGTATAGTAAGGCATTTTTTATTTAATTAAGAAAACGACCATGTATAGTAAGGCGTTTTTTATTTGATTAAAAAAAGAAAACAACCATGTACAGCAAGGCGTTTTTTATTGTATTAAAAAAACGACCATGTATAGTAAGGCGTTTTTTATATTATTAAAAAAACGACCATGTATAGTAAGGCGTTTTTTATTTTATTAAAAAAACGACCATGTATAGTAAGGCGTTTTTTATTTAATTAAAAAAACGACCATGTATAGTAAGGCGTTTTTTATTTAATTAAAAAAACGACCATGTATAGTCAGGCATTTTTTATTTTATTAAAAAAAAAAGACCATGTATAGTAAGGCGTTTTATATTTAATTTAAAAAATGACCATGTATAGTAAGGCGTTTTTTATTGTATTAAAAAAACGACCATGTATAGTCAGGCATTTTTTATTTTATTAAAAAAAAAAGACCATGTATAGTAAGGCGTTTTATATTTAATTTAAAAAATGACCATGTATAGTAAGGCGTTTTTTATTGTATTAAAAAAACGACCATGTATAGTAAGGCGTTTTTTTACTTTATAAAAAAAACGACCATGTATAGTAAGGCGTTTTTTATTCAAAAAAAAAAAAAAAAACGACCATGTATAGTAAGGAGTTTTTTATTTTATCAAAAAAACGACCATGTATAGTAAGGCGTTTTTTATTTTGTCAAAAAAACGACCATGTATAGTAAGCCGTTTTTTATTTTATTAAAAGAACGACCATGTATAGTAAGGCGTTTTTTATTCAAAAAAAAAACAAAAAACGACCATGTATAGTAAGGAGTTTTTTATTTTATCAAAAAAACGACCATGTATAGTAAGGCGTTTTTTATTTAATGAAAAAAACGACCATGTATAGTAAGGCGTTTTTTATTTTAATAAAAAAAAAAAATCGACCATGTATAGTAAGGCATTTTTTATTTAATTAAGAAAACGACCATGTATAGTAAGGCGTTTTTTATTTGATTAAAAAAAGAAAACGACCATGTATAGCAAGGCGTTTTTTATTGTATTAAAAAAACGACCATGTATAGTAAGGCGTTTTTTATATTATTAAAAAAACGACCATGTATAGTAAGGCGTTTTTTATTTTATTAAAAAAACGACCATGTGTAGTAAGGCGTTTTTTATTTTATTAAAAAAACGACCATGTATAGTAAGGCGTTTTTTATTTAATTAAAAAAACGACCATGTATAGTAAGGCATTTTTTATTTAATTAAAAAAACGACCATGTATAGTCAGGCGTTTTTTATTTTATTAAAAAAAAAAAACGACCATGTATAGTAAGGCGTTTTTTATTTAATTAAAAAAAAAACGACCATGTATAGTCAGGCGTTTTTTATTTAATTAAAAAAAAAACGACCATGTATAGTAAGGCGTTTTTTATTTAATTAAAAAAACGACCATGTATAGTAAGGCGTTTTTTATTTAATTAAAAAAAAAGCGACCATGTGTCGTAAGGCGTTTTTTATTTAATAAAAAAAAAAAAAAAACGACCATGTATAGTAAGGCGTTTTTTTTTTTTTTATTAAAAAAACGACCATGTATAGTAAGGCGTTTTTTATTTAATTAAAAAAACGACCATGTATAGTAAGGCGTTTTTTATTTTATTAAAAAAAAAACGACCATGTATAGTAAGGCGTTTTTTATTTTGTCAAAAAAAAGACCATGTATAGTAAGGCGTTTTTTATTTTATTAAAAAAACGACCATGTATAGTAAGGCGTTTTTTATTTTATTAAAAAAACGACCATGTATAGTAAGGCGTTTTTTATTTTATTTAAAAAAAAAACGACCATGTATAGTAAGGCGTTTTTTATTTTGTCATAAAAAAAAAGACCATGTATAGTAAGGCGTTTTTTATTTTATTAAAAAAACGACCATGTATAGTAAGGCGTTTTTTATTTTATTAAAAAAATGACCATGTATAGTAAGCCGTTTTTTATTTTATTAAAAAAAAATGACCATGTATAGTAAGGCGTTTTTTATTGTATTAAAAAAACGACCATGTATAGTAAGGCGTTTTTTATTTTATTAAAAAACCGACCATGTATAGTAAGGCGTTTTTTATTTAATTAAAAAAAACGACCATGTATAGTAAGGCGTTTTTTATTTTATTAAAAAAAAAAAATGACCATGTATAGTAAGGCGTTTTTTATTTTATTAAAAAAAAAACGACCATGTATAGTAAGGCGTTTTTTATTTTATTAAAAAAATGACCATGTATAGTAAGCCGTTTTTTATTTTATTAAAAAAAAAAGACCATGTATAGTAAGGCGTTTTTTATTTTATTAAAAAAACCGACCATGTAGAGTAAGGCGTTTTTTATTTTATGAAAAAAACGACCATGTATAGTAAGGCGTTTTTTATTTTATGAAAAAAACGACCATGTATAGTAAGCCGTTTTTTTATTTTATTAAAAAAACGA
Organism: Festucalex cinctus; assembly: GCF_051991245.1. Lineage (NCBI taxonomy): Eukaryota > Metazoa > Chordata > Actinopteri > Syngnathiformes > Syngnathidae > Festucalex > Festucalex cinctus. Next base: position 11,467,282 of record NC_135426.1, read on the forward strand.
CCATGTATAGTAAGGCGTTTTTTATTTTATTAAAAAACGACCATGTATAGTAAGGCGTTTTTTATTTAATTAAAAAAACGACCATGTATAGTAAGGCGCTTTTTATTTAATTTAAAAAACGACCATGTATTGTAAGGCGTTTTTTATATTATTAAAAAAACGACCATGTATAGTAAGGCGTTTTTTATATTATTAAAAAAATGACCATGTATAGTAAGGCGCTTTTTATTTAATTTAAAAAACGACCATGTATAGTAAGGCGTTTTTTATATTATTAAAAAAACGACCATGTATAGTAAGGCGTTTTTTATATTATTAAAAAAACGACCATGTATAGTAAGGCGTTTTTTATAGTATTAAAAAAACAACCATGTATAGTAAGGCGTTTTTTATTTAATTAAAAAAAAACGACCATGTATAGTCAGGCGTTTTTTATTAAAAAACAAAAAAAACAAAAACGACCTTACTATAGTAAGGCGTTTTTTATTTAATTAAAAAAACGACCATGTATAGTAAGGCGTTTCTTATTTTATTAAAAAACGACCATGTATAGTAAGGCGTTTTTTATTTTATTAAAAAAAAGCGACCATGTATGGTAGGCGTTTTTTATTTAATTAAATAAAAAGAATGCTAGCAATGCTACCCACTAGCATTCTATACATGAATGCTAGCATGAATGCTCGTAAGAATGCTAGCAAGAATGCTCGTAAGAATGCTAGCAATGCTAGTGGCTACCTACTAGCATTCTATAAATGAATACTAACAAGAATGCTAGCAAGAATGCTCGCAATGCTCGTGGGTAGGAGGCGGGGCTTCGCTACCCATTCTATACATGAATAAGGTGTTTTTTATTTTATTAAAAAACGACCATGTATAGTAAGGTGTTTTTTATTTAATTAAAAAAACGACCATCTATAGTAAGGCGTTTTTTATTTAATTAAAAAAAAAAACGACCATGTATAGTAAGGCGTTTTTTATTTTATTAAAAAAACGACCATGTATAGTAAGCCGTTTTTTATTTGATCAAAAAAACGACCATGTATAGTAAGGCGTTTTTTATTTTGTCAAAAAAAAAAAGACCATGTATAGTAAGGCGTTTTTTATTTTATTAAAAAAACGACCATGTATAGTAAGGCGTTTTTTATTTTATTAAAAAAATGACCATGTATAGTAAGGCGTTTTTTATTGTATTAAAAAAACGACCATGTATAGTAAGGCGTTTTTTATTTTATTAAAAAACCGACCATGTATAGTAAGGCGTTTTTTATTTAATTAAAACAAACGACCATGTATAGTAAGGCGTTTTTTATTTTATTAAAAAAACGACCATGTATAGTAAGGCGTTTTTTATTTTATTAAAAAAAAAAAAGACCATGTATAGTAAGGCGTTTTTTATTTTATTAAAAAACCGACCATGTAGAGTAAGGCGTTTTTTATTTTATTAAAAAAACGACCATGTATAGTAAGGCGTTTTTTATTTTATGAAAAAAACGACCATGTATAGTAAGGCGTTTTTTATTTTATGAAAAAAACGACCATGTATAGTAAGGCGTTTTTTATTTTATTAAAAAACGACCATGTATAGTAAGGCGTTTTTTATTTTATTAAAAAAAAAACGACCATGTATAGTAAGGCGTTTTTTATTTTGTCAAAAAAAAGACCATGTATAGTAAGGCGTTTTTTATTTTATTAAAAAAACGACCATGTATAGTAAGGCGTTTTTTATTTTATTAAAAAAACGACCATGTATAGTAAGGCGTTTTTTATTTTATTTAAAAAAAAAACGACCATGTATAGTAAGGCGTTTTTTATTTTGTCATAAAAAAAAGACCATGTATAGTAAGGCGTTTTTTATTTTATTAAAAAAACGACCATGTATAGTAAGGCGTTTTTTATTTTATTAAAAAAATGACCATGTATAGTAAGCCGTTTTTTATTTTATTAAAAAAAAATGACCATGTATAGTAAGGCGTTTCTTATTTTATTAAAAAACGACCATGTATAGTAAGGCGTTTTTTATTTTATTAAAAAAAAGCGACCATGTATGGTAGGCGTTTTTTATTTAATTAAATAAAAAGAATGCTAGCAATGCTACCCACTAGCATTCTATACATGAATGCTAGCATGAATGCTCGTAAGAATGCTAGCAAGAATGCTCGTAAGAATGCTAGCAATGCTAGTGGCTACCTACTAGCATTCTATAAATGAATACTAACAAGAATGCTAGCAAGAATGCTCGCAATGCTCGTGGGTAGGAGGCGGGGCTTCGCTACCCATTCTATACATGAATAAGGTGTTTTTTATTTTATTAAAAAACGACCATGTATAGTAAGGTGTTTTTTATTTAATTAAAAAAACGACCATCTATAGTAAGGCGTTTTTTATTTAATTAAAAAAAAAAACGACCATGTATAGTAAGGCGTTTTTTATTTTATTAAAAAAACGACCATGTATAGTAAGCCGTTTTTTATTTGATCAAAAAAACGACCATGTATAGTAAGGCGTTTTTTATTTTGTCAAAAAAAAAAGACCATGTATAGTAAGGCGTTTTTTATTTTATTAAAAAAACGACCATGTATAGTAAGGCGTTTTTTATTTTATTAAAAAAATGACCATGTATAGTAAGGCGTTTTTTATTGTATTAAAAAAACGACCATGTATAGTAAGGCGTTTTTTATTTTATTAAAAAACCGACCATGTATAGTAAGGCGTTTTTTATTTAATTAAAACAAACGACCATGTATAGTAAGGCGTTTTTTATTTTATTAAAAAAACGACCATGTATAGTAAGGCGTTTTTTATTTTATTAAAAAAAAAAAAGACCATGTATAGTAAGGCGTTTTTTATTTTATTAAAAAACCGACCATGTAGAGTAAGGCGTTTTTTATTTTATTAAAAAAACGACCATGTATAGTAAGGCGTTTTTTATTTTATGAAAAAAACGACCATGTATAGTAAGGCGTTTTTTATTTTATGAAAAAAACGACCATGTATAGTAAGGCGTTTTTTATTTTATTAAAAAACGACCATGTATAGTAAGGCGTTTTTTATTTTATTAAAAAAAAAACGACCATGTATAGTAAGGCGTTTTTTATTTTGTCAAAAAAAAGACCATGTATAGTAAGGCGTTTTTTATTTTATTAAAAAAACGACCATGTATAGTAAGGCGTTTTTTATTTTATTAAAAAAACGACCATGTATAGTAAGGCGTTTTTTATTTTATTTAAAAAAAAAACGACCATGTATAGTAAGGCGTTTTTTATTTTGTCATAAAAAAAAGACCATGTATAGTAAGGCGTTTTTTATTTTATTAAAAAAACGACCATGTATAGTAAGGCGTTTTTTATTTTATTAAAAAAATGACCATGTATAGTAAGCCGTTTTTTATTTTATTAAAAAAAAATGACCATGTATAGTAAGGCGTTTTTTATTGTATTAAAAAAACGACCATGTATAGTAAGGCGTTTTTTATTTTATTAAAAAACCGACCATGTATAGTAAGGCGTTTTTTATTTAATTAAAAAAAACGACCATGTATAGTAAGGCGTTTTTTATTTTATTAAAAAAAAAAATGACCATGTATAGTAAGGCGTTTTTTATTTTATTAAAAAAAAAACGACCATGTATAGTAAGGCGTTTTTTATTTTATTAAAAAAATGACCATGTATAGTAAGCCGTTTTTTATTTTATTAAAAAAAAATGACCATGTATAGTAAGGCGTTTTTTATTGTATTAAAAAAACGACCATGTATAGTTAGGCGTTTTTTATTTTATTAAAAAACCGACCATGTATAGTAAGGCGTTTTTTATTTAATTAAAACAAACGACCATGTATAGTAAGGCGTTTTTTATTTTATTAAAAAAACGACCATGTATAGTAAGGCGTTTTTTATTTTATTAAAAAAAAAAAAAGACCATGTATAGTAAGGCGTTTTTTATTTTATTAAAAAAACCGACCATGTAGAGTAAGGCGTTTTTTATTTTATGAAAAAAACGACCATGTATAGTAAGGCGTTTTTTATTTTATGAAAAAAACGACCATGTATAGTAAGCCGTTTTTTTATTTTATTAAAAAAACGACCATGTATAGTAAGGCGTTTTTTATTTTATTAAAAAACGACCATGTATAGTAAGGCGTTTTTTATTTAATTAAAAAAACGACCATGTATAGTAAGGCGCTTTTTATTTAATTTAAAAAACGACCATGTATTGTAAGGCGTTTTTTATATTATTAAAAAAACGACCATGTATAGTAAGGCGTTTTTTATATTATTAAAAAAATGACCATGTATAGTAAGGCGCTTTTTATTTAATTTAAAAAACGACCATGTATAGTAAGGCGTTTTTTATATTATTAAAAAAACGACCATGTATAGTAAGGCGTTTTTTATATTATTAAAAAAACGACCATGTATAGTAAGGCGTTTTTTATAGTATTAAAAAAACAACCATGTATAGTAAGGCGTTTTTTATTTAATTAAAAAAAAACGACCATGTATAGTCAGGCGTTTTTTATTAAAAAACAAAAAAACCAAAAACGACCTTACTATAGTAAGGCGTTTTTTATTTAATTAAAAAAACGACCATGTATAGTAAGGCGTTTCTTATTTTATTAAAAAACGACCATGTATAGTAAGGCGTTTTTTATTTTATTAAAAAAAAGCGACCATGTATGGTAGGCGTTTTTTATTTAATTAAATAAAAAGAATGCTAGCAATGCTACCCACTAGCATTCTATACATGAATGCTAGCATGAATGCTCGTAAGAATGCTAGCAAGAATGCTCGTAAGAATGCTAGCAATGCTAGTGGCTACCTACTAGCATTCTATAAATGAATACTAACAAGAATGCTAGCAAGAATGCTCGCAATGCTCGTGGGTAGGAGGCGGGGCTTCGCTACCCATTCTATACATGAATAAGGTGTTTTTTATTTTATTAAAAAACGACCATGTATAGTAAGGTGTTTTTTATTTAATTAAAAAAACGACCATCTATAGTAAGGCGTTTTTTATTTAATTAAAAAAAAAAACGACCATGTATAGTAAGGCGTTTTTTATTTTATTAAAAAAACGACCATGTATAGTAAGCCGTTTTTTATTTGATCAAAAAAACGACCATGTATAGTAAGGCGTTTTTTATTTTGTCAAAAAAAAAAGACCATGTATAGTAAGGCGTTTTTTATTTTATTAAAAAAACGACCATGTATAGTAAGGCGTTTTTTATTTTATTAAAAAAATGACCATGTATAGTAAGGCGTTTTTTATTGTATTAAAAAAACGACCATGTATAGTAAGGCGTTTTTTATTTAATTAAAACAAACGACCATGTATAGTAAGGCGTTTTTTATTTTATTAAAAAAACGACCATGTATAGTAAGGCGTTTTTTATTTTATTAAAAAAAAAAAAGACCATGTATAGTAAGGCGTTTTTTATTTTATTAAAAAACCGACCATGTAGAGTAAGGCGTTTTTTATTTTATTAAAAAAACGACCATGTATAGTAAGGCGTTTTTTATTTTATGAAAAAAACGACCATGTATAGTAAGGCGTTTTTTATTTTATGAAAAAAACGACCATGTATAGTAAGGCGTTTTTTATTTTATTAAAAAACGACCATGTATAGTAAGGCGTTTTTTATTTAATTAAAAAAACGACCATGTATAGTAAGGCGCTTTTTATTTAATTTAAAAAACGACCATGTATTGTAAGGCGTTTTTTATATTATTAAAAAAACGACCATGTATAGTAAGGCGCTTTTTATTTAATTTAAAAAACGACCATGTATAGCAAGGCGTTTTTTATATTATTAAAAAAACGACCATGTATAGTAAGGCGTTTTTTATATTATTAAAAAAACGACCATGTATAGTAAGGCTTTTTTTATTTAATTAAAAAAAAACGACCATGTATAGTCAGGCGTTTTTTATTAAAAAAAAAAAAAAAAAAAAAAAAACGACCTTACTATAGTAAGGCGTTTTTTATTTAATTAAAAAAACGACCATGTATAGTAAGGCGTTTCTTATTTTATTAAAAAACGACCATGTATAGTAAGGCGTTTTTTATTTTATTAAAAAAAAGCGACCATGTATGGTAGGCGTTTTTTATTTAATTAAATAAAAAGAATGCTAGCAATGCTACCCACTAGCATTCTATACATGAATGCTAGCATGAATGCTCGTAAGAATGCTAGCAATGCTAGTGGCTACCTACTAGCATTCTATAAATGAATACTAACAAGAATGCTAGCAAGAATGCTCGCAATGCTCGTGGGTAGGAGGCGGGGCTTCGCTACCCATTCTATACATGAATAAGGTGTTTTCCATCCATCCATCCATTTTCTTGACCGCTTATTCCTCACAAGGGTCGCGGGGGCTGCTGGCGCCTATCTCAGCTGGCTCTGGGCAGTAGGCGGGGGACACCCTGGACTGGTTGCCAACCAATCGCAGGGCATAAGGTGTTTTTTATTTTATTAAAAAACGACCATGTATAGTAAGGCGTTTTTTATTTAATTAAAAAAACGACCATCTATAGTAAGGCGTTTTTTATTTAATTAAAAAAAAAAACGACCATGTATAGTAAGGCGTTTTTTATTTTATTAAAAAAACGACCATGTATAGTAAGCCGTTTTTTATTTTATCAAAAAAACGACCATGTATAGTAAGGCGTTTTTTATTTTGTCAAAAAAAAAGACCATGTATAGTAAGGCGTTTTTTATTTTATTAAAAAAACGACCATGTATAGTAAGGCGTTTTTTATTTTATTAAAAAAATGACCATGTATAGTAAGCCGTTTTTTATTTTATTAAAAAAAAATGACCATGTATAGTAAGGCGTTTTTTATTGTATTAAAAAAAAGACCATGTATAGTAAGGCGTTTTTTATTTTATTAAAAAACCGACCATGTATAATAAGGCGTTTTTTATTTAATTAAAACAAACGACCATGTATAGTAAGGCGTTTTTTATTTTATTAAAAAAACCGACCATGTAGAGTAAGGCGTTTTTTATTTTATTAAAAAAACGACCATGTATAGTAAGGCGTTTTTTATTTTATGAAAAAAACGACCATGTATAGTAAGGCGTTTTTTATTTTATTAAAAAAACGACCATGTATAGTAAGGCGTTTTTTATTTTATGAAAAAAACGACCATGTATAGTAAGCCGTTTTTTATTTTATTAAAAAAACGACCATGTATAGTAAGGCGTTTTTTATTTTATTAAAAAACGACCATGTATAGTAAGGCGTTTTTTATTTAATTAAAAAAACGACCATGTATAGTAAGGCGCTTTTTATTTAATTTAAAAAACGACCATGTATTGTAAGGCGTTTTTTATATTATTAAAAAAACGACCATGTATAGTAAGGCGCTTTTTATTTAATTTAAAAAACGACCATGTATAGTAAGGCGTTTTTTATATTATTAAAAAAACGACCATGTATAGTAAGGCGTTTTTTATATTATTAAAAAAACGACCATGGATAGTAAGGCGTTTTTTATTTAATTAAAAAAAAACGACCATGTATAGTCAGGCGTTTTTTATAAAAAAAAACAAAAAAAAAAACGACCTTACTATAGTAAGGCGTTTTTTATTTAATTAAAAAAACGACCATGTATAGTAAGGCGTTTCTTATTTTATTAAAAAACGACCATGTATAGTAAGGCGTTTTTTATTTTATTAAAAAAAAGCGACCATGTATGGTAGGCGTTTTTTATTTAATTAAATAAAAAGAATGCTAGCAATGCTACCCACTAGCATTCTATACATGAATGCTAGCATGAATGCTCGTAAGAATGCTAGCAATGCTAGTGGCTACCTACTAGCATTCTATAAATGAATACTAACAAGAATGCTAGCAAGAATGCTCGCAATGCTCGTGGGTAGGAGGCGGGGCTTCGCTACCCATTCTATACATGAATAAGGTGTTTTTTATTTGATTAAAAAACGACCATGTATAGTAAGGCGTTTTTTATTTAATTAAAAAAACGACCATCTATAGTAAGGCGTTTTTTATTTAATTAAAAAAAAACAACGACCATGTATAGTAAGGCGTTTTTTATTTTATTAAAAAAACGACCATGTATAGTAAGGCGTTTTTTATTTTGTCAAAAAAAAAGACCATGTATAGTAAGGCGTTTTTTATTTTATTAAAAAAACGACCATGTATAGTAAGGCGTTTTTTATTTTATTAAAAAAATGACCATGTATAGTAAGCCGTTTTTTATTTTATTAAAAAAAAATGACCATGTATAGTAAGGCGTTTTTTATTGTATTAAAAAAAAGACCATGTATAGTAAGGCGTTTTTTATTTTATTAAAAAACCGACCATGTATAGTAAGGCGTTTTTTATTTAATTAAAACAAACGACCATGTATAGTAAGGCGTTTTTTATTTTATTAAAAAAACCGACCATGTAGAGTAAGGCGTTTTTTATTTTATTAAAAAACGACCATGTATAGTAAGGCGTTTTTTATTTTATGAAAAAAACGACCATGTATAGTAAGGCGTTTTTTATTTTATTAAAAAAACGACCATGTATAGTAAGGCGTTTTTTATTTTATGAAAAAAACGACCATGTATACTAAGCCGTTTTTTATTTTATTAAAAAAACGACCATGTATAGTAAGGCGTTTTTTATTTTATTAAAAAACGACCATGTATAGTAAGGCGTTTTTTATTTAATTAAAAAAACGACCATGTATAGTAAGGCGCTTTTTATTTAATTTAAAAAACGACCATGTAAAGTAAGGCGTTTTTTATTTTATTAAAAAACGACCATGTATAGTAAGGCGTTTTTTATTTAATTAAAAAAACGACCATGTATAGTAAGGCGTTTTTTATTTTATGAAAAAAACGACCATGTATAGTAAGCCGTTTTTTATTTTATTAAAAAAACGACCATGTATAGTAAGGCGTTTTTTATTTAAAAAAAAAAAACGACCATGTATAGTAAGGCGTTTTTTATTTTATTAAAAAAACGACCATGTATAGTAAGCCGTTTTTTATTTTATCAAAAAAACGACCATGTATAGTAAGGCGTTTTTTATTTTATTAAAAAAAAAAAAGACCATGTATAGTAAGGCGTTTTTTATTTTATTTAAAAACCGACCATGTAGAGTAAGGCGTTTTTTATTTTATTAAAAAAACGACCATGTATAGTAAGGCGTTTTTTATTTTATGAAAAAAACGACCATGTATAGTAAGCCGTTTTTTATTTTATGAAAAAAACGACCATGTATAGTAAGGCGTTTTTTATTTTATTAAAAAACGACCATGTATAGTAAGGCGTTTTTTATATTATTAAAAAAACGACCATGTATAGTAAGGCGCTTTTTATTTAATTTAAAAAACGACCATGTATAGTAAGGCGTTTTTTATTTTATTAAAAAAACGACCATGTATAGTAAGGCGTTTTTTATTTTATGAAAAAAACGACCATGTATACTAAGCCGTTTTTTATTTTATTAAAAAAACGACCATGTATAGTAAGGCATTTTTTATTTTATTAAAAAACGACCATGTATAGTAAGGCGTTTTTTATTTAATTAAAAAAACGACCATGTATAGTAAGGCGCTTTTTATTTAATTTAAAAAACGACCATGTATAGTAAGGCGTTTTTTATTTAATTAAAAAAACGACCATGTATAGTAAGGCGCTTTTTATTTAATTTAAAAAACGACCATGTATAGTAAGGCGTTTTTTATTTTATTAAAAAACGACCATGTATAGTAAGGCGTTTTTTATTTTATGAAAAAAACGACCATGTATAGTAAGCCGTTTTTTATTTTATTAAAAAAACGACCATGTATAGTAAGGCGTTTTTTATTTTATTAAAAAAAAAAAAGACCATGTATAGTAAGGCGTTTTTTTATTTTATTTAAAAACCGACCATGTAGAGTAAGGCGTTTTTTATTTTATTAAAAAAACGACCATGTATAGTAAGGCGTTTTTTATTTTATGAAAAAAACGACCATGTATAGTAAGCCGTTTTTTATTTTATGAAAAAAACGACCATGTATAGTAAGGCGTTTTTTATTTTATTAAAAAACGACCATGTATAGTAAGGCGTTTTTTATTTAATTAAAAAAACGACCATGTATAGTAAGGCGCTTTTTATTTAATTTAAAAAACGACCATGTATTGTAAGGCGTTTTTTATATTATTAAAAAAACGACCATGTATAGTAAGGCGCTTTTTATTTAATTTAAAAAACGACCATGTATAGTAAGGCGTTTTTTATTTTATTAAAAAAACGACCATGTATAGTAAGGCGTTTTTTATTTTATGAAAAAAACGACCATGTATACTAAGCCGTTTTTTATTTTATTAAAAAAACGACCATGTATAGTAAGGCATTTTTTATTTTATTAAAAAACGACCATGTATAGTAAGGCGTTTTTTATTTAATTAAAAAAACGACCATGTAAAGTAAGGCGCTTTTTATTTAATTTAAAAAACGACCATGTATAGTAAGGCGTTTTTTATTTTATTAAAAAACGACCATGTATAGTAAGGCGTTTTTTATTTTATGAAAAAAACGACCATGTATAGTAAGCCGTTTTTTATTTTATTAAAAAAACGACCATGTATAGTAAGGCGTTTTTTATTTAAAAAAAAAAAACGACCATGTATAGTAAGCCGTTTTTTATTTTATTAAAAAAACGACCATGTATAGTAAGGCGTTTTTTATTTAAAAAAAAAAAAAACGACCATGTATAGTAAGGCGTTTTTTATTTTATTAAAAAAACGACCATGTATAGTAAGCCGTTTTTTATTTTATCAAAAACACGACCATGTATAGTAAGGCGTTTTTTATTTTATTAAAAAAAAAAAAGACCATGTATAGTAAGGCGTTTTTTATTTTATTAAAAAACCGACCATGTAGAGTAAGGCGTTTTTTATTTTATTAAAAAAACGACCATGTATAGTAAGGCGTTTTTTATTTTATGAAAAAAACGACCATGTATAGTAAGCCGTTTTTTATTTTATTAAAAAAACGACCATGTATAGTAAGGCGTTTTTTATTTTATTAAAAAACGACCATGTATAGTAAGGCGTTTTTTATTTAATTAAAAAAACGACCATGTATAGTAAGGCCCTTTTTATTTAATTTAAAAAACGACCATGTATTGTAAGGCGTTTTTTATATTATTAAAAAAACGACCATGTATAGTAAGGCGTTTTTTATATTATTAAAAAAATGACCATGTATAGTAAGGCGCTTTTTATTTAATTTAAAAAACGACCATGTATAGTAAGGCGTTTTTTATTTTATTAAAAAAACGACCATGTATAGTAAGGCGTTTTTTATTTTATTAAAAAAACGACCATGTATACTAAGCCGTTTTTTATTTTATTAAAAAAACGACCATGTATAGTAAGGCGTTTTTTATTTTATTAAAAAACGACCATGTATAGTAAGGCGTTTTTTATTTAATTAAAAAAACGACCATGTATAGAAAGGCGCTTTTTATTTAATTTAAAAAACGACCATGTATAGTAAGGCGTTTTTTATTTAATTAAAAAAACGACCATGTATAGTAAGGCGTTTTTTATTTTATGAAAAAAACGACCATGTATAGTAAGCCGTTTTTTATTTTATTAAAAAAACGACCATGTATAGTAAGGCGTTTTTTATTTAAAAAAAAAAAACGACCATGTATAGTAAGCCGTTTTTTATTTTATCAAAAAAACGACCATGTATAGTAAGGCGTTTTTTATATTATTAAAAAAATGACCATGTATAGTAAGGCGCTTTTTATTTAATTTAAAAAACGACCATGTATAGTAAGGCGTTTTTTATTTTATTAAAAAAACGACCATGTATAGTAAGGCGTTTTTTATTTTATGAAAAAAACGACCATGTATACTAAGCCGTTTTTTATTTTATTAAAAAAACGACCATGTATAGTAAGGCGTTTTTTATTTTATTAAAAAACGACCATGTATAGTAAGGCGTTTTTTATTTAATTAAAAAAACGACCATGTATAGTAAGGCGCTTTTTATTTAATTTAAAAAACGACCATGTATAGTAAGGCGTTTTTTATTTTATGAAAAAAACGACCATGTATAGTAAGCCGTTTTTTATTTTATTAAAAAAACGACCATGTATAGTAAGGCGTTTTTTATTTAAAAAAAAAAAACGACCATGTATAGTAAGCCGTTTTTTATTTTATTAAAAAAACGACCATGTATAGTAAGGCGTTTTTTATTAAAAAAAAAAAAACGACCATGTATCGTAAGGCGTTTTTTATTTTATTAAAACAACGACCATGTATAGTAAGCCGTTTTTTATTTTATCAAAAAAACGACCATGTATAGTAAGGCGTTTTTTATTTTATTAAAAAAAAAAAAGACCATGTATAGTAAGGCGTTTTTTATTTTATTAAAAAACCGACCATGTAGAGTAAGGCGTTTTTTATTTTATTAAAAAAACGACCATGTATAGTAAGGCGTTTTTTATTTTATGAAAAAAACGACCATGTATAGTAAGCCGTTTTTTATTTTATTAAAAAAACGACCATGTATAGTAAGGCGTTTTTTATTTTATTAAAAAACGACCATGTATAGTAAGGCGTTTTTTATTTAATTAAAAAAACGACCATGTATAGTAAGGCGCTTTTTATTTAATTTAAAAAACGACCATGTATTGTAAGGCGTTTTTTATATTATTAAAAAAACGACCATGTATAGTAAGGCGTTTTTTATATTATTAAAAAAATGACCATGTATAGTAAGGCGTTTTTTATTTAATTAAAAAAAAACGACCATGTATCGTCAGGCGTTTTTTATTTAAAAAAAAAAAAAAAAAAAAACGACCTTACTATAGTAAGGCGTTTTTTATTTAATTAAAAAAACGACCATGTATAGTAAGGCGTTTCTTATTTTATTAAAAAACGACCATGTATAGTAAGGCGTTTTTTATTTTATTAAAAAAAAGCGACCATGTATGGTAGGCGTTTTTTATTTAATTAAATAAAAAGAATGCTAGCAATGCTACCCACTAGCATTCTATACATGAATGCTAGCATGAATGCGAGTAAGAATGCTAGCAAGAATGCTCGTAAGAATGCTAGCAATGCTAGTGGCTACCTACTAGCATTCTATAAATGAATACTAACAAGAATGCTAGCAAGAATGCTCGCAATGCTCGTGGGTAGGAGGCGGGGCTTCGCTACCCATTCTATACATGAATGCTCGCATGAATGCTCGCAATGCTAGTCGGTAGGGGGCGGGGCTTAACACTAGCATTGCTAGTTTTAGTAGCCCACTAGCGTTCTGTTTCATATACCGTCCTGGAATGTGTAGAATGCGGGTGGGTAGGGGGCGGGGCTTGATTTGTGTCAATTAACAAATAAATATTTAACATTACAGCTAACAGAAGGTACCTATTCAACTAGGTATGCAGAAAAAGGCAGAATTGCTTTTATTTATTTTTCTCTCTTCTTGTTGATTGAGTAAGAAACCCGCAATACAATTATGACGGCAACATATCTCGTTCAAGTGAAATGAAGGAGAATGAACTTGTTTCATGTTGAACTGTGTCAAGATATCATTTGGCGTCCCCGGCTTTTAAGTTTGAAAATCTGGTCACCCTGATCTAGACATCCACACAGGTAGCACCCAAGGATCCCCCCCCAGAGGATGGGACATTGTGATTTCAGTAATCATTCAAACGATTAAAAAACGAACACTGGTAACCCTTTATAGAAAAAGTGATGCATCATCCTAAAAGTGTCTTCACACAAATGGACATCATTACAGATATTTGTATCAAACTGTTCACCCTTCACATTTATCAGCAGTAGCTCTGAGTCTACAAAATGTCAACCACCTGGTCACCAAATCATCTCCTGAGCCAAAAAGTGGAATTGTTTTTGGACCATTGCAACTGAAGGGACTTGAAATGTAGGGCCCCAACCTCAGCTTGAGGGTCACTTGAGTGTAGCCACGGGCACCTGAAGCACACACAGACAGCAGGCGGCAGCAGAAGCGCCAGCAGCAGTTTGGGGTCCTGTAGTGACCAACAATCCCTGGCATGAGGGGAGGAAGAATTCAGACCACCCACCCACACACACACACACAAAAAACAAAAAAATCACTTTATTCATGTTAATTTACATCTGTCAGGCTCTGTACTTTTCTTTACTGTACACATTACTACAACCCCCCAAAGCAAAGATTTTATTTTTTATTTTGAAGGGGGCAGGGGTATTGTGAAAACCGCCATACATGTTCAATACTTCAGTGTGCATGTTTAATGCTTTATTGTACAACAGGCTTGGCAAAATGTAGTGCAACACTACACATTTGTAGTCATTAAATGCATATACGCTCCCATCTCTCAAAAGGACAACTTGCAATGTGAAATTGTTAATTCAAGCAAGAAAACAAAAAAGCGAAGCTTCTGTTCCACCTGGAATTTAAAAACAAAAAACAAAAAAAACTGTTGAAAAAACATTTCACAGCGTATTCCACAAACAGACTTCATTATCATTTTTGATTGGAAGCACAGCTCAGGACAAAAAGGACAAGCATGCAGTCAGTGAGTTGGTGCACACCCAGTGAGGTGACAGAGTGAAGACAAACATAGCAAGTAGAACAAAAGGCATACGCTCCCTGTACTGTTGGTGGCTCTGCTCTTCAAGCGGCGCAACATCCACAAGCACCTTTGTGGGAAGAAGAAAACAGACTCATGTGAATGTGTTATCCATGCTGACGCACAATTGTACACTCGCCTCAGGTGCAATGAAGCCGTTTATCTTGAGCTTTGGGCCCTTGTGTACATTTCTCGTTCTTCAGCCTGAAACGGGAAGAAAAAGGTTTTCTTCACGTTGCTTAATAATGATAGAGCCCTCACACAAAGCCTGATACTTTATAACATTTATAAAAAAAATAAAACAAAAACAAGTGGCAACACTTTTTTTTTCAAATAATTATTGGTTCTGACTTTTGCCACTCACATATAGCTTTTAATATTTTTTTTTCTTTTTGCAAAGAGATTTTGACCCATGTAGAAAACGTGATGGCTTGCATAGTTTGTGAGCTTAACAGCTTGCGAGCGTCTGGCGAACACCTTTGCAAGCGTGAATGAATCCTGACAACGAAACATTCAGCGCAGAACGCACACAGCAAAAGCATCACAAACTAAAAGAAGCATACCGTACTGCTGTCGCACTCATTTGATTGGAGCGTTGACTTGACTGGTTCCCTTGACCGGATCATCACCCTCATCCAGTGGCTCATGGTGCCACTCTGCAACATCCAGCAACTTGCAGGACATGAACACAGGGAAAGGAAGGAGGCTGGAAAAGTGGACGACAGTATTACTTTTGGGCGACAATTCCCTCTTTTATGCAATTTCTTTTAATTACACATGACTTTTTTTCTACTTGAATAATATTGCATAGATGTACAAACAGGTTCCATCATGGTTTTGATTGGACGCACAGCTTAGGGACAAACAGGACAAGCATGCAGTCAGTGAGAGTTGGTGCCCACCCAGTGAGTTTGTGACTGTGCAGACAAATGTAGCAAGTAGAACGAAAGACACTCTCCCTGTATGGTTTGAGTTCCGCTCTTCAGCGTAGCATCCGCACCTTTCTCGTTTGGGAACGCTGCAGGGACAACAGAAAAGAGACTCGTGAATGTGATGTCATCCATGTTGACGTGCTGTAATCGTGCACTCGCCTCAAGAGCAATGAAGCTGTTTATCCTGTGCTCGGGGCCCTTGTGTACATTTCTTTTTCTTGAGCCTTAAGCTGGAAGAAAAAGTTTTTATTCATGTTGCTCAATATGGTGGAGTTCTCATTCATTGCATGCAAACAAAAAACTACTCTTCCCCCTCTTCATCTTGTACATATTTGTTCTTTTGACGCTGCCGTGGTTCGACTCAGACTCCTCTTTCCTGCAAGATGAAGTCAAGCGCCTTATTGACAAACACCATAACAAAGGGCCCGCAGCTGGCAGCATCCCCCGACCTAAACCCCATCTGAAGAAACCTTGACAAGGGGCCACCGATGGCTCGACCAATCCCTTGTAGGCTATGTACAACTGAATGGTGAGTTTGACTGCTGTGGCTTTTGCCAAAAACCAAAGTGTTGCAACAGGATCGTTGATCTGTGTTTCCAGGAGGGCAGTTCTGTTATACAGCAGAAGTAAAATGTGAAGCCGTGTCCGAATGTGCACCCTTACTCCCTATATAGTGCCCGACTGAGGGGGTCACACCATTTCGTAGTGGCGCCCGAATGTCCATGGAACGTAAATGTAGGGCACTCAAAATTACTCACAATGCACTCTGAAAAGTAGTGCGCATCAATGTTCACTCAACCAGGTTGATATAGACCACAATGCATTTGGAGTTTTGATTAAAAAAAAACACCGAGCATCAATGCGTTGCATTTATACCATGGAAATGTGTTTTTGTTGAAAATGTGTACAACAAAGGAACAAAAGTACAGTTTTAAAACATTTTCATTCACAATAGTCGGAGATTTATGCGAAAGTGCGTCCTAACAGTTACGGTGGTCACATGTTAAGCGACGAGGAGAAAAGTAGTGAGCTGGCTGTCTGAGTGGCCAAACATAACGAGGGCACTATATATTAAGCCACTATATAATGCAGGGCTATGTAGTGAATGTGGGCCTACAGGACAAGGGTGGACATTTAGACACGGCCTCTGAATGACGTGCTGTGGAAAAAAATTGAGTGAGCAAACGCAAAAGGCTCCAACCAGCCATTCTATAGAGCTGGAAGACAGAACAGAATCAAACATGATGGCAGTGGGCTCGACACTTGTTGGAGCGACAAGGACGAGAAAAAAACGAGCAAGCGTGCGTGCTGATTGAAAGCATGGAGCGGCGCAGCAGGTGACACGCCGCGATGGAAAGGTAGAAACCGCCGGCGATGTTGGACTCCAGCAACCTAGCGAAAAGGAAGAGCTAGAAGGAGGAATTCACGCTCTACACGGCCCTCGCTGTGCCTGACGCAGAGGAAGGTACGAAAGCAAAGCTTTTCTACCACCTCAGTGGACACACACTCAAGTGACCACCTGTCAGCGAGGAGGTCAGTGAGTTCGATGATGATGTCGTCTTCGCCAGGATATGCCCAAAAGCAATGCGAAGGCCGAGTCTGCTGTGAAAACTGCTAAGAAGCTGATGTTGAACGCTGCAGGACAAGACGCTTAACTTTGCTATATTGAACCAAAACGTACCTACCTACACACTGACAACGTGGTGCTAAACACTTTCAAGTCAAACAACGCCAGATTCCATTTGATGAATTGAAGCGCCGCAGGTGGACTCCTTGGGAGACTTGCGTCTTCCTCAGGACCTGCCCTGTCAATCAATGCAGAAACCTCCACAGCACCACCACCAGGCAAGTGGTCCACCTCAGACCTTGCCCTGGTGACTCGGGGCAGAACGCGCACAGCAAAAGCATCAGAAAGTGAAGTTGCGTACCGTACTTCTGTCGCACTTATTTGATTGGAGCGTCGACTTGACTGGTTCCCCTGACCGGCCTTCGGTCCCAACCGGCTTGTGGCCCAGCCTGCAGAAACACATACTGTACAATTACATGTGTGCCGCTCACTTCATTGTGCAGATAATCATCACCCTCATCCAGTGGCTGATGGTGCCACTCCGCAACATCCATCAACTTGCAGGACGTGAACGCACGGAAGGGAACAAGGCTGGAAAAGTGGGTGACAGTACTACTTCTGGGCAACAATTCCATGTTTTATGCTTTTTTTTTTTTTTATTACTTTTTTTCCAAGCAAGTAAACATGTTGATTTTTTTGATGCACTAATTGTGAAAAAGGCCACACTTAATTTTTAATTCTGTTTTTAAAAATGTATTACACAGCATGGAGGTTACGTTTCTAATTGAAGCAGCAAAAAAATAAAAAATAAATTGCAACAAAGGAAGCTTAAAAAACTGCTGAAAATAACATTTAATAAATTTACAAAGGCTTCATTATTGTTTTGATTGGACGCACAGCTTAGGGACAAACAGGACAAGCATGCAGTCAGTGTGAGTTGGTGCCCACCCAGTGAGTTTGTGACAGAGTGCAGACAAACATAGCAAGTAGAACAAAAGATACTCTCCCTGTATGGTTTGTATTCTGCTCTTCAGTGGAGCATCCGCACCTTTCTCGTGTGGGAATGCTGCCGGAAGAAAACAGACTCATGTGAATGTGTTGTCATCCATGTTGACGTGCTGTAAATCGTACACTCGCCTCAAGAGCAATGAAGCCGTTCATCTTGTGTTCCGGGCCCTTGTGTACAATTTCTTGTTCTTCAGCCTGAATCAGGATGGAAAAAGTTTTATTTGTGTTGCTCAATATGAAGTATTCCTCACTCGAAGCCCACACTAACTGCATGCAAACAAAAACTGCTCTTACCCCTCATCTTTTACACATTTGCACTTTTTACTGCTGCGGTTCAACTCGACAGACTCCTCCTCCTTCCTGCAAAATCAAGACAAGTGCATTTGTCTACTCAAGCCCTTTTTTCACAAATACCATCTCAAAGGACTTCTTGAACCCACAGCTGACCAAAATGTTCGCAGCATCCCCTGAACTAAACCCCATCTAAAGAAACCTTGACAAAGGGCCAGCGATGGCTCGACCAATTCCCTGTAGGTTATATACATTTTTTTTTTAACCTGGCTCTTTGGCACATCCGACTCCACTTCCAATATGCACACTGCAAAATAAAATAAAATAAAAAATAATAAAAAAATCAATTGTGTGAGCAGGTCACCGAAATGTGCTCATGTACTCATTACCTTGGTCCAGGTCCTCTTCTACAAGCCTGGTGCAGAGACAACCCTGAAAAACAGACAAATATAGTGTACAGTATTTCAATATGATGGACTCCTGCCTCAAATCCTACCTACACTGCGCACCCTAGCTTTCAACTTGCCATCAAACCAACAAAACGCTGCTCTGGATCCAGACAAGACAAACAACATCAACAGACCATATCCAGCAAGATCTTGCAAACAACTTGACTGCACTGACATGTAACAACCATTAGAGGTCCCAACACTTTCCATACTTGCCTTGATTGCAATCAGACCTTTTCTAAGAAAACAACTAAGGCATGTCAAAAAGCACAATATTCTGCCCCCTCCTGGTCACAATTCAGATGTGCCCCCAGACAGTTTATGAACCAACAAACACGTCGTGTCAAGTCATGTCATGTCAAGTCATGTCATCTTTATTGTTCCACTTGGTTCCTAAATTGATGGGGAAAACATACAAATTCATCAGTTGTGTGCCAACTTCATTTGTGTTTGTACATATTACCCTCGTGCGTTTGATCCATCGCCGCCTCTGCAACACAACAAACTTCATGAAGATCCACCATTTACAAAATCCCAGATGGCCACAAAAAAAAAAAGGTATTAGAGTAATATATATATTTAAAGCGCATCAATGTATTGTATCAATGTTGTTAAGAGATCCCAAGCCTTTCCATGAACGCTGTTCCTCTGGTGGTAAAGCACCTGCAAAAAGAACAAAACCACTGTGAAAAAGAATGGCAAATACCGTCCAATCCAACGAGTGTGCTGGCACTTACCGTAAAAAATGCGATCGAGTTGATCGCCATCTTGCTGCGAGCCATGTGGTCATTTAGTTCACCTGTTGATACCACTCCCAGTGGGCACACCTGTCTCCAATTATCTCGACGCCTGAAACCAAAATGTTCGAAAATGAACCAAAATGAAGTCCAATCAGAAGTTGCACACGTTAAGCCTCGGGCACTACACCGAAATTACCTCGGCCAGCGGCCATTTGCGTTCCGAGTACGACAGGAATTCAATTACGGCACCACTTCCGGGTGACCTGCAAACATTTCGCGCCAACACGTAGACTTCCTCGGACCCGCCCTGCAGCTTCCGGCGGGGGCTATCGCCACCTTGTGGCAAGAAAACAGCATGCTATGTCGGCGAAAGCATTTAATATTTATTTATTTATTTATTTATTTATTTATTTATTTATTTATTTATTTATTTATTTATTTATTTATTAATAAATAAATAAATAAATAAATAAATAAATAAATAAATAAAGACTGTCATGCGTCTTTTTTTTTTTTAATGACCATGTCGTAAAGTGTTTTTTTTTTTTTAGCCAGGAAGAGAAGGGGTGATTCTGCTATTGTACTGCAAGAAATAATAGAAGCTATAATCATCTTAAAAATAATAAGTCTTATGGGAATGACGAAATCAGCTGAGTTCTATAAGAGTTTTATTTCTGATTGATATTTGACCTTATTGACTATTCCGATTTGATAGCTGATGATAGTTTTGTTCTTTTCCTGGATTTTTACAAAGCTTTCGACACTGTTGAGCATCCCTTTATTTTTGATTGCCTTCAAAGATTTGGATTTGGACCTTATATCTGTAATGCAATGAAAACTCTTTAGGAAAATGCAAATAGCTCCATTAAATTGAGTCATGGTACGACAAAAAGATTTTGTTTGAATGACGCATAAAACAAGGTTGTCCAGTGTCTATTTATTTCTTGTTTCTGCGCAAATGTTCTGTCACTACATAAAGGCGAGTAAGCTGGAGGGTATCTCCATTGCAGATAAAAAATATAATAAGTTAACTGGCAGACGATGCTGCACTATTTTTGAAAAAATATTTGCAAGTCAATCCTGCCATCAAGACAATCAAAATGTTTTCTAAGGCCTCAGGTCTTTGTTTAAACTTAAAGAAATGCGAGCTATTTGCTTTAAAAAATAGTGACATTAACATAACTTCTATTGATAACATTCCAGTGAAAGCAAAGGTAAATTATTTGGACATTATTTTAACCAGAGACAGAAAAGAAAGATGTGCTCTCAATTTTGATCCAGTGATATATTAAGGCAGAGAGAAGATTTAACCAATGGTTGCAGAGAGATCTGCCGTTAAGGGGACGGGTTCTTTTTTTCAAAAACTGAGGGTATTTCGAGACTTATTTATACTGCATCCTGTTTGTCTCTGGAAAAGAAATATGCACACACAAAAAAAAGATCAGTCATTGTTCAACTTTTTGTGGAAAAATCGCATCCATTACATTAGACAATCTATGTTTATCAATTCCTGCAAAAATGGGGCTCTTGATTTTTTGGATTTCACCTCTTTCAATAATGTGATTAAGATCACTTGGTTGAGACATTTTATGAAGAATGATTCAGCAATGTGGTTTTTCATTCCTAAATTTATATTTGAGCAGAGTCTTTCCTACTAGTTTGTAATTACGATATAAATAAGATGCCACTGAAATTAGCTGACTTTCCTAAACAGGTACTATAACACAATTGCTCATCACAGCGATATCATTTATGGAATAGTGGTAATATTTTGTACAAGAATAAGAGTCTTTTCATAAAGGGTTGGTTGGACAAGAATATCTGTTTAGTGAGTCAGCCACTTACTCCTGAGGGTTATTTTATTAGTCATGAAGAATTTTGTAAATAATAATAATAATAATTTTCCTGGTAAACCATACATTATATCTTATTGGAACTCTCTACATAGGAATATACCGTGGACTAAAGTCTGGTTGTTGCCTCATATTAGTTATTTACTAATAACAAAATTAGAGAGGTCTCCTTTAAAATTTTCCATAAAATTTACCCTTTAAAACATTTCATGAAAAAATGATAGTGACACTTTGTTTAGCTTTTCCTGAAACTGTGTCACATCTTTTATGGTATTGTGAGCTCACTAAAAAACTATGGAAGGATCTAGTAAGATTTTGTTTTGTTTTATGAGCATGTTGTTTTTGGTTATTTTGTAAAGAGTGGTAAATATGACAAAGATTATTATTTTTTTTTGTGGTAAATTTGCTAATTATACCTGCAAAGTTCTACATACACAAATGTAAATTTGGGACTCACAAACCAATCTTTATTTTATAAAGACTTTCAGTTATACAACCCCCTAGCAAAAAGGTATGGAATCACCAGTCTTGGACAGTTTATTCTGTAGGTCAAACTCAGATAAAAAAGCATGAACCAGTCGTAAGGTCATTCCAAAGTGCAACATCTTGGCTTTCAGAAAGACTAAAAGAAAAGAAGAAAAAAAACATTGTGCTGGTTAGTAAATGTTACTTCTATAGAGCAAGTGCAGGGAAATAAATATGGAATCACTCCATTCTGAGCAGAAAATAAGGACACACCCAATTTCCTTTCCTTAAATGGGCACCTGCCTCAAATTACATTTGCTCGTTAGTCAGCAGTTAAAAACAGTGCAGTTATCACACCTGGGAGGGCTGCTGGACCAAGTGGATTGGCGTTGGAAGTTTTGGTTGGTGCCGTTCCAGTGAGATTTACAAACAGGGCTGCCTAAAGAAAACATCCAAATTCCCACAGTCCTTGATGATATGGGGCTGCATATCAGGCAAAGGCACTGGGGAGATGGCTGTGGTTAAATCTTCAATAAATGCACAAGTTTGCATTGACATTTTGAACAGCTTTCTTATCCCTTTAATTGAAAAAATGTTTGGGGATGATAAAATCATTTTCCAAGATGACAATGCATCACGCCACAGAGCAAAAACTGTGAAAGCATTCCTTGGAGAAAGACGCATCCAGTCAATGTCATGACCTGCAAATAGCCCAGATCTCAACCCAATTGATAACCTGTGGTGGAAATTGGGAAAAAATGGTCCACAGCAAGGCTACGACCTGCAAAGATGATCAGGCAACTGCAATCATAAAGAGTGTCACTCATCAAGTCCATGCCTCAGAGACTGCAAGCTGTCATAAAAGCCAGAGGTGGTGCAACTAAAATACTAGTGATGTGTTTGGAGCTAACAAACAAACCTAACATGGACGAATAGACGCAATTAATTCTGTTCTCGCAGAATTACTCACCGTTTCCTTGTTGAATGTTGAACAGCAAGGGGCGTTTCATGCATTTTCTCCCCTTCGGCAAGAACAAACACAAAATTTTCACCCTAGCCGTGATTGGTTAAAACAAACGTGTAGAATGTCGCATCGTCCAATCAGCTCGAATTATTGTACAGAATGTCACGCCGTTTCCCGACAAAATTACTGTGGAAAGGTACCAGATCCATCTGGCTATTGCCAGGTTAATATTCAGCTCAGTGAGCAGTGAACCCCAATCAAAGGCATTCTTCTTCTCCTGCTTGGTGAAAGGCACTTTGCACACTAGCGCTACCGGTGAATCATCATGATGACTGCTTTGGCAAATTCATGGCGTGTTGCACGCAAGCTCAAATTTGTGAACGTTCGATTTGTGTGTGTATCTCATCGTTTTCCAGCTGTCCAGTATGCAATAACATTTAAAAACATACTACTCCCTTTTTTAATGCACCACACATATACATATTCATTTTTTTGGGGGAGATACGGGTGTGTCGGAGTAGGGGAAATTTTTTTTCCCTCTGCTCCGACTCACCTGCTCCCAATTTTAATGCACCACACGCACACACTTGTATATACACTGGGTGGGGCCACATTCACGGTGTAAGGGTAGAGCTCGCCAGTCGGCGAGCTGGCGGACTCAGTAACAGGGTTAGGTGTCACTAGTACTCTGGCGTGACGACCGGGGCTCGGGGGTGTGGGCCGGGGCTGGGGCGGGGGTGTTCCGGGTGTCTGGGTCGGCTCGCCGACCGGTGTCCGCTCGGGTGGCTTGGGGGTGGCCTTGGTGCTGCCGCAGCCTGGGGATTCCGGGGGGGGGGGGGGGGGGGGGGGGGTGCTCGCTTTGCTGGACCGCGGTTGACGGCTTCTTTCTTTGGTGGTGGTCCTTATGCATGCCAGATCCGTCGCACCAGCATCTACTGAAACTCAACAGAAGTACCCTCTCCCTCCCACAGCCCCTTGAATCAGTTGGTGCTGGTGTCTGTGGTTCTCACTTTGCTTTATCTATCCTTCCCTCCTTCCTCTCTTTAGTTTTTCCTCTGGTCACTTGAGATCTTAATTTATTAGAAGTATGAGGTTTCTGGGGTTGGCATAAGACTCTGGTTTTGTAACCACGCAGGAGGGGTCTTGTTGGTGCTGGACTTCACCTTGATGGATTGGATGTACTGGCTTCTATGGATCTCACTCTGCCTTATCGATCCTTCCCTCCTTCCTCTCTTTAGTTTTTCCTCTGGGCTCTTGAGATCTCGCTAAATTTGCTGGAATTTAGAGGCTTCCGGGGTGGGCGTAAGACTTTGATTTTGTAATCATGGGGAAGGCAGGAAGTGTTTGGTCGGTGCTGGATTTCACTTTGATTTACCTTTCTTTTCTCTTTATTTCTTTTTTTTTTCTGACCTTTTCTCTGGTCTCCTGACCATTTAAACCTCACGACTCTGGCAAGATTCTGAAGTACCTGGTTAAGGCGAAGGGTAATGGGATATTTATAAGGTTTTAGGTGAATGAATGAGTATAAATTTATACGTATTTGCACGCACGCACACGCACGCACGCGCACGCACGCACGCGCACGCACACATACACACACAAAAAAAAAAAAAAAAAAAAAAAAAGAGCAATGATGACAAGACGTTGAATCGGTAAGACTACCGAATGAACAATTCTGAGCTCTTTAAAAAAAAATAAAAATAAATAAAAAAAAATAAAAAAAAATAAAAACATACTACATGATGACAATTCCTCACTTCACAAGTGACCCAGCGTTAAAAATGCTGAACATAATGGCCGCATAAGTTAGCTGGAGAAGCTCGTCCATCTAAAAAAAAAAAAAAAAAAAAACAAAAAAAAAAAAAAAAACAACCACAACAACAACAACAACTACTTCGGATGACATTTCCACCTTGAAAAGCACCAGATCCCAAGTATGGAAAATACTGATGACCTAGAACCACATTTAAAGTACTAAATAAATACAGAGTTATAATCTAAATAGAATTAGAACTAAGTCATATTTCTGTAATATTTAGTGAAAATAAATTTAGAATTTCAGAAAAGGTTAATTATGTATTCATTTTCGCATAGCTCTTATTCACTGCCTTTGACAAGTATACTTGTCAATTGTATTTTTTAGAGCGGTGCTAAATGGGGGCGAATCTGAGCATGCTCCACTGTAAATATCAAACTTGGAAACAACTTTACTGATGCCCAACCACTGGTAGATGACATCATTGACCCATTTTATATGAAATAAACACAGTTTCAGAGTCCATGGGAGAAATGGCTGTATTTTGGCAAACCTACATTTTTCTACTGTCAATTATAAAAGAATGGGACGGGGCAAAAAGTAGGGAGTCTATTCTGTTATTTGGTAGATTCGGTTTATATATAATTATTGAATGTAATATCACGTGAGTATTGACAATTTCAAAATTTTAGAAAATGACTGGCAGTGAATGAGTTAAGTAATTGCTGACTCCTTGGAAATCATTTTAATAAGTTAAACAATTTATTTAACCATTTCTTAAAAAAAAAAAAAAAAAAAAAAAAAGATTATCGATAAAGGGCACTTAATGAGAATCAAGTGAGAAATGAGCAAGTTTATAGCCGGTGCTAACTTCTTTAAATTCCTTTAAATATATGAATTGTGAAATCAATGCTGACAAAATATACTGCACATTCAAAAAAGTAAAAACAAAACAAAAATGCTACTTGTACACACATACTTTTAACAGTCCTCAGTTATTTTGAGCGTCTACTTGACTTTTTCTCGTCTTATGACCTTTCTGACTGACTGGCTGCGTACAAGGTCAAGTCCTGCAGTGACCTCGGCAGAGTGTCCAGCAGCGAGGAGACGGCTTCCACCCAAGGTTTCCTTACGTCTGGTTGTGGATCCGGACCTCCCTGACGCCGAGCCGGCGTTTGGGTCGCGGGCAAACATACGCAGGGCTGTGGCGATCTTCGACGGATTGTTCTGGATTTTATGAAAGGCTTTTACTGCGGCGGCGGCGGAGGCAGTGAGGGACATGTCGCTCTTGACAATAGCTGACAGCTTCTGGCACATGGCTTCAAATTCCAACGCTGCATCTTGATGCAAGGCTGGAAATCAATGAGCAATAATTTTAGTGAAAAGAATTGTTTCTACTTTAAAAAAAAGAAAAAAAAAAAGTTTGAACTACTTGCCTTCCTCTGAAGCATCCTCCTGCACAAGTACCACTTCCAAATCTGGTTGTTCTGGCCAGCTATGACTGACATGACAAATGAAAATTAAAAAATTTGACTGATGCATTAATTGAGAAGAATGTCACATTACACATAGCAGTGATCCAGAGTTGGGCAGAAAGCTCCATTTGCTGCGGCGGCGACGACATAATCGGCCCCAGGATCCTCCTCAAAATTGTACTCCATCACATCCAAAGCTGAACACGGCGCTTCAAAAAATGACTCGGGCACTTCGATGTTGTGGTTGTGGTCATTGCAAATGTTCACCATTGTGGGAAAGATGGGCAGATGAGAATCTGCGCTTCTGAGGAGACCGACAAAAATGTTTGACAAGGTGTCCACTGTCCAAGCTCGGTACATCAAAATGTCATCATATTCACAGACAACTCGACTTACAGACTCTGCCTGCCTCTGCTCACTTGAGTGCGAAGCAGTGTGACACTCATTTTAGCGGGGCAGTCTGTGTTTTTGCTCTGGCCGGGCACTTTTACAGGGCCCCGGGGTCTTGTTTTATGCTGGCACCTGTAGTCCACCTTTTAATAACAAGTATTAATCAGTGTGATTACAACATTGAAAACTTTTGGTTTTAGTATGAGTCAAAGTAAATCAAATGAATGCCAGAGTGTTGTTTTTGGGTGTTCCTTCACAAGTCTCACAATGTTTCTGTCACCAACTGGTGTTGATACCATTGGCCGACCTGTTCTATTTGCTCTGTACACCAGTAATTCTTTTTTATCAGGACATTCCAAATGGTTGTACTTGCTTTGCCTAGTGTTTGTGCAATAGCTATGTCGCTATATATCAAATATTGTAATTATGATGATGGAGTCGGATAAAGCACGTGTTACCTTAAAAATGACTTTCTTGCCCTTAGTTGCATATGTTCGGTCCACCCTCCAGCCGACTGCGTGCAATTTCAGCCACAGCTGGATTTCATCTTTTGATGACAAGACCATCCGAAAAGTTGCCTTAAAGTCAACGTGGTCATCTGTCTCTCTAATGAGGTCGAAATCACAGACGTGATAATCATAGTTTACTGGCAGATAGTCCTATGAAACACAAGAGGAAAAAATGAAGCAAGACAGTACACGTTCGGGTTTGAAAATCTGATCACTATATACGATTGTAATATAAAGTTAACGAGAGGTACCTTTAAAGCAGGAAAGTCGCAAATGTTCTTGCTAAGGCTGGTGCAAGTAAATCTTCTCTTCCCGCAGGATCTTGAGGTCGTGCAATAAAAAAAAAAAAAAAAAAAAAAAAAAAAAAAAAAAAAAAAACGTTAGCGTTATTTTACCTGAATGGCGGGCAGTAAGAAACACTTTGCGTCTTTTCAAATCCAGCAATCGCCAGCAATATTTCTTTAAATGTGGAACGTTGATAATTGATTAATTCAAACAAAACGACTCGTTGACTACTCCCGACTGGCTGCAAGAACTCGTAGTTTAATTAAAAAAAAAAAAGAAAAAGAAAAAAAAATGTACAGAGCATTGTGTTTCGAACGACCAGGGGCTGGCCTGGTACACGTTCAACGGCGCAGAATTTGTACTTCTGTAAATTGTATATAATCTCTCTCAACACACATGAATGAGGATGGCTAAATTAGTTCCAACAAATTCAAGTCAATGCAAGTAACAAGTCAACCCTCTCCAAAAGTCACCACAGGACAGTACTGCAAGAAAATTACGTCCCCGTGAGCTAACGCGTCGCTTTATTGTTGTTTGGGGGCTAGCAGGCAAAGGAATACATTTTCAAACTGTGCCAGCTGCTCTTTTCTCTCTCAAGTCATAAGTAACTAGTATCTTACCCTTTAAAAGTAATTCCACTCAATCTGTTCACGCCTGGTTTACGATTTGGAGAAACTGGTAGCTGCATGTCCGCTGGCTCGCGGTACTTCCTGCGGAAGCTGGGGATACCGGAAGTAACCCCCACAAGTTTTTTTTTTTTTTTTTTTTTTACTGTTAATTTGCTGTTAGACCTAAAAGTCAATAATTTTTCAATACAATCAACAATAACTTCCAAGGGAATAGTAGTTCACAAAAAAAACCAAACAAACAAACATACAATGTTCACATACAATTCTAAATCACATGCATAAAAGAAAAATAAAATAAATGACATTACAGAAATGAAATCAACACGTTAACTCAACACAAGAGGTAATTTCGTCAAAATATTATGATTTGTAGTTTAGGAATTATATGCCAAATTCGTTTACAAAATTTTGACAAACGAGGTTAGATTTCTGAAACTTTTTCTTGTGAATAAATAATTTTGCCATACAAAAATGAGATTCTTGTTTTGAAGGATGAGTCCAAAAGTTATAATCATCTCTGGATAAAGAGGCTGGAAATGAAGTGAACATAGCAGTGATCCAAAGACGCACATATGGTCAGTAGTTACAATATCTCTGTTATAGATCGAATAGATGTTGTCTTCAATATTAAATCGTAATCTCAACAATTCTTTAGATGGGTAAATATTATTCACAATAATTTTGGGGACTAATGGCAATTTCAAATATAGTTCTCGGCTTGTTTACTGTAGTATCTTCAAATTTATTATGAATCCCGTTTTTGTTTTGTTAAACTCATTACATTGAAATTTCTCTTCTACTGGTGCATCCTTTCAGGTCACGCTCCACTGTAAATTTAATTATTTCTTCAGTTAGATGGGGTAACATTATGTTAATGTAAATTATTACCGTTTCACAAAATATCACTAAATAATGTCGGTTAGCATCTGCACGGAAGTTCAAAGCTTCCACATCCATAAAATAGTTAATCTCGTGAAGCTTCATGTGCACACCACCCCTTCTTCTGGCCGAAAGGTTTATTATTATAATCATCATTCGCAGTAGGTTGTTGGCTGCGGACTGGAGCTTCGGAGGGTTGCTGCCACCTTCTGGATGTCTGTTGCAGACACATTCATTATCGACGAACAATCTGATTGTTGCATGTTGCAGCACAGAAAGGAAACAAACAACCTACAAATATTCAAAACGTGATTTTCGCACACTGTTGAATAACTGACAACGATGATATATGAACAATTTATTCATTTTACACATTAATCATCACTCATCACAAAAAGCAATGACATATCAACATAGCCGTACTTATTCTACACGTAAAAATACAAACTACATACTGCATTAAAAAGATGTTTGAACTATATTTGATCGTGACGGACAGCTTCATCTTGACGCTTTCAACCAACACAAAAAGGTTCACCTGAGGCTTCATGTGCACACTACCCCCTCTGCTGGCCAAAAGTTTGTCATATCATTTTTTTATTTATTTTTTTAAATTTATTTAATTTTTTTTTCCAGTCGCATTTGCAAGTGTCCGCATGGGAATTTGTACTCTGAAATTAATCATTATTTGATTTTGTGGTGGTGTTCATTCATGTAATCTATCATTAATTTGTGGTTAATTCAATGCTGCATAATGACAATGGCACGTTGCTGTGTTTAGAAAAGGGACATTGTGTGCTTATAAACGCTTTTTATGATTGGCTTAGCCTTGGCTATATGTACCTCTGCTTCCCCCAGTACCTTATTACTACTCATAACAATATTTCAATAAAAACGAGACCCAAGAAAAAAAAAATACTGGTGTCAATGTTGTAAACCATTCAACCCTTGTATTTATGCCATTAGTATTGTAGGGGTGAGTATAAAATATACTTACATCCAGACTGCCCAGCACCAGACATCCATAAATCGCCACACCCTTTGTTTTCAATGAAAGTCAAATGACGGAACCAAACGTAATCTGTCAAATCTCAATGCCTTTATTCCGTTATTGCGTCAGTGGTACAATGCTTTGAAAACATGCATTCCACTTGGAAGCGTGCATGACATTGGGAATGTTCTTCACAGAGACTAACAATATGACAATGTTGTGGTGTGTTGCATCGCGTACACAAAGTTACTGGTTAAACATGGAAATAATAAGAAACATTGACAAAAGGTAAAAAACAAAAAAAAAATGCATTGAAACACATTCATAAAATAGAAAATGTTTTGGTCGAGCCTCTCCTGCTCTTTTCAGAGGCCGTGGAATGTGATTGTCTGACGTTGGAGCAGGAACAGAAATCAATTGAGCTGATTTAAGACTGAGAAATCCTCATTAAAAATCTTCTGTACGTAAACACTTCCTTCCTTTGAGGCGTCCGTCCGCGTACACTGCCTCATCGGTCGTTTAGCGTCTCATTGCAATCATAAGGCCTGATAAAAGTACACAGTGGCTCGTCCTTGGACTAGCGGAGGCACCCTGATTTCTACTAGAGTGTGCATAAAGACAATAACATTTCTATTTTTAATGTCAAGGTACAATGGCCGCTTTGCCTTTTTTCCTACATTTATATATATAAAAATTTGAAGGCATCACGTGCACCTGCTTTAAAGAGGAATGTCTGAAGCTACAAAAACATAAATAAGAGGATAATAATAAGTCATAATGGTCTTTTGTATAGTCAACACTGCATGTTGGCGGAATGTTCATTAAAAGAAAAAAAAAAAAGTGAAATAGTTTTTATTGTGAGTATAAGGATGTTAGATAAGATACTGTATGATGTCCATATATGTGTTAACATACATTTACCCAGACCATTGCTGTGCTATTGTAAGACATAATAAATGTGACTTGAGCTAAATTCTACAAGTGCTTATATTTCTATCCTGAAGTGGTTGGAATAAAATAATGTGTGTGAAGCTTTTGCTTTAAATATAAATTAAAAAGAGATGGATGGAACTTTATGAGGGATTGAGCGATGTCACCCTGGGAAAAAGTTGTCATTAATCTACTCTTTCAACTTTCACTGCAATTATTTTGTTGTCATAATATCCAATTTTCACAGCATTTGGTTTCTTTTAGAAAGCAAATATAAACGTGCAAAGGCATCAAGTGGCCACCGTACAAAACAAACATGACTGGGGGTCCCTCTTTGGGATGGTGTCAAAGTCAAAATCTTTTTTTTTTTTTTTGGTCATCAAGCCAAAGTCTTGGATTGTCGTGGCCCTGGCTTTAAAAGGCTCTTTGTGGACATTAGTAGCCCATACCTGGGGGCCAGAACAAAGACCTCGATGGTTAGGATGAAAAACAAACACAATTTGCATGGCATAAGAAAATGCTAACAATACTCACCATTGGTGACTGATTTGGTCTCGCCTCTTCCTGCCGCCTCCTGTCAGACACAAACAATCAATTCGCATACTAGTCCATCTTATGGACGGCATCTTCTTGAAAATATCAGCAAGTGAACCATCAAGCAGCCTTACCAAGGAAGGAAGGAGGGGTGGGAGGGGCATCCATTTGTGTGTGTGTGACCAGTATATCCATGTCAGCTGACATGTTTTGCAAATGTGAGGTGATGAAAGTGCCGGAGTGCAAACTGCCCCCATTGGAAGCAGATGTTGTAAAGAATGGCTCCATTAAGGCAATCAAAAGGTAAAGCTGAGTGCAAGTGGAGCAGATTTGTACTTCCTGGAAGCGAAAAGGCCAACGTGTGTAACAGCCATTGGTGAAAAAAAAGCACACAGTTGGACAAACTAAATTATTAATATATATATTGTACGTTTGATTTAAATTTTTACGAGACAGAATCTATACTCGGCTGGCATCTTGTTGGTATTGTGGGGCATCCATGAGTTATACTAATGGAGTGTTGATATTTTTAAGCAAATCTTTTTGAGGGTCATTCTTTATAAAGAAACAATGCTATCAGATTAGCTGTTGCAATGTTATTTTGGAATACACATAGTTAATTGTAATTTTGCAAACCCAATTTAATGGCAACTAATTAGAATTAACACTGTCCAACTGGGGAAGATAAATAAACAAAAAAACAAAAAACAAAGAGCAAATAGGTGATAGCATGGCAGCAAAGTGCAATACATTTTTTTTTTTATGATTAAAAGATATGTTGTTTACCTCTGCAGGCTTTTTCCAGATTGTAATGAATGTATCAACTAGCTATGAGAGTTCTTTTAAGAAAAGAAAAAACACAAACATTCACTTATGGAAGAGAAAAAAGAAAGGATCGATAATTTAGTGAAACACATGCGACGCCGCACTGTTGCGGTTGGGACATGACAGTTTCTCATCAAACGTACCTTGGCTGGAGAGGACCCTTTGTTTTCCCATAAACTCCTCTTGTTGGTCACGTCCACAGGCTTCAGGTCCTGGAAAATAAGCACATGTCAAAGCTGCAGAGCACTCCGTCAGTTGCTAAACACTCATCACAGAGCGTGGGGAAGACGAGAGGAGGAAAGGTTTGGCAGACTTGACGGTGGTCACTGAGTTCAAGTGACTGTTGTGAAGACACTGGATCATAAAGACGGGAGGGGTACTTTTGGAACGATAGAAACATTTCATACGTGGTTTCTGTAAGGCAACAATTGTTGAAGTATTAGAAAGGGGAACACCTGCTATATCTCCTGGTATGATTCACATATCGTAGCACTCTTAAAATAATAGCCCAAGTCATTTTTTTCCTCAAAAGTTATTTTTATGCATAAATCTTCTCCTAATGATGCAAATGGTACAATTTTTTCAATTTTTGTTTCCTGAAAAAGATCACTTAGGAGATTATTTTGAATAGCCATCTTTAAAACGGCTGAACCGGACAAAACAGAAGGCTGAAAAATCTGGCAGAAAAAAAATAGAATATTTAATGCTTATAATTGTGACAGAATTCAGACACAGCAGCATATGACACCAATTTTAAAATCATTGCATTGGATGCCCTCGTGTTTTCAGCTCAAGTTTTTTTTAAATTTTATTTATTTTTTTATTTATTTTTGTGTCATAATGGTCGTGGGCCTTCTTACATGCGCCTTGGGCGCCATGAAAAAAAAGACATTTACATTTTGCCACTTTACACCTGCAAACTTCAGTGACCAGCATTTAGTTTAGAAAACAAACCAAAAAATTTGGTCTCATCAGACCGCAGCACCTTCTCCCACATAGCTCTTATCTGCTTCTCTGACCAATAATCTCCCCACAGATCGATTTACAACAAATAATTAATTGCTCACTTCAATCAGGTGAGCTTCCTAAATGTCTGAAAGTAGCCGCCGTCAAGCCCATTCTAAAAAAGAGAACACTGGATGTCTCCCTGCTAGCAAATTATAGGCCAATCGCAAACCTTCCCTTCGTAACTAAAATAGTTGAAAAAGTGGTTTTTAATCAACTCAGCAATTTGAGCTTAAACGGACTTTTGGATAAATTCCAGTCAGGTTTCCGACCTCATCACAGTACAGAAATAGCTCACATGAAAACACGTGTTTAAATGTAAACTATATATAAACATTTTATATGGTTGCTATAACATTTATTGTGAGGATCTGAAACAGTAAATAAGTATATCTGCTGCATGCTGCTATTTTCACAGCAGCCAGCAGATGTCACCGTAAAACACTCATTTTTATTGGCAAGGTGTTCCTAATAATTTGACCTTTCCATGCAGTTCAGTAAGCCTGACCACATACTGGATCTACTGCCTTTTACAAGAGTATATATTTAAAATTAAAGGATGAGCCAATTTCTATTTTGTTTTACCAAAAACAATGAGCATTTATGGCACCTCCAGTTGGACAGATTGAATTGCTGTGCTATGAATAAAAATGCTAACTGAATGCCCATTGAGAGTTCTGACAGGTGTTGCCATGGCGACGCCCTACCGTTGGCCTTCCTCCCGATGACACCTTGCCGCTCTCGGGGGCTTTATTCAGCCAGTCGTTGATGCGGCCCGCCACGCCCGGATTTATCACAGTGGTTTCCTGTTTGAACACAGGCGAAAAGGTGAACATACTGCGCTGAATAACGGCCTTCAACCTCCGTTACCTTAAAGGTGCTGCCGCTGCTACCCGGCGAGCTGAACACGCTGCCTTTCTCCCACATGCTCTTGATGTTCCGTATGCTGTCGGTGACCGGCGGGATATCCACGGCTCCCGAGCGAGGGATTCGCGACTCCTTGTTCTCCCGCTGCAGCGACAAAGTCGGCAGGGATTAATACGGGGCGCCGGCAGCAGTGACAAATTCCCGCCTTCAAAGTGCACCGCTTTGCAAAGCGACGGCAAAATATGCTGTGTGGGGCTGAAATTGAATGGCAATGAGGGAGACGCTGGGATGGAGGACAGGTGGGTTATGTCAGGTCATGGAATGCACCGGAGGATAAAATGCAAAATAAAAAAAATGGCAGCATAAATAGAAGAAAAAAAAACCTCACATAATGTTGGCATCCTTAGATTGGAATCAGGCTTCTTCCAATAAAGCTCAACAAATTAAAAAAAATAATCTCTGATGTATTCGGTATCAGGGATATTGCAAAAAAACCAAAACAAAACAAAACAAAAATCTTACCTGAGCGGCCGAGGTGTACTGCTCCAGCCTGTTGTCAATCTTGGACACCACAGGAGAAGGGGACGCCTTTCCTGTGCTGTTGTAGTGGAAAATAATAATTTATTTGAAATTTTTACACCTTGCCAGCGGCCATTTACATTCCTCTCTGGACAAATAGTAGCGTGGGGACAAGCACAAATAAAAGCTTGTTTATTGTTCTGAGATGTTTCCTTTGTTTTACCTTTTCTGTGCTGACTTGTTGAGAAACTCGGCACGCTCTCCAATCTGTATAATTCAAAAAAATTTAAATAAAATAACAATCTGCCACTCATGAATATTTGAGTAATGTTTTTCCACAATAACAACATACTGTCCACTACGGAAGTGTATTGCTGCCACACCAGGAATAAAAAAAAAAAAAAAAAAAAAAAAAAAAAAAAAAAAAAAACGTCACTCATGAATATTTGAGTAATGTTTTTCACAATAACAACATAAGGTCCACTACGGAAGTGTATCACTGCCACACCAGGGGAAAAACGAAAAAAAAAAAAAAAAGAAACAAAAAGAGCCATGTCACGTTTTAACATGATGATTTTCACGTTTTTACATAAGTTTCATTTTATGTTTTAACATAACTATTACGCTAAAACATGAAACTTATGTAAAAATGAAAATGATTGTTTTTAAGTTAGTTTTCACGTTTTTACAAAAGTTTCATGTTTTTACATGATAACTTTCATATTTTTACATGATAATTTTCACATTTTTACATGATAACTTTCATATTTTTACATGATAATTTTCACGTTTTTACATGATAAGTCACGTTTTAACATAATATTTATGTTATTTAACATAATATTTATGTGGCAGCAATATGCTACCGTAGTCCACCATCACTTTGTGTGAGAAATTCCCAGTCTCAAAAAAAAGACATCAGGACTCAGTCACACGTGTTTGTCCTTAACTCATTCCCTCCCAGCAGCAATTTTGACTGAAGCAACCCCCTTCGCTCCAGGCTGTTTTCCTGGATTTTGAGTATTTTGCAAGGCTCGCAGAATATTGTGTCTGATGGCTATAAAAATATGGAACCCACCAAAAGAAAGATTAACGTCTCGTCTTTCTGTTTTGCAGCAATTAGCATTCGAATATAGCTAACTTTCATCATTATTCACAAATCTATTTAGAATTCTGAATAATACAGCTTTTTTTTTTTCAACATGGCCCGGGTTGATCTCTTATACTCTGCTGCCACCTGCTGGTCGTTTGTGCAATAACTAAAATTTCTTCAACCATTCTTTGCAGTTGAGAGGCTGCATCAAAGACTATGCTCTAGAAAACAAAAAACAAGCAAACAAAAAAACAAACAAACGTATAAATACGTCTTTGAAACACTTAAAACATTTAATATAGAACATATTTATACGTTTTTGGGAGCAAATGAGTTAATAAGTTAAATAGCTTTACATATCGAGCCAATGAACGTTCGACAGACAGACTTTTCTAAGTTCAGTCTGCTGACCTGCAGAGCACAACACAACTGATTGTTCCCACCAAGTACACCAATGCTATGACACACACACACACAGAAAAACAAAACAAAACAAAACATAAAAAAACACTGCAAGCATTTCTCTATAGCTGTCTGTGGGAATCTCACAGTTTATGATCTATGGCGTGCACACACATTAAAAAAAACTTAAGGGACACACATTTGCACTCCCCCTCGTTCTCTTCTTTGGCTTGCAATGGCCGCCGAACGAATGTGGGAGTTCCCAAAATACTCCCTGACAGGAAATTCCCCATTCTCCGACGCATTTTCAACAGCTGCGGCCATGCGCATGGCGTTACAGTAATCCCGTTAACCCTAATCGCTTTCCTGCATCCTCGCAGCCGGGCGCTCCTCGTGGCCCCACAATGCGCGGCTGCGCGTTATCTGCCGCACATGGAGCACGTCAGCCAGCCCGGCTTGTGCTGTTTAAAGGCTGATAATGTGGACTAAACCTCCCAGGACTATGTTTTTACTCATCTGGGAACTGACAGCAGATAGCGATACATAGTCTTTATGGTTTTAAATAGTGGCCACACAGATGCAATGAAATTGCACTTTAAAATAACAAATTGATTCGAGGTGTTTGATACCGTCACCGGGTACCCAACGGGTAGCAATGATGTTATGGAAACACGAGATCGCCTACTTTAGTGGTCTATTACAACACTAACAGTGTTTCCTAATCTGGAGCTAATACACATATTTTACATTAGAAATATCTCATCAAACAAAAATGTCACAAAAAGTACAGTGAACGCCCGGGTGGGTCTAGTCTAGCTGAAAGCACATGATATAGAGAGATGATAGAAAAATAACCAAACACAGTAATTCAAACGCACTTTTAAAAGTTTCCCTTAGCGGTACTTCTCATGCTCTCAAAGTGGTACAGTCTTCCCTCGCTATAACGCGGTTCACTTTTCGCGGTCTCGCTGTATCGCGGATTTTTTTTTTTACTTGATTCAAGCTTTTGTCACTCCCAGTTGAAGTGTACTGTAAAACCGACAAGAATTAATCTTGATATAGTCAAAAAACATAACTTTGTCTAACGGAAATCTGCTAGCTTAATGCTATTATAAATGTGTAACGCCATATATGGGCAAATGGAAATTAGCATAGACATTACAGCAACAGCTGGATAGTTTTATCTAATGTCAGCTTGTGGAAGAGTTTATCATTTTTCTTTCTGATATTAGATTCTAACTGTATGATAACAGCAAGCAAAAATGTTGTGGTACCAAGGTACTAAAATTCCAGCTCTAATTTATTTTATTTTTTTAGGTATTTGGGTGATTATATTCATCCAAATATTTTTTTTTCTTTGAACACAATCGATTTGAGTTTTTAAACAAAACATATATTTATACCAAACTAAGATTAAAGAAATGTTAGGGAGTTATAGTGTCCCATCACTGGTGAGCTATTTTTAGAACAGATTTGGGGGCTACTCATGTTGTCCTTGGGGCTAACTAGTGACTAACTAGTGCCACTTTTGGTCAATCAATTTGCCTGCAGTGTGTCTTTTGTCGTGCTCCCTCCCTTCCTCATCCCTGAAGAGTAGGACTCACTTTAAAACTTAGGGGCTGCCACTAGAAAAAAAAAGTTAATTGTTACTACTTCAGTGTTGTAACATGCTGCTGTAAAATGTATCTTATTATTGATCCACGTATGGACATTTATTTAAGTGTTTTGACACACCAAACACACTCAGGTGTACGTACAGTGAACATAATGACAAAGTAAAGCTGCGTCTGGAATGTCCAATAAGGGAAAAAATAAACTAAAATAAATAACCAATGAGTGGCGTGGCGTGTGTATGGACTGACACAAGCGTGAACCCAACTGACCTTGAGAGAGGAGCCGCGAGGGTTGACACACTTGAAGGGTTTTTTTTCTTCGCCATCCATCGGGTCCTCCACCTTTTGCCTCTTCTCGGCCGCCTCTGCCCTCCTCCTCTCAATATCCTCCTTCATCTTCCTCTTCTCCTCCTGAACAACACACACAAGGATAAGTGTTATTTGCAGTGCAGTATTCCCGCCGCTCTATTACGATCTGTAGGCCAACTTGTTTTTTTTTTTCAACAGTTCATAATAATGTCTCAGACTGTAAGAAATGTTATATTGTCTGTCTCCATGTTTTTCCCCCCGAATCTGTTGCTTAAAAGGTTAATGTGCAAAGCAATGTAATGCTAATTAGCATTAGCATCAAGCTGTGGCGGGGCCTTTTAGACAGCTCTTTGGCTGTTTGAAATAAAACTACGTGTACTATAGTTTTGTATTTTCTGTTTGGTTTGAGAGCCTTCAATTGGGAGTGGCATTTAACAGCTTGAAGTCTCTTTTGTTTGTTGTTTATTATTTGCCAAACTGCTGTTTACTGTTATGTGTGTAGAGTTGAGTTTACTGCCACCGTTCAATAGACTTCCATGAGACGAAATTATATGGTTGTGAAACATTTTGATTTTTGAAATATGTCACCTTGACCTGTCTTTTGCATGTGTGTGTGTCAGTTTTACAGTAAACGTCAACTGATTAAAGAAACAGCTTGATGCAAATTTTAAAAAATACTTAAAAAAATGTGTTGATGTGCATGTGGGAGCTGAGTCTGGAACACAGCGATAAACCAGAGTTCACTGTACAAGCAACCGTGGGTCTCAAAATGTGCGCACTATGAACTATCCTTTCAAATTATTAGCGTATGGACCATTTGTACATTTACTCATAGAAAGGATGTCGCTTAGTGGCATGCCGCCCATCTCAAAGCCGCCTCGTCTTGCTTAATTAGTCTCACTCTATCCCCGGGCCCTCTTTTAATTACAAATCAAAAGGCTTCATTAACATGACACAAGACTTCGAGGATAGGGGGTTGGAGGGAGAGAAAAAAATAGCCACCACATATGCAGCCAAGACTGACAAAGACGGGCGGTCGGGCTAACGAGTTCTGTGAGTGGGAGACTGATGGTGGAAATGAACAACAACATTGCATTAAGGCCAGCAAAAAGGAATGTAAATTGATGGCAAACATCTAAAAAAAAAAATGCAAAACACATAAACTGCAGTCGAAGTTCACATTAACTCATTCACTCCCAGACATTTTTACAAAAGCAATCCCATTCGCTCCCGGCTGTTTTACTGGATTTTGACTTGTTTTGCAAGGCCGACAGAATATTGCTATAAAAAACATGGAACCTATCAAAAGAATTAAAGTCTCTTATTTCATCAGGAAAAAAAAAGTATATTTCTATCTTTTTCCATTTTGCAGAATTTAGCATTAGAATATAGCTAACTTTAAACAATTTTCACAAATCTATTTAGAATTGTGAGTAATTGAGCTTTTTTTCCAGAAAGGCCCTGGTTGAGCTCCTTTGCGCTGCTGCCACCTGCTGTCTGTTTGTGTAATAACTACCATTTCTGCAACCGTTCTTTGCAGTTGAGAGGCTGCATCAAATCCTTCTGTATGCTGTAACATAAAACAACACGAACACCAACACCAACAACAAACGTATAAATATGTCTTTGGGACACTTAAAACATTTAAAAAAAAATGTATACGTTTTTGGGAGCAAATGATTTAAGTACACGACACTTGCATATCAAAATGACAACACGTTATGGTAATGATGGCTTAGTGCTAAATTGACTTGGTCACCATATTTAGCTACGGGGTTAAGGAAATAAAGTGGAGGAGGTAGATGAGGAAAATGGCTCGTGTTGCTAATCCAATCGCTGCTTTCCATAAAACATTCACACCTGTAGTACCGCAGGACTGGTGGCCATTATTTACACCAACTACAATCTGAAACTTGACTGTCGCGCAAAAACAAAACAAAACTCCAAAACAAAACCGTAATGCTAACACTGACACAAATCGAATTACTTCTATTAATAGTATTTGAAAATTGTAATACTTTTTATCAACATTACAGAAAAGCTCCAGACTAAACTACTACAAAGGTTTCATATAATTTCCCATGATGTACTTAATTGTTCAGTAAATAACGCATGCATCATAATAGAATGGAAAACAATCGGGGATATTAAGAAATTGGCGATATTTTAATGTAAAATCATTTTTATCCGTGAGTTACTGTAGTGGGTGAGTTAGAGAGTAAATGGATGAATGGAAGGCGGGCATTCCTGATTAAGTGGAAAATACTAGTGAATGCCAAATATCAAGAGGCACTCCGTAAAAAGTGGAGCAGAAAAAAAACATCCAAATAAGGGAAGCTCTCTCATGTCACCAAGGTAACCGCCCACCTTGTCTTATCACAGTCTACAAATGTCCACATAAAGTGAGTGTCAATAAGACAAATCTATGCTTTGCATGTCTTACCTCCTCTCTAGCTTTCTTCTCAGCCTCCTCCTGCTTCCTCTGCCTCTCCTCCTCCTCCAGCACCTTCCTCCTCTCCTCCCGCTTCCTCTTCAGCTCCTCCAGCTGGGCCTCGGACTCCTGCTGCTTCTGCCGCATGCGCTCAAACTCCTCGCTCTCGGCGTCTTCGCGGCGGCGCTTCAGCTCCTCCAGCTTGCGCTCAGCCTCCAGACGGACGGCTTCGTCGTCGTCTGAGTCGTCCCGCCCCTCGTCGGCCAACGCCTCCGGGGAGCGCACGCCGCCTCGGCTGCGGAGAAGGGACGGCGGACACGATCTGAATATTTCAACGCGCACTTCTAACAACAGGTGCGCACAAAACGAGGACAGCAAACGCCTTTCAAGATAACGTTACTGCACTTCTCGGGTTTCATGCTCAAGGCTCGGTGACCAAAAGCAGCTTTTCTCAACAACATCTTTACTTTACAACTGATGTAGCTAGATATTATTTTGTTGATGCCCGAGGCATCAGACTTGAAAAGCAAACGGCTGAAATTTCTGATTAACTCATTCACTGCCTTTGACAAGTATACTTGTCAATTGTATTTTTTAGAGCGGTGCTAAATGGGGGCGAATCTGAGCATGCTCCACTGTAAATATCAAACTTGGAAACAACTTTACTGATGCCCAACCACCGGTAGATGACATCATAGCCCCATTTTATAGGAAATAAACACAGTTTCAGAGTCCATGGGAGAAATGGCTGTATTTTGGCAAACCTACATTTTTCTGCTGTCAATTATAAAAGAACGGGACGGGACAAAAAGTAGGGAGTCTATTCTGTTATTTGGTAGATTCGGTTTATATATAATTATTGAATGGAATATCACGTGAGTATTGGAAATGTAAAAATTTTCTATAATGACTGGCAGTGAATGAGTTAAAGAGCTTTTGTAACATGCAAGCATCTTTGTTTTGGTTTTATTTTGGAAGGTAGCAGTGGTTTTAGCCACCACGTGGTTTGTGCGTTATGAAGAATATTACAGCCGCATTTTCCCACAACTGATATCAGGTGCATTAATCATGCACTGTATTTGTTTTTCACCATCACAATTTCTCACTGTATTAAATATCACTGTTGTTTTTCCGTGCATTGGGGCCAGTTACATGTTATGCATATTTAATTGGGAGCCGTATTTGGTTCTGTGCAATGGTGAAGGGTCAGGGAGAGGCGAGACACTGATTTCAAACAAAACAAAACATTTATTGCACCCTTTGAAATGCTGGGTTAAAAATAATCCCAAATCGTTTATAACCCAATATGGATTAATTAATATGTATTTTTTTTTTTTAACCCATATTGAGCTTTTGTTTGGGATGAGCGAGTATCAATATCAGGCATCGACATTGGGCTGATACCAGGTCTTATTACAAGGTATCGGTTCTCGCAACGGTGATCGATGTCAGTATCAGCCGCCGTTCTTATGGTCGTTTTACGATCAGGAACGAGGAATTACAAATTAGATGAATAGAAAATGCCTTTAATTTCATGTAATTTCAAGAAAATAAATTATATTTTGGGATATATTGTCTGCGATTGGCTGGCAACCAGTCAAGGGTGTACCCTGCCTACTGCCCAAAGCCAGCTGAGATAGGCTCCAGCACCCTTTGTGAGGAATAAGCAGTCAAGAAAACGGATGGATGGATGGATGGAAATGGGGGGGATTATATGTATCAAAAGTACTAATGCACAGTAAATTCTGAAGAGTAAATTTGACACTAGAGTGGGACCAAAATAGATTCAGTTTTAGAGTAATATTTAGATTTGGAAAAAGAGTAAAGTAAAGAATTGGGAAAAAAAACAACTCACAACCTTCAGCTTGGATGACAGCCTATTTACTCTCTGAGCCATGCAGCTCCTGTGTTAGTATATCGCTCGTGTCAGCTGGAATCTTCCAAAAGACCAAAAATAATGTCTCCTCTTATATATAAGCAAACAGGAGGAGGGGTATAGCTCAGGTGGTAGTGTGGCAGTCTCTCAAGATGAAGGTTGTGAGTTCGTTCCTCAACCCTTGAGTGACTTTTATGTATTTTTTTTCAATTCTTTATTTTACTCTCTTCCAAGTATCACTATTACTCTAAAACTGAGTCTATTTGGTCCCACTCAAATTTACTCTAGAGTTAAATTTACCCTACAGAATTTACTCTGTTATTGGTACTTGGTATTGGTGATTAGTTGAGTACTTGTACTGGTATCAGTACGAAAAAAAAGTGTTATAAAACATCCATAGTTGTTAACACATACCTGAGCATCCTCTCGGGGCTCGAGTACTGTTTTGGAGTGGCCTCTTCCTCCTCCTCCTCCTCCTCTTCCTCATCCTCCTCTTCCTCCTGTTCCTCCGGCTCTTCCTCACCATCATCATGCAGGCCTCCGTTCTGCTTCCTCTGCTCCTCCCTGCTCTGGCTTCTCTTACACAGCTTCACCCCCACACACAAACATGCACCCAGATGGTGAGGTCAAAGTATCGCGGGACACCAAACAGGTAATGAAGTGACAAAATAACATCATCACAATAAACGCTAGAAGCTCCAGAGCACTGACGCCTGAGCTAGAGCTGTCACTATCGAATTTTTGAAAATCGATTATCGTAACGATTATTCTATTATAACAAAATGTGTATAACGTATTTATTCTTTTTTATTAATCCACTAAGGTAGAATGTGAGTTGAATTGAGTGGAGAAAATACTCATTATTTATTATCTTCTGTGCATGAGCATTATTAAACAACAACTGTAAGCAATCGTGATTAGTATTAGTGAGCTCTTGATTGCCACTTCAACAATAGTCCCTGAGTAAACAAAAGGGGTGGGAATCTATGAGTACCTCATGATTTGATTTGATTCCATTCCGATTCTGATGCATTAGTTACATTGGCTGACATTTTAGAGCCTTTGTAAAACGACCCTCGTACAATTCTAAAACAATTGCAGAACTCAAGAAAGAGCCAGGATTTATACGTATTGCAACCTTTGACTTGTATTAAAGTGGCAAAGCAACCTGGTTTATAATAATGTGTCAACACAAATTTCAAAAAGTGCCAAGGGCAACATTTGCTCTAACAAATGTCTAACTTCTTCTATAACAGTACATTTGCAAAGACATATTTAACTCTGACCACCAAAAACGTTTAATAACGATCAGTAAAATCACGACGTATGCTGCCATAAACATTAAATGACGTCAACTGAGTTTTTATTGTATTTTTTTCCTCAGTGCACAGTCTAAGTGCAGCGCTGCCTGGTCAATGGGTTGTGGAACCAAAACACTAATTATGGTCAGCAGATGGAAGCATTGTATCTCTTTTCATGAATGATCATATCAAAGTTTTTTGATAACTTGTGGCAGTAAAAAAAAAAAAAGAGTTAAACTCATCAATCTGATTTAGCTTAACCTGTCTTTTAATACTTGAAAGCGCAATATGCAGCAGACAATGGTGGCTTTTAGTTTATTTAAATTTTAAAAATTGATTATTAATACCCCTGAATCGATTCAGAATCTTTTTAATATGCCAATCTATGCATAAAAAAAAGAATCGTTTCCACCCCTAGTAGACGAATGGAGTTGCCTGTTAGCTATGAGCTAAATAACTTCCTGTCCACTTTGTGCGTCTGCAAAAAAATGTCCGTGTAGAAACATGGATGATGACGCCAACGTAGCCAACTTTTTTTCCCCCCCAGCCTGACTTCTAATGAAAGCTTACTGTATGTAGTCGTCTTTGTAAATGCAAAACATCATCAGATTGTGCAAGTGTATCTAACAAAAAAGCCAGTGAATGTGGCAAATGAATTTGGAATAAAAGTCACTATAATGTAATAGAGCTCTCTGGAGTGGAAGACATGCCAAAAAAAAAAAAAAGTGTCCACTCTGTGAAGCAAAGCATTAACCCTAATAAGACTGCAGTTCACAACACACAGGCTGACTTTTCAGTGGTGCAGGTCACACAGTGATGACGCGAGGCATCTGGCGAATTTCAGCATGTGCTTCCAACGTTAAACAAAGTGCAATAATACAGTGAACCCCACTTTATCGCTGGTGTTACGTTCATATCTCGTCGAGCAAGACGCCGCTAGATTTGATCATCTTCAAGTTGCTAGCAAGATTTGAATGTAGCCTCACTTCACTCCTGCCTCTCGCGCTTCACATCTCTGCACACAATAACACCCCCTGCTCACTAATGTGCATGCACGGTACCACGCTAAGGCAGCTACAATGGTAGCATGACTTATTCATACTGGAGTATTGCCAAAAATGAAATCTTACCAGTTTGAGGTTGTATTTTTTGCAATGTACAATCAGCTGGAAACACAAGGAATAAGTTAAATAAGCGGCCAAAAAACATGAATAGAGACAAACTTTTCACTTTTCACATGCATC
The DNA here is from genome assembly GCF_051991245.1 of Festucalex cinctus. Taxonomy (NCBI): domain Eukaryota; kingdom Metazoa; phylum Chordata; class Actinopteri; order Syngnathiformes; family Syngnathidae; genus Festucalex; species Festucalex cinctus. Next base: position 11,512,013 of record NC_135426.1, read on the forward strand.
TAGAGTAGGCTGATTGTCTGATACTGATCTGATACTAGCATGAATGTTGCATGCTTTTATTATTATTTTTGAGCATGAAATGTTAGAAGAGACTTGATCAAGTGATGCTATTCATGCTATTGGTCAGCAACAGTAGGTATGATAAAATATGAACCATTTACTTCAAATATTTGGGTTACTTGAATTCAACCTCAAAGAAGAATGTACTGCACTTAAATAAAAATAACTACAAAATAACCATAATAAATTTTATACAAATAAATTATACTAATGATATCGGTGATTTTGTTGCCGGCGGTTGCAGCTGAAACATGTTTTAGTAAAGTCAAGCACTTTACAATTTCCTTTCTTCTTTTCAACTTTTGTTACTCACCACAGTTAAATAACCAGCCAAGAAACTACATAGTCTCTGATTGGTTAGTTTTATCCACACTTGGATAAGTTAAGAAATAATTAGAGGCACAAGATGTGGCTAGAGAGAGATGATT